>NC_137553.1:17439829-17779294 GCF_963082525.1 Nesoenas mayeri
ATAGATCATCAATATAATGGCAAACAGTAACAGTACCTGACCAGAGTGCTATATCAGCTACTATAATTTGGCGGCAAATAGAGGGACTGTATTTGTATCTCTGAGGCAATACTCGGCAAGCATATTGCTTTTGTTGCCAGGTAAAGGCAAACTGGTCTTGCATTGAGGTGGCAGGCGGGGTGGAGGGTGGGTGCAGTGTTGGCAGTGGGGCTAGGGCTGGTTGGCTTTTTTGCATAAGCATTAACTTTTGCAAGCGGCAAAACATTTCTGAAGGTATGATCCCGCTTATTTCTGATTGTGGGATACCAGCTTGTACAAAATCATTCCACATTTGTGTTCTCATCACCCATGTATAACTCCATTCAGTTTTGCCAGCTTTCCTTTATGCACCACCCAAACAGAGGGTCCCAAAATTACAGCCCCAATTCCCCTCAAGGCATTTGCTAGAGTGCCTGCATTACCCATAGCGTTACTGGCAGAATCACGGGTTTCAGTGAGGCAGACACTACTCTCAAAAGTTGCATTTTAATACTTCTTGTCACTGCTAGCCTGTCCGGATCGGATCCCATAATCAATGCATACGCCACCCCCATCTGCCACACTAAATCAATACCTTCCTCCATTGTGCACCAATTTCCATGGGACAACACAGATGCAACAGGTTCAGCAGACAGAGTTTAAGCCCATGCCCCCTTGTCCTATTGCTGACTGCCTGGGAGAAGAGACCAGTCCCCACCTGGCTATAACTTCCCTTCAGATAGTTATAGAGAGTGATGAGGTCACCTCTGAGCCTCCTCTTCTCCAGACTAAACAACCCCAGCTCCCTCAGCCTCTCCCCATAGGTCTTGTGCTCAAGTCCCTTCACCAGTCGTGTTGCTCTTCTCTGGACCCGCTCCAGCACTTCAATGTCTTTCCTGAACTGAGGGGCCCAGAACTGAACACAGTACTCCAGGTGTGGCCTCACCAATGCAGAGTACAGGGGAAGGATCACTTCCCTTGTCCTGCTGACCACGCTATTTTTGATACAGGACAGGATACCGTTGGCCTTCTTGGCCACCTGGGCACACTGTTGGCTCATGTTGAGCTTCCTGTCAATTAGTACCCCCAGGTCCCTTTCTGCCTGACTGCTCTCTAGCCACTCTGCGCCCAGCCTGTAGCGCTGCAGGGGGTTGTTGTGATCGAAGTGCAGCACCCGGCACTTGGCCTTATTGAACTTCATCCCACTGGAATCGGCCCACTTTTCCAGTCTATCCAGATCCCTCTGCAGAGCCCTCCTGCCTTCCAGCAGGTTGACACACCCTCCCAACTTGGTGTCATCAGCAAATTTGCTGATGATGGTCTCAATCCCTTCATCTAAATCGTCAATAAAGATGTTAAACAGGACTGGACCCAACACTGACCCCTGGGGAACACCACTAGTGACTGGCCGCCAGCTGGATGCAGCCCCATTCACCAGCACTCTCTGGGCCCGGCCCTCCAGCCAGTTCTTAACCCAGCGTAGAGTGCACCTGTCCAAGCCACGGGCTTCCACATGCACGTTGCAAGAAGAGCCAGAGGCCATGAATGCAATTGCAAAGAGCAAGTTTTATTTCAGTTACCTCTCTACCAGGGAATCTCTAAAGTAGCACCTAAGCTCCAATGCAGAGCTGACACAAGCGGGGACGCAGGCACTGCAGAATTCAACTCTGGTAGAAGATCACTGGGCCTGCTGCGCTCGCCTGTATTTCAAGGCTTCAAGCAGGCTCAGCCTTCCACTCTTTCTCAGAACAAAGCAGGAACCACAGGCACAATCATAAGGTGCCTTAGAGTTTCTCACAGGCCTGGGTTATCTAACAGAGAGGTTCTACTTGTCAAGCATACAAGGTCAATAATACAATTAGTGTGATGTATGTGCTTTTTCTACACCCCAGCTGCAGTTGCTTGAGTGTATTTACAATTAGCCTCCTTGCCATTCTTGTGCAATTCCCATACAACTTCTTATGTTCCACAAGTGAGGAGTTGTAAAAGGATCATAGTTGCAGGGAGGGGTGGACAGAACAGGTGACCCAAAATGACCAATGAGGTATTCCATCCCATACACAACATACTCAGTTTGAAGATGTGGCATCACAAGGGTCTTGCTGTCTTCATCTATGGCCAGCATCTGAAGATGACCCTGACCATTGTCCTGCCTGCAATTCTGATCCTCGTTCCTGAATCTAGTTCATGTCTGCTGCTGAGTCTAGTCCAGGACTTCCTGGTTTCTACCTGAACATGCTGGCACAGTGTGGAGGGGTTTTGATAGATAAAGATTTGTTGCTGAATTAGTCAGGCTCAAAGGAATCTCAAGGCTGCTTCGAGAAGCTGAGAACAGAATCTGCTGTGAGAAAGAGGGATGTTCTTCAATCAGCGGGGTCCTGGCATGGCGTGAATCATCGGACGTATCATCAGTGAGACTCCAGTGCATGGACAGCCCATGATACTCATTTAGCGAATCCATGCTTGGAGCATGGACGCGTGATTAGAATATAGTTGCATATATAAGGAGGCTTGTTTCTGTAATAAATGGCTTTAGCGTGATTCACATTGAATCAAATTGTTTGCTGAGTCCTTTATCGCTCCAACAGCACAACGCCAGCCCCTGCAGCACACAATTCCATGATCATCCAGGAGACTCAATAGTGGGTTTGTATATTTTTCATTATTTCTCTGATTATTAGTATCATTAGTAAAGCTTTTTTTTTTTCTGACTTGTGTCTCTTCCTTTTCCTCCTTTTCCTCCTTTTCCCTTTCACTTGTGCGGAGGGTGGGGGTTAATAGAGAGCATCTGTCACTCAGTTTATTGTCACCCACTCTAAATGGTGACAGCATTCAAGTTGTTTCTGCCTCCAGGCTACAAATGTATGTCACCCTTTTAAGTCTCTGAGATCTTTTTAATTAAACATAGTAAAGAAAGAGCACATATAGACTCTTTCAAGTGCAGGCAAGGCAACCATTGTTTGGAAGGATGGGCCACAATGGCAGCATCAAGTAGAATATCAGGAAGGATCACCGCAAGTGGTTGAACTTAGAGCAAGGACCATGGCGTTTCAGGCCTTTCCTGGCCCTGTGAATATTGTGACGGACTCTGCTTATGTGGCCGGGCTTGTACAACGGTTGGGTAAAGCTGTATTGGGACACGTGTCTAATGAAAAGCTATTTTATATTTTAAAACTGTTATGGATTGAAATTCAGAAGCGTCATCATTAATATTATGTCATGCATGTTAAAAGTCATACTTCATTGCCAGGTTTCATAATAGAAGGAAATGCAAAAGCAGATTCTCTAGTTTCAGCAGTGACTTTAGGACCTGTTCCTGATGTTAAGCAACAGGCAATAGCCTCACATCATTTCTATCACCAAGGTTACCGTGCTTTGAGATGACAATTTGGCATCTCAAATTCTGAGGCACGTACTATTTTTGCTGCATGCCCTGATTGTCAAGGTCAGCCTGTTCCTACTTATGATGGCACCAACCCCCGTGGCCTTCGAGCCTTGCAAATTTGGCAAACTGATGTTACACATGTACCTGAATTTGGGCGCTAGAAGTATGTTCATGTCTCTATAGACACCTTCTCTTCTGCTATTGTTGCCACTGCTTATACTGCAGAATCTGCATGAGATGTAATGCGCCATTGGCAGCATGCGTTTTCCTTCTTGGGCGTTCCGCAACAGGTAAAAACAGACAATGTCTCAGCATATGTATCTCGGAAAGTTGCTTCATTTCTACAGCTTTGGGGGGTATCTCATGTTGCAAGTATTCCTCACTCTCCCACAGGGCAAGGCATTGTGGAATGCGCTCATGGAACACTCAAGTGTTTTCTTCAAAAACAAAAAGGGGGAATGTTGGATGAGCCACCTGATGCACACTTGGCTAAAGCCACATATGTTTTAAACTTTTTGCAGGTTTCTGATGATGCCCAGATGCCACACATTCTATGTCATTTTTCCTCTTTAGTGGCTCAAGAGAGGGTGGGTCCAGGGGCAAAAGTGTTAGTGCGGGATTAGCGCACGGGACAATGGACAGGTCCACATGAATTATTAACCTGGGGAAGAGGCTATGCTCATGTCTATACAGATCAAGGGCCGCAATGGTTGCCTGCATGAAATGTGAAATCTGTGTTGCCTTCCTAATGATGACTGCTGCAGCTGCTGCATCTTGGATGCCTGCACAGACAAAGATTAACATGTGGATTACTTTAGCCAACATGACTGGCCAGGACTCCATATGCCTAGCTATGGCATCTCCGGAAAACCCATTCCACACATGCTTGGTTGGCATCCCCCTTGACGACTACAGCAGCATCACACAAGTGTTTCAAAATAGTGGTCGGTGCAAAGGCATTGCAACAAACTGTAATAATACCAACATGGCACTTTGGATTAATTGTCTCCCGGAAATAGACATTGAACCACAGGAACTGGAATTGATGGGATCTGTGCCCATGGATGCTTGTATCCAGCTGGTTTGTGAAAAGTCTCAGGACAATATGCTAAAGCATGAATGGACAAAACTGCAAAATGTTAATGCTACCCTTGACGACTACAGAAATGAAACTCGTTGGTGCAATGCCTGGCAGAAGAGTCCAAGGGGTGTCGTTAAAAATGTGGGACAGTGACCCCAAAACCTCCTGTATGGTGTATTCTTGATCTGTGGAGATAGAGCCTTGATCTGTGGAGATAGAGCCTGGCCAGGTATTCCTTCTAATGCTGTTGGAGGACAATGTAGTTTGGGACGATTAACTCTCTTAATGCTCAATGTATCCATGATAGTAGATCACAGAAAAGCAACATGGGAAAAATGCTTTTTGCATGCATATAAGTCAAAATGTGATGATAATGTAGATTTTTGGGGATCTGGATTAAGGGTTTTAGGATCTCTTGTACCTGGACAAGATGGCCAGCATACAGCTGGATAAACACACAATGCAGTGGGTGAGCAATTGGCTGATGAGCCAGGATCAAAGGGTTCTAGCAAATGGGGTTATGTCAGGCTGGTGATCAGTCACCAGGTTCTGCAGCAATTCATCTTAGGGCCAGCACTCTTCAGTGTCTTTCTAAATGACTTAGACACAGGACTTGAGGAAATACTGAGTAAGTTTGCCGATGACACAAAATAGGGAGGAGATGTCGACACTCTCAAGGGCAGAGAGGCCCTGCAGAGGGATCTAGAAAAATTGAAGACCTGGGCAATCCCCAACCGCATGAAGTTCAACAAGGGCAAGTGCCAGATTTCGCACCTGGGACACAGCAAACCTGGCTGTACACACAGAAAAAAAGATATTAAGCTACTGGAGAGTGTCCAGAAGAGGGCTACGAAATTGGTGAAGGATTTGGAGAGGAAGCCGTATGAGGAGCGGCTAAAGTCACGGAATCACGGAATCAAGGAATCATTTCAGTTGGAAGAGACCCTCAGGATCATCAAGTCCAACCATAACCTAACTCTAGCACTAAACCATGTCCCTAAGAACTTCGTCTAAACGCCTTTTAAACACCTCTAGGGATGGTGACTCCACCACTTCCCTGGGCAGCCTGTTCCAATGCCTCACAACCCTTTCCATGAAGAATTTTTTTCCTAATATCCAATCTAAACCTCCCCTGGCACAACTTGAGGCCATTTCCTCCGGTCCTATCACTTGCTGCTTCTGAGAAGAGACCAACCCCCTCCACGCTACAACCTCCTTTCAGGTAGTTGTAGACAGCAATAAGGTCTCCCCTCAGCCTCCATTTCTCCAGGCTAAACAGCTCCAGTTCCCTTAACTGCTCCTTTTAAGACTTGTGCTCCAGACCCCTCACCAGCTTTGTTGCCTTTCTCTGCACTCTCTCTAGTACCTCAATGTCCTTCTTATGGTGAGGGGCCCAAAACTGAACACAGGATTCAAGGTGGGGCCTCACCAGTGCCGAGTACAGTGGCACAATCACTTCTCTAGTCCTGCTGTCCACACTGTTCCTGATACAAGCCAGGATGCTGTTGACCTTTTTGGCCACCTGGGCACATGCTGGCTCATGTTCAGCTGCTGTCAATCAACACCCCCAGATCCTTTTCCACCGGGCAGATTTACAGCCACTCTTCTCCGAGCCTGTAGTGCTGCCTGGGGTTGTTGTGACCCAAGTGCAGGACCCAGCAATTGGCCTTGTTAAACTCATACAACTGGCCTCAGCCCAATGATCCAGCTGGTCCAGATCCCTCCGTATGGCCTTCCTACCCTCCAGCAGGTCAACACTCCCACCCAGTTAGGTGTCATCTGCAAACTTACTGAGGGTGCACTCAATCCCCTCATCCAGATAACTGCCAAACAGATTAAACAGAACTGGCCCCAATACCGAGCCCTGGGGAACACCACTCATGACTGGCCGCCAAGTCACTTGGTTTGTTCAGCCTGGAGGAGACTGAGGGGAGACCTCACAGCCTTCTACAGTTTCCTCACAAGGGGAAGAGGAAGGGTAGGTGTTGGAGCAAATAAACGACTCAGCATTCCGATTCAGTGTGAATCATGCAAAGCCATTTATTACAGAAACAAGCCTCCTTATATATGCAACTATTCTCTGATCACGTGTCCACGTTCCAAACATGCATTCACTGATTGGATATCATCTATGTTCACGAGCTGTCCACGCACTGGAGTCTCACTGCTGATAGGTCCGTTGATTTACGTCATGTTGATGCCCTGTTATTGCAGAACTGCCTCACCCCCACAGCAGGTCCTGTTTTCAGCTTTCCAAGGTGGCCTTGAAATTCCTTTGAGCCTGGCTAGTTCAGTAACAAATCTCCATCTAACAGAAACCCATCCACAATATTGGCAGGAAGATGTGCCAGGGGAGGTTTAGGTGGGACATCAGGAAAAGGTTCTTCACCCAGAGGGTAGTGGAGCACTGGAACAGGCTCCCCAGGGAGGTAGTCACAGCCCCAAGCCTGTCAGTATTCAAGAAGAGACTGGACAATGCCCTCAGACACATGGTATGAACTGTGGGGTTGTCATATGCAGGGACAGGAGTTGGACTCAATAATCCTTGTGGGTTTCTTCCATCTCAGGACATTCTATGTTTCTGTGATTCAAAAAATATATGTTTTCTGCAGCACAAAATTATTTTCAACATGCAGCGAGTGGTAATAAATGTCACCTGAAAATGTCAGTTGATGTTTATGCACAATTCAAGCAGTCTGCTCTCCTTACTGGTGATCTTAGAAGAAAAAATAAATATTAAATTTACCATTGTCATTTAATGCAGCACTATGTTATCCACCAGAAATAACTCTCAAGTACACATAGTGCTTTTTCCATAGTAGTCCAGTTGCTTTTCAAACTGATTGAAGAAATTCAAATTTCAGTTTTAAAGAGCCAAAAATTCCAAGTCTTTCTTGATTTCAGATTAAATCATGTAAAACTAGTAAGTTTTATGTGCTGATTGCAGCAAAACCCATGAATTAGCTTATGAATCCTAGAAAAGTTGCTCTATTTGAAGCTTTCCAAGAAGTAGTGTTTATTCATTGTAAACAAATAAGAATTGCAAATCTGAGACTGTCTGGACTGAATTTCAGGTTTGTATCAAACCTGAAAGAAGATGAGCCTCATTTGTTTTTAAAGTTAGTGTTACAAAAATTTCAGTAACTCTTTTACTTTGTGATACCTCAAATCCTTTGAAAATCCAGTATTTTAGTGCATGTCAACATTGCATATATCGATGTTCATATGAATTGGGAAGTTTATTGAATGAGAAAAAGTTTTCAGAGGTAAAAGCTGGATTGCTATTATCTTTAGGATTTGGCGCTTACATTTTATACAGTGCTAAAGGAAGGTAGCAGACAATGAAAAATATCAAATCCAAAAATTACAAAAAGATGGGAAAACATTCACATGCTTGAATCACCACCTAAGCAGACTCTCTATAGATGCAAATGAGTCACCAGAACAGTTCAGACCCTTGCTAGTCCCCTGGGCATGGTAGTCAGTTCTGTATAGTGAGTGCTTCATTAACTCAAACATAGTAGTTCACTGCTTTATATACTTTCCAGTTTTGCCAAGTTGCCTCCTTTCCGATGGTCAATTTGGGAATCACTGTTGTTTAGTGTTCATGCACTGAGATAGCAGTCATCTCTGTAATGGCTTTCTTATAAATATGTGAATTTAGTTTCTGGGAATACAGACATTTTACTCCGTTGTTCAGATAACCACACTAACTTGCTACAGTTTGAGTTTATTTGATTTTTGGGGTTTTTTTTAGTTTATTTCTTTGCCTTAGCCTCTCTGTTCTCTAGGTAACCTGTCTGCTCCTATTTATGCAACACAGATGAGTTCAGATGTCAAAGGGATCTTGCCCTGAATTGAGAATTATCTGCATCTTGAAGTTATTGCTTTTGAAGGTATTTGGGTCATGAATGCTGGTTACTTTATAAGAACCATCTCTTAGGAGTACAAGAGCAGGCAATTCTTAAGTGTCAGAAGTCAGTCAAGTGGAGAAGAATTACTTGGCTGAGCAGGGATCTTTTTCTAGAACTAGGTGGAAAACTAAGGCATATGTACATTGGAAGCAAGGACAGGTGACACAGGAGGACTACACAGATGCTGTTTGCCACTGCAGGGAGAAAATTTGTGCGGCTAAAGCTCAATTAAGGTTCAAATTGTCCAACACTGTGAAGGACAACAAAAAGGGCTTTTTAAAAAAAACATTAACAGCAAAAGGAGGATCAGAGATAACATTGGTCCATTACTTGATGAGGTCAGTCACCTCATAAATAGGGACATAGACAAAGCAGAGACATTTAATGCCTTCTCTGCCTGTCATTAACACCAATGATGGGCGCTGAGAACCCCCGAGCCCTGTGTTGGAAGACCGTGACTAGGGGGATGATAAACTCCCAGCCAACTCTGAACTTGAACAAGACTTGCTGCTCCAGCTGGATGCAAATAAATTTATGGGGCCTGACGGGATTCATCCCAAGGTACTGAAAGAGCTGGCCGATGTTATTGTGGGACCTCTCTCCATTATTTTTCAATGGTCTTGGGAATCTGGAGAGGTCCCAGTCGACTGGAAGTTGGTAAATGTTGTCACAGTATCACAGTATGTTTGGGATTGGAAGGGACCTCAAAAGATCATCTAGTCCAATCCCCCCGCTGGAGCAGGAACGCCTAGGTGAGGTCGCACAGGAACATGTCCAGGTGGGTTTTGAATGCCTCCAGAGAAGGAGACTCCACAACCTTCCTGGGCAGCCTGTTCCAGTGCTCTGTCACCCTCACTGAGAAGAAGTTTTTTCTCAAATTTAAGTGGAACCTCTTGTGTTCCAGCTTGATCCCATTACCCCTTGTCCTATCATTGTTTGCCACCGAGAAGAGCCTGTCTCCATCCTCGTGGCACTCACCCTTTATATATTTATAAACATTAATAAGGTCACCCCTCAGTCTCCTCCAAACTAAAGAGACCCAGCTCCCTCAGCCTTTCTTCATAAGGGAGGTGCTCCACTCCCTTAATCATCTTTGTTGCCCTGTGCTGGACCCTCTCCAGCAGTTCCCTGTCCTTCTTGAACTGAGAGGCCCAGAACTGGACACAATATTCCAGATGTGGTCTCACCAGGGCAGAGTAGAGGGGACGGAGGACCTCTCTCGATCTACTAACCACCTCCCTTCTAATACACCCCAGGATGCCATTGGCCTTCCTGGCCACAAGGGCACAGTGCTGGCTCATGGTCATCCTGTTGTCCACCAGGACCCTTTCCCCTACACTGTTCTCTAATATGTAATTTCCCAACCTATACTGGAACCTGGGGTTGTTCCTGCCCAGATGCAGGACTCTACACTTGCCCTTGTTAAATTTCATTAGGTTATTCCCCGCCCAACTCTCCAGCCTGTCCAGCTCCCACTGGATGGCAGCACAGCCTTCTGGCATGTCAGCCACTCCTCCCAGCTTAGTGTCATCAGCAAACTTGCTGATAGTACACTCTATTCCCTCGTCCAAATCGTTAATGAATATATTGAATAATATTGGCCCCAGTACTGACCCCTGAGGTACTCCACTAGATACTGGCCTCCAACTAGACTCCGCACCATTGACTACCACTCTCTGGCTTCTCTCCTTAAGCCAGTTTGCAACTCACCTCACTACTCTATTGTCTAGACCACACCTCCTCAACTTAGCAACTAGGATGCTGTGGGAGACTGTGTCAAATGCCTTAGTCAAGTCAAGGTAGACCACATCCACCGCTCTGCCATCATCCATCCACCTTGTTACATTCTCATAAAAGGCTACAAGGTTGGTCAAGCATGACCTACCCTTGGTAAAGCCATGCTGACTGCCCCTAATAACCCTCTTATCCTTGATATGCCTTGAGATGGCACCAAGGATAAGCTGTTCCATTACTTTCCCAGGGACAGAGGTGAGGCTGACTGGTCTATAATTACCCAGGTCCTCCCTCCTGCCCTTTTTTCAGACTGGAGTGACATTTGCTTTCCTCCAGTCCTCGAGCACCTCTCCCATTTCCCAAGACTTGGCAAAGATGATGGAGAGCAGTCCAGCAATGACTTCAGTCAGCTTCCCCAGCACCCGCGGATGCATCCCATCTGGACCCATGGATTTATGGATGTCCAGACTATTTAGTTGCTCCCTAACCCAGTCCTCATCGACTAAAGCTAACTCCTCCATTGACCTGGCCTCATCCGGGGTCTCAGGGGTACAGGGCTCCCCAGGACAGCCTCCGGCAGAGCAGACAGAGACGAAGAAGGCATTCAGTAATTCTGCCTTCTCTGTATCTTCTGCCACCAGGGCACCCACCCCATTCACCAGTGGCCCTACAGTGCCTCTGGTATTAGTTTTATCTGCTATGTATTTGAAAAAGTTATTTTTGCTGTCCTTGACCCCTCTCGCCAGCTGTAATTCTAAGGAGGCCTTGGCTATCCTAGCTGCCTTCCTACATCCTCTAACAGCAGCCTTATATTCCTCCCAAGTGGCCAGCCCCTGCTTCCATGACCTGTAAACTCTCCTCTTCTGCTTGAGCATACCCAACAGATCCCTATTCAACTACGCAGGCCTCCTGGCTCCCTTCCTTGACTTCCTACGTGTGGGGATGCTCTGATCCTGAGCGTGGAAGAAGCAATCTCTGAATGCAATCCAGCTATCTTGGGCCCCTTTTCCTTCAAGCAGTCTTGCCCATGGGATTTCCCCAGCAATTGCTTGAAAAGGCTGAAGATAGCCCCGCTAAAGTCCAGGGTTGCAATTCTATTTGCTATTCTGTTCCTGCCGCACAAGATGCTGAACTCCACCATCTCATGGTCACTGCAACCCAGGCAGCCCTCAACCTTTACTGCTTCAACCAGACCCTCCTTGTTAGTGAGGATGAGATCCAGCCGTGCACCTCTCCTAGTTGGCTCCTCCACCATCTGCATGAGGAAGTTATCATCAATGCACTGGAGGAACCTCCTGGACTGTGGCTGGCTGGCTGAATGGTCCTTCCAGCAAACATCAGGGAAGTTAAAATCACCCACAACAACCAGGGCCTGTGACTGTGAGGCCACTCTCAGCTGCCCATAGAAGGCCTCATCAACTTCCTCAGCCTGATCTGGTGGCCTGTAATAGACGCCCACAACAGTGTCACCCCTGCCAGCCTGCCCCTTAATTCTGACCCATACACTCTCAACTCGCTCCTCATCCGCTCCTGGGCAGAATTTAGTACATTGTAGTTGTTCTCTCACATAGAGAGCAACTCCACCACCACGCCTGGCTGGCCTGTCTTTCCTGAAAAGGGCATAGCCATCCATGACCACATTCCAGTCATGTGAACTGTCTCACCATGTTTCTGTAATTGCCACCAGATCATAATCTCCCGACCGAACATAGGATTCTAACTCCTCCTGCTTATTCCCCATGCTGCGCGCATTGGTATAGAGGCATTTCAGGGAGTGAGCAGAGCACACCCATTTCTCCCTAGGGGCATAGGAGGCCACCTGGTCCTCATCAGTTTTAGAATGCTGCCCCACTGGGACAAGCCCAGCTACAACCCCATCCCCCTTCGAGCCTAGTTTAAAGCTTTCCAAATGAGCCCAGCTAATTCCTGCCTCAGCATCCTTTTGCACCTGTGAGATAAACCTTTCCCACCTAACATTGTCTGGACTGGAGTCTTATGAAACCAATCATTATCAAAAAATCCAAAGCCCTGCCTGTAGCACCACTCTTGGAGCCAACCATTTAGAGACTGAATTTTCCTATTCCATCTCACATCGTCACTTGAAGATGGAAGGAGTGAAGAGAAGATCACTTGAGCCCCTGAGTCTTTCACCATCCTTCCCAAGTCCTTGAAATCGTTCTTCATTCCCCTCAGACTACGGGAAGCAGCTTCCTCCCCATCTGTCTGGAAGACCAGCAGCGGGTAGTAGTCTGTCGGGTGCACCAGTTTGGGGAGCTCTCTAGCGATATCCTTGATCTGGGCTCCAGGTAGACTACAAACTTCCCTAAGATGAGGGTCAACTCTGCATATTGGGCCCTCTGTTCCTTTCAGAAGGGAATTTCCTATTACAATCACCCTTCTTTCTTTCTTATCAGAGGCAGTCTTAAGTTGTGAAGTCAACCGCCTCTTCCTATGTGATCTTGTAGGCAAGCTTGGCACCACCTCCTCACCTACCTCTTCTTCAAGATCCAGAGCCTCAAACCTATTACGGAGGGGCACCTGGGGAGACAAAGCAGGCAGGGAGGGGGGCTGCCCATGACGCCGAACCGGAATACACTTCCAGCCCTCATCTTCTTTTAGGTCCCCTACCTCTGCCCGACAGCAACAAGGGTGGGGCCGTCTCAGGGCTTCTGCCTCTGTCCAAGAGGACAGGAGGTCCATCTCCTTTTGGGGGGTACCTCCCTGGGGCCTTTCCAACTGGCACGTCAGGGTGTTACTCCACCAGTCGGTCTCCCTTTCGCACTCCCTGATGGTCCTCAGCATCTCAACCTCCTCCTTAAGTTCCACAACCATGTGGAGCAGGTCTTGCACCTGCTCACACCTCACACAGGTGGAGTGCTGGCCTCCCTCCCCTGGCAGCAGCAGGCTCTGGCACTCCCTGCAGCCAGAGACCTGAACAGCCACCATTCGGGACAGAACCTCAGTCTGCATTGCCACCGTCTGTTTGAGACAAGCTCTCCTCCTGGAGGCGACCATGGTCGTCAGCAGTCTGGGATGCTGGCAATAAGTTAGAGGGGCTGACAAGCAACAAGTGCTCTCTGTACCCTGCTGCACAAGCTACCACACCCGCTGCTGCAGCACAGTGTGGGTGGGACTCACCAGCTGCACAAGCTGGTTGGTCCTCTCTGCACCTGCTGGGCAGTGACTAGTCCCAAAGCCTTTTTCAAGGCAAGGGGAGGGGGTGTGGTCGCCGTCACCGTGGGAACGCCCCCCGCCACGTCAGCCGCTCTCTCGCAATGGCTGCCGGGGCTGAGGGGATCGGGACCCGCCGGGAATCACGCTGTCCCTGTACGTTTCCCTCTGTGCTTCCTAATCTCGGCTGAACCTCGTGGTCGACTGAACCCCGCCGGCTCCGGCTCTCGCTGGGCTGGCTCCTATCAGCTGACTGAATCATAGATACTATGACAGGAATGTCTCATAATTTTACCTCATTTTTGCATTGACTATCTAAGTGTCATATTATCCTTTTGACTCCCCTGCTGTTTGCTCAAATTGCCATTGTCCACAGAAGGTACACCACCTGCTTGCTAATAGGCTTCTAGATCACCAGGTCTGTGAGCATCTATAACACTGAATTAGGATCCATGGTTTACATCTGAAACAGTCCTCACAACTTATCTCCCTCCTGTCCGTCTGCATCCATTGAATCTTTGTTGAATCCACTTCAGTCCTCAGCCTGTAATGACACAAACATAACCTTTTCCCCAGGTTATCATCAATTGATGTGACCTTTTCCATTGACCATTAACTAGTGATTTGACCATAACTAATGTAGGTTCTTTCTGATTTAGCATGGTTTTGGGTCATACTTGCAAAGTGTTTCATCACAGGGCAAATTTGGGCTGCACCACTTAGATATAAGTGATTCATCACATACAAGGCTTTTGACAATTGTTTTTGTGGTATTTTCCCTACTTTCCCCCCTTTTTTAAAAAAAAGAAAAAAGAAAAACAGAAACAAAAAAACAGTTCAGAATCAGATATGTGTGTTGGACCCTGACTACATTCTCAGAATCACAAACCAAATTTAGAGGTTCCTCCTTAAAAAGCTCTAAATAATGTAAAGCTGTGCCAAGTTCTGCTAATTGGATTGATCCTTCAATAATTTTTACAGAATAATGCCAGTTATTATCTTCCTGCCAGACCACTACAGCTTTATGAGACTTCCCAGAACCATCAACAAAAACTGTGGAAGTATGTAGGATCAGACCAGATACAATTATGGTTTGTGACCTGATGTTAAAGACTTGCAGGTTCTGCATCAGTTTACATTTAGGCATGCCAAAAGCTGTGCTGTTAAGAAAATCAGCTAGTGCAATTTACAATGATGTAGATTGCAACTAAAAAATCAAAATTAAATTTCACAAGTGGTACATATATGACAAAAGGATCATAGCCTGTTAACACTTAAATTAATTCCCTGCATTTCTTGATCAGAGTAACAATCGGTATATCAGTCTGTTAGCATCCTCATCATACTGTCCCACAATAGCCACAGGTTGTTTCTATGTTGTAGCTATAAACAGACAAATCTGCAAGTCCAATCGAATGCAGTCAGCCTGTAAGGTTGTCATAAATCTATTCCTCAAAGTTTCCAACTCCATTTTAGCTGTCATATTTATTGGATATTATTTTCCCTTACCAGATCGAAGTCCTGTTTCAGATCTATCAGTGTAGTATTTGCTTTATCAAAACGTTGGCTGTTAATACTAGTGGAAATACAGCATTTGAAATTTCCTTGGAGATTTCTCACTTGCAGCAAGCAGATCTGCACCATCCAAGCAGCTTCTTGTAGGCCATGCAACTAAACAGAATTCTCAGAAAACGTTATTTGAGCCTACAATTTACTTAACGAATCTTGATCCAAGAGAGGTATAGGACTTTCTGGCAACTACAAGAATGCACATATTAAAACTTTGTTCCAAATTTGGCATTCTATTGGTCTCAAAAAACAGCCTTTCTTTCATTCTCTCCCATGACCTCAAAAACTAGCACGGTGAATTTACTAAGAAGACTCTTACAACTAGTTAGCCTTTAAATTTCAACCCTCAGACTCCTTGATGCAGTATTACAGTTCCCTAGCAGTAACATCACTGGGGAGGGGGGAATAAAACCTCCCTCTTGTCCCCATCTGAGATGGCAAGATCTCCAGCCCAGCATGAAAACAAATCAGTTCGAACTCCACATGAAACCAACCTGGCTCCACTCCACACCCAAATTAGTACTAGTCTGATCCAGAGAAGCACTGAGCACTCTGACCCCCCAAAGCTGACCAGTGTTAAAAGACCAACTTCAGCAAGGAGGTAAAATCATGAGCTCTCTTCCAAGATGTGCCAAAACCTAGGAAACAAGACAGAAGCAAAAAGAAACACCAACAACCCCTGATTCAAAGCCAAGAACCAACACAGTGCCACAACAGGGATGGATGACAATACTCCAGAAAAAAAAAAAAAAAAAAGGACAGAGCGGGGGGAGTAAAGCCCCCCTTTCTCTGCTTAGCAGCAGGAAAACAGGTTTTTTCCTTTTTTTTTCTCCTTTCTCTTCTTGCTGCAGTTCAGATATAGCCAAGACCACGCAGCTGGCGTAATCGCTGGTATGAAGTGGGAGGCTCTGGCAAACTCCTCAGTTACAATGAGCTGAGTTTTATACACAATTCCAATTAGCTCAACAGTTGTTATATTCCTCAGCCCCATTTACCTTTCACAATTTACAGATGTTAAAATACAGTATATTAAGCATCAATCCATTATTCCATTTTCCTCGATCCAAATCAATTCGTATTCCAGCAACTTTTAAATACAACCTCATACAATACCAGGTTCACATCCATCATAGCATTTAGGTGTTTGTTTGTTTGGTTGGTTTTTGTTGTTTTTCTGGGTTTTTTTTGTTTGTTTTTTTTTGTTTTGTTTTGGTTTTTTGTTTTTTTGCAAAGCAGACTTTAACAATTTAAATTATTTTCTGGTCTCAAAATTACTAGATAACAATATAAGCAATTACTCTAATGCATAAGGATGCATCCTAAGGGGGAGCAAGGCGGAATTTTAGCAGTGGAACCGGTTCCCATTTTGTAATTATCTCCCCAAACAACATTCTTTTGGTACCAAATATAAATATGCAAACTAAAATACTGAGCTCAGATATGAAAACCATATACCAAGTTCAAATATGCAGATGGATCACAGAATTTTGTTTCCTGAAAGTCTGTTTTACGTGTGGTTAAGGGCCTCGTTTGAAAGTTTGTCACTGGAGCTTTAAAAATAGGTTGCAGAGTGAACGGTTATCAGGGAAGTGTCCTGGTTTTGTTAAAAACAAATTTCTCTTTTAGTGAATTTGCCTGTCAGCTAAAGCCTTCATATTAGCTGCATTTTCCTGGAGAACCAGACACATGTTTTAGTAAACCTAGCAATGGAATGCAAACTTATTGATAAGCACGGATGGACATCTCGTGAGAGGGGCGCCGAGAAACAAGTGACCAAGAAACTGACCAACTGTGTATAACATTCCATTCACGTGAATACTTCATATAAAAGTGGGAGATCATGAGGATCTCGTCCCTTTTCCCTTCTGCTTATGGCCGACATTAGGAGAGGACCTTGCTAGTCGTCCCTGCGAACTGAGTCCTAGCGAGAGACTGAATCCAGCTCCGGTTGGCTGCAGAGTCCAATCCAGGACTTTGGGTGCCAGCTCTGCAGTTGCTGAGACTTTCAAGATTGGTTTTGTATATTTTGTATTATTTTCTCTATTCTTATTAGTAGCATTAGTAAAACATTGTTAATTTTTCCAACTCTCTTCTCTCTGTCCTTCTTTTTCTCCCGATCGCCTGTCCTTAGTGGGAAGGGGGGAGAGGGAGGGGAAAAAGGGGGAAGTGGGAGGCAGGGGGAGGTTAACAATACATCTGCCAGGCTTTTTGTTGTCACTCCGCAATCTAAACCCTCGACAGGAAGGAATGCCTGAAAGTTTGCTTTTGTGAAAGGCTATGGGCCTTTCGTGAAAATTTGCTTTCGGACCTCTAAATACAGCCTCTGGAGCAAATGGTTATCAGGGAGAGAAGAATCCTGAAAGTTTGCACCATGACAGATATAAACCTCGCCTGAGAGTTTGCCTCCAGAGCTCCAAGACACACCCCCTGCAGCAAACGGTTATCAGGGAGGGAAGATGCCTGAACGTTTGTTTCTGCCAATGGTTACAGGCATCTGAAGAAAAGGTAAGCAGCATTTGGCTCGATGTATCTCCCCCATGCAGTAAATAATAGAGTAAACCTGCCACCGAATGATTTTATGTTGCACTTCTCTTTAAGAAATATAAACCTTGTTCTGCAGTAAGCAGAACCCTAAATTACTCCCCCAAGGTTCCTGATAAGGAGTTTTCCAAATCACTCTTTGTTAGAGTAGGAGACTGACCCTAAACTGAGAGGTTTTACATATGTTTAGGTTACCAATTGCCAGCAGGAGTGGTAATGACTACAAAGTGGTAATGACTTTTAAGTGGTAATGACTACAAAGCCACTACAAATCCTGAATGGGTACTGGCAAAAGGATGGTCTTGTTTCTAATAGTCTGTATAATATTTATGTAGCTCATGACACAATTTACCCCCTTGTTCTGGTGTTGCTGCGTAAGAGTCCCATACACTCAAGGTAGGACAAGGAAGCCAGCCTCCCTGGCACTACAAGCCATGTCTTAATGGCCACGAACCCAAAACAAATTTTGCCCTCTGTCTACGCAGGAGGAAACGTGCTGTTAGTGTTGCTGCCAGCACCTCCCAGTAAGCCCTGCATTCTGTTTGGGGATGCTGCAGTTGCCAAAGGACAGCTCACACCTGGAGTGACCCAGTCATGTTTGCCTCAGTAGATCTGATGGGATCATCTTCTGTCACTGCCGACAGCTCCTGTGCCAGACCTACCGTTTGTCTTGTGATGTAACCCTGGCATGAATGCAGTAGTCAAACTGCTCACCAGCCCCTTGTGAACCAGAGGCCATGACCCATCTGAGCTGGGATGCACAACTGGCACAGCAAGACAGCCACCACCCAGGGAGCTGCTGATCTGTGCCACCTCCTACCTGTGTGTGCTGGTTTGACTGAAAATGGGTTAATTTTCTTCATGCGGTTAGAAACCTTTCTTTTCCATAGCTAACACACTCATTATTTGGACTTAGTTTGAAAACAAGAGATAACACCCCAGCACAAAGTCAATGTTTTTAATTGCTCTGGTCTGAAAGCCAAGGACATTCTGAGTGCTCTGCCCACTGCTGTGAGGCATCGAGGAAGGGGGACATGGATGGGGCAGAGCTTGACTGGCATCCAGGCTGATCAATAAGAGTGTTCCATCCCATTAGTGTCATGCTTCGTATTTAAGGAGAGTTGGGAGTTGGGACCTTCCGGTTGGCTCTTCCGCTCTCTCTCGGGCACTTTCTCTTGCGCGCGTTCTTTTTTTTCCTTCACTCTTTTTTGTCAGAGCCAGGGAAGTTTTTGGTGCAGGACGTTAAGTTCGGCTTTTTGCCATTTTGCAGAGGCCTCTGGCCTTTCTGCCTTTTTCCTGTCTTTTCTCTCTCTGGGATCGGCTTTGGGACCAGGTGCTGTTTCCTAGGACTGGCTGCTCAGTGTGTTCATGAGGAATTGCCTTGAGTATCTTTTATTTCTATTATATATATTTACTAGTAGTGTATTAGTATAATGTAGCTGATGCTACTGTATTAAAAAAAAAAAAAAAGATGAAAAATACTGAGCATATTAGCAATGACTTAAGCACATGACATTTGGAAGACAGTGATTTAAATACCTGTCTGTGGAAATTGAAATAGCATGTTTAATTTCAAAATGTGTAATTTGAATCTAAACTTGCTATATGCTAATACGCTATATTCTACATATTCCTAAGATTTCTTTTCCTCCTTTTTCAGTAAAGTCCACCAACTCTTCCTGCTGCATGCTCCATCATGAAGCAGAGAAAGGGGCTGATTACTCCTTTTTCCAGGAAGAGTAATGGCCTCTGTGGTCCTCCTCTAGCTCTCTTTCAACACCAGGCAGTCTTCTCTCCTCTACAAACATTTCTCAAGGAACATTTTGGTGAAACAAAGAAATTGACTTAACAGCAGGTTGATTCCACTGTGAAAGAGGCATTCTTTATTAGCCAATGCTGGGGTTGCACTGGGGATTTTCCACCATAAGTGCTTCCAACGACTGGACGCTCTTACGTAGCTTATATTCACACAATTACTGCATATTCATTACAAATTTTGGAAATTTTTAACATACAATACATCTATGCTAAGAAATGATTGCATAAACATGAAGTCAGTTATTTCATTGTCTTTGCTGTCATCTGGTGTCCTTCTATCTGTACTGCAGTCTCTTTGAGGGTCATATTCTTCCAAGGGTCTTCTTAGTCTATTGTGTTACAATACATCTATTAGTTTCTAGTTAAATATAAGCTAAGCATCCTGCTTCTAAACAATGTATTACTTCATCTTCTGTCTCCATCTTGTCATGCAAGAGGATCTGAAACCTTGAAAAATATCCCCTCATTTTACAGATGGTTAAGAAACATGTCATTGTTCAATGATGGGTACATCCTTTGCAACTTAATCATGATGTACATTGATTCAGCAGCTTCCCTTCATTGGCACCACTCTGCTTTTGAACCTAACCTGGATTAGTACAACCATTACACTCCTAATTAATTTTGATTTATGACAGAGTTGATATTACTTGTCTGTAACAGCTATAAACATTAAACTACTTCAGAACTGAGATTTTCTGTTCTGTGGTAGTGTCTACTGCCATCTGAACTCTGACAAAAAAATCTTTTTCATGGGCCTGAGCATTTTCATTACAGGGGAGCTGATACTTAGTGATGTGTTATCTCTGTGCATGGGGTATTGTCCTGGTTTTGGTTAAAACAAGATGATTTTTCTTTTAGTGAATTTTCCTTTCAGCTAAGTTCTTCTAAGTAACCGCATTTTTCTGAAGTTGGCTGCATGTTTTTCGGACTCTGTTCACTCCAGAGCTGATAACGTTAGGAATGGTGTACAGAAAAGGCCCAGATTTATCCTTATTGCTATGGCAGCCAAGATTGCTGATAAATTTTCTATGTCCCATAAGTGAGAGGGGCATACTCGCAGGGAGGGGCAGACAAAACAGGTGACCCAAATTGGCCAGCTAGGTATTCCATCCCATACACATCATAAACCATATAAAAGTGAGAAATAACAAGGGTCTCGCGCTCTTCATCCATGGCTGGCATCTGAAGAGGACCCTGCCTGTTCTGCCTGCAATCCTAGGCCTTCCTGCATTTGCTACTCACTAACAGAGAGGGTCTCGTGGGAGAAGTGGCGACTGGTGGCTGCCTTGGCCACAGCAACCTCGAAGCAGTCAGGCTCAAAATCTATGCTAATGGGAGGAAAATTAACACCGAGACCTCAGCTCTAGATATGAGGAGAGCAGACTTCAGGCTGTTCAGAGAACTACTTAGTAGGATTCCCTGGGAAGAATCTTTTGAAGGTGTTGGGGTCCATCAGTGTTAGTCGCTTTTTAAGTACCACCTACTAAAAGCACAGGACCAGGCAATTCCAAAATGCCAAAAATCTAGCAGATGAGGCAAAAAGCCAGCTTGGCTGAGCAGGAATCTTCTTGAAATATGGTCAGTGGAAGCAAGGTCAGATGTCATGGGAGGACTACAGAGATGCTGGTGTCCACGGCAGGGAGGAAATTTGTGCAGCCGAAGCTCAATTAGAATTGAATCTGGCCAGTACTGTGAAGGACAATCAAAAAGGCTTTTTAAAATATGTTAGTGACAAAAGGCAAATCAGAAATAACATTTGCCCATTACTCTATGAGCACGGTCACCTTATAAACAGGGACATAGACAAAGCTGAGACGTTTAATGCTTTCTTCGTTTTGGTCTTCAACACCCAATAGCCCTGGGCTAGAGAAACCATGGCTGGGTAAACAATAAATTCCCAATCAATCTGGAACTGCTATGAGATTTGCTATTCCAGTTAGATCCCTACAAGTCAATCAAGCCTAATGGAATTCATCCAAGGGTGCTTAAAGAGCTGGCTGATGTCACAGCAAGACCTCTATCTGTGATTTTTCAATGCTTCTGGGAATCTGGAGAGGTCCCAAATGACTGGAAGCTGGAAAATGTCTCAATCTGCAAGAAGGGCAACACAGATGACCCTGGCAACTACAGGTCTGTCAGCTGCACTTCTGTGCCTGGCAAAATTATGGAGAAGATTATTCTGGGAGTTATTAAAAAATATCTGAATGACAACAGTCATTAGTCCCAGCCAGCACGGGTTCATGAGGGAAAGTCCTGCTTAACAAGCTTACTTTCTTTCTATGACAAGGTTACCCACGTAGTTGACCAAGGGAAGCCTGTCAATGTGATCTTTTTGAATTTCAGTAAAGCCTTTGATACTGTCTCTCACAGAATCCTCCTGTATAAGATGTCCAGCAAACAGCTGGATAAACACACAATGCAGTGGGTGAGCAATTGGCTGACGGGCCAGACTCATAGGGTTATAGTAAATGGGTTATGTCGGCCTGGCAACCAGTCACTAGCGGAGTTCTGCAGGGTTCCATCTTATGGCCAGTACTCTTCAATGTCTTCATAAGTGACTTGGACACAGAACTTGATGGAATACTAAGTTCATCAATGACACAAAATTGGGAGGAGCTGTTGACACTTTCGAGGGCAGAGAGGTCCTACAGAGGGATCTGGACAAATTAGCGAACTGGGCAATCACCAACCACATGAAGTTCAACAAGGGCAAGTGCCGGATTTTGCACCTGGGACACGGCAACCCTGGCTGTACATACAGTCTGGGGGACGAGATGCTGGAAAGCAGCTCTGTGGAGAGGGATCCGGGGTTTCTGGTTGGCGGCAAGTTGAACGTGAGCCAAGGATCTCTTCCAACTCAGGACATTCTATGATACAGATCACAAATTCTTGACACAGTTAATGAAGGAGCCAAAGAGGAGAGGTGTGCTTCTGGACCTCATCCTAATAAACCAAGAAGAACTGGTTGGAGATGTCATGGTTGAGGGCAGCCTCAGCTGTAGTGACCATGACATGGTAGAGTTCAGGATCCTGTGTGGAGGAAGCAGGACAATAAGTAGGACTAAAACCATGGACTTGAGCAGGGCGAATTTTGGACTCTTCAAGGTCCTGCTTGGAAGATTCCCATGGGTTAGGGCTCTAGAAGGTAGTGGGGTCCAAGAGAATGGTCCATCACTTCCTCCAAACCCAAGACTGATGCATCCCAATGAAGAAGAAATCAAGTAAGAAGAGTAGGAGGCCAGCATGGATGAGTAAGGAGCTCCAGTCAACACTCAGGTGGAAGAAGGATGTTTTATGTAATGTGGAAAAAGGGACAGACCACCTGGGAGGAATACGAAGAAGCTGTTATAGTATGCAGGGATGCAGTGAGGAAGGCCAAGCTCTACGTGGAAGCAAATCTGGCCAGGGATGTCAAGGACAACAAGAAGGCCTTCTTCAAGTATATCAGCAGCAAAAGGAAGGTTAGGGAAAATGTAGGTCCGCTGCTGAACGAGGTGGGTGCCCTGGTGATGTATGATACAAAGAAGGCAGAGTTACTGAATGCCTTCTTCGCTTGTTTTTAATGCTAAGAGCAGCCCTCAGGAATCCCAGACTGCAGAGGCAGGAGAGAAAATCTAGGAAAAGGAACCCTTGCCTTTGGTTGAGGAGGATCAGGTTAGAGATTGTTTAGGCAAAGTGAACATCCACAAATCCATGGGCCCCAATGGTATGCACTCATGAATGCTGAGAGAGTTGTAGATATTATTGCCGAGCCATTCTTCATCATCTTGGAATAGTCTGGGAGAACAGAAGAGGTGCATGAGAACTGCAAAAAATGCAGCATCACTCCAGTCATCAAAAAAGGAAAGAAGGATGGCCCAGGAAACTACAGGCCAGTCAACCTCACCTCCATCCCTGGAAAGGTGCTGGAACAGCTCATTCTGCATGTCATCTCCAAGCATCCTTCTATGATGGTTTAACTGGCTAGGTAGATAAGGGAAGAGCAGTGGATGTTGTCTCCCTTGACTTCAGCAAGGCTTTTGACACCGTCTCTCTCAACATCCTCATAGACAAGCTCAGGAAGTGTGGGCTGAATGAATGCATGGTGAGATGGATCATGAACTGGCTGGATGGCAGAGGTCAGAGGGTTGTGATCAACAGCGCAGAGTCTGGCTGGAGGCCTGCACTTAGTGGGGTTCCCCAGGGGTCAGTATTAGGTCCAGTCCTGTTCAACCTGTTCATCAGTGACCTGGATGAAGAGACTGAGTGCACTCTCAGCAAGTTTGCTGATGATACCAAACTGGGAGGAAGGGTTGATACACCAGAAGGCTGTTCTGCCATTTAGCGAGACCTGGACAGGCTGGAGGACTGGGCACAGAAGAACCTAATGATGTTCAGCAAGTGCAAGTGTAGGGTCCTGCACCTGGGGAGGAATAACCCCAGGCACCAGTACAGGTTAGGGGTTGATGTGTGGGAAAGCAGCACTGCAGAGAAGGACCTGGGAGTCCTGGTTGGCAACAGGTTGGCCATGAGTCAGCAATGTGCTCTTGTAGACAAGAAGGGCAATGGTATCCTGGGGTGCATTAGCAGGTCGAGGGAGGTTATCCTCCACCTCTACTCTGCCCTGGTGTGGCCGCATCTGGAATACTGTGTCCAAGTCTGGTCTCCCCAGGGTTAAGAAAGACAAGGAATTACTGGAAGGAGTCCAACAGAGAGCTATAAAGATGAGCATCTTTCTTATGAGGAGAGACTGAGAGAGCTGGGTCTGTCCAGCCTGGAGAAGAGAAGACTGAGAGGGGTTCTTATTTATGCTTATAAATATCTCAAGGGTGGATGTCAAGAGGATGGGACCATCCTCTTTTCAGCAGTGCCCAACAATAGGATGAGGGGCAACAGGAAGAGACTGAAGCATAGGCGGTTCCATCTGAATATGAGGAGAAACTTCTTTACTTTGAGGGTGATACAGCACTGGAACAGGCTGCCCAGAGAGGTCGTGGAGTCTCCTTCTCTGGAGACATTCAGAGCTCACCTGGATGCATTCCTGTGCAATCTGCTCTAGGTGTACCTGCTTTATCAGGTGAGTTGGACTAGATGATCTCCAGAGGTCCCTTCCAACCCCAACCATTCTGTAATTCTGTGATGGCACTGCTAGCCATGTCAGCCATAGAAAAATGGCTAATTGGTGTTGTCAGTTGTAGCTAATTACAGAAATTAGTCTAAATCCAGTCTGGTGTTCAAATTACCTAGAGCACTTTAAGAGTCCATGAGGTACTAGCATCTTTCCACAAGCATGAATTAATCAGCTAAGAGTATATTAGCTTTATGCTGTGCTGATTAGTAGTTCTCTTTTGCTGGATAGTCTTTTGTACCTCGTATGGGCAACAACTCCAACCTCTCTTAAACATTCCCACTGGCCAGACGTCACCTGAATATATTTGCATTGTAGCAGTTATCTCTCAATGGACTACATCTCACCTCAAGTCTACACATATTGAAATGATATCTTCCTATTCTGTAGGACAGACAAAAGCTAAAATTCCATGTTGTTTATATGGACCCAACACCTGCAACATATATGTTGAAAGAGAACTGCTAAGAACCCACCTTACTCTCCTCATTCTCATGTTGAAAAGGACTGTGCAATCCACTAAATACATTAAAATATGTCTTATATGTGATGAAGATACATTTCATAGTATTGTTGGTTTAAAAAATGTGAAGTCTGTTCATTGCTACTAATTACAGAAATGCATATGAAGAAGGGTACCAGTTTCAAAGGGAAACTGTAGTGCTCAAAGTATCCCACAAGAGTATGTGGTTAGAAAGGACAGCTGAGGTTTGATTCCTTTAATGTATTTGAAATAAAGGATGAAAAGGAAGTTATTCTGAAGTTTTGGTTCCTGTAAAACACTGTGTAGAGCTGCTGCTGAGGCTGCAAGCTGTAGTTGTGATCACTCTGAAACTTGTATTCCTCTTCATGTATCTTCCTCTGGTACAGTAACTGAGGTCAAAAGGACAATAGGATTCAAAGAAAGACCCTGATTTATATACAAGATGTGAACACCATCAACTTCATTTGAGAGGATTCATACCAAAAAGAGTTTAAAAAGCTATTACTCCTCATACTTGAGAGTATAAGGTCACCTCTGATTAGAAGGGCTAGAAAGAAATTTCCTGCTGTGGCATGGAGCCTTGCACTTCTGAAGCATTTGGTAACAGAGAGATACACTCAGAGACAAAATGATAAATTACTCGAATCTCAGATCAGACTGAGTATTGATATATTGTGTCCCTGGTTTGAAAACAAAGGAGACATCCACCAGCAAAGAGCATGAAGGAATGGCTGCATGGGGTCAGCCAAGGACTTAGCTTACTGCTGTTTCAGCAAGAGTTCAACAATGGCTGCCAAGGGAAAGGTACAAGAAAGGAAGTATGCAGCCTTTTTTTTTTTTTTTTTTTTAAGTGCTAGGATTTACAAAGGGAGATAGTCTCACTGATTATGTTTAGGTACCTAATTTAGAATCCCGAGTTAGAAGGGAGACTCCCCAAGTTCCTGGATGGCCTCTGGAGGTTTCCTCTGCTCATAGGGTACTGAGGTGTACCTGAGGACAGCAATGTCCTCACCATGAGACGTTCACCGAGAGTTTCGGTACAGCACTACAGACCTCCCGTTTACATGAGGACACTCGGACTCTGGTGTGAGACCCCTGAGTGCCGTCATGCACAGTGAATACCACAGGGTGTGGCAGATGCACTCGACCCCCCCCAGCCAAACGAGCAGCAGTTTGGTCCAGACTCCAGAGGAGGTAAGGGCCTGAGCCACAACCATGCCAAGAACTCCTTCCAGGAGACATACAAGGAAGCAGTATGGCACACTGGACGCCGGTGGCTTGTGGGCACAGGGAGTCTCATGCATACTTTTCCTACTGTATGCAATTTGACTATGAGTCAACCACTTCATTCTATAAATATGACAGCCTGGATGAGCCCACTTTGAGATCTCCCTGCTAAATAAATGGGCTGTATGACAATGGTTCTACTACTCTGAGGTCAGTGGATGAGCCCAATTCAAGTTCAATATTAATCATGTAGCTTAAGTAGATGCACACCAAATGTAGTGGATTATTTAGAGATATAAGGTTGTATGGTGTTCAATATACTCTTTGCTTCATGGTAGATTTGCTAAAATTTTCAGCTGTAAGGTCCTGTTCGTATTTACCAAAAGCAAATGCAGATTACACAAAATGCCTGCAAGATAAAGTCTAGCTTGCATTTTGCTGGGAAGGATGGAACTGACTGGGAAAATAATGATCCAAGGCTAACGCAGAGACATCACAGACCTCTGCAAAGTGGGGCCTATTTTGCACTCCACTGAGAAGAAAGGATTTATCCAGACAAAATGGCACCTGCAAAGATATGGACCAAAAACAATGTCTACAACTGAACAAAACAAAGGCCCATGTGGACTCAGAGAAAAAGGGTCCAATGGGGAGCAAAGGACCCGGTGGTAAAAAATTGCTATTGGACTGGATCTTGGTGTGAATGGTCTGTAAAGATATAAAAGTTTGTGGTTTTCTATGCTTGGGTGGACCTCTCTGCAGGTACCCAACTTGAGCCAGCCCTTCTGCTGTTCTACTCCATTAATTTTTTTATTTTCTGAGAATTTTGTTTCCTGAAAGTCTGTTTTGCATGTGGTTAAGGGCCTCGTCTGAAAGTTTGTCACTGGAGCTTTAAAAATAGGTTGCAGAGTGAACGGTTATCAGGGAAGGAATGCCTGAAAGTTTGCTTTTGTGAAAGGCTATGGGCCTCCCCTGAAAATTTGCCTTCGGACCTCTAAATACAGCCTCTGGAGGAAATGGTTATCAGGGAGAGAGGAATCCTGAAAGTTTGTATCGTGATGGATATAGGCCTTGCCTGAGAGTTTTCCTCCAGAGCTTCAAGACACAGCCCCTGGAGCACACAGTTATCAGGGAGGGAAGACACCTGAAGGTTTGCTTCATGAACTGATACACACGCCTGGAAAGAAGGTAAGTAGCATTTGGCTTGGTATATCTCCCCCATGCAGTAAATAATAGAGTAAATCCACCATCGAACTCTTTTCAGTCACACTTCTCTTTAAGAAATTTAAACATTGTTCTGCAGTAAGCAGAACCTTAAATTGTTGGAACGAGATAAGGACTCAGCAAAACAAGTCGATTCAATGTGAATCACGCTAAAGCCATTTATTACAGAAACGAGTCTCTTTATATATGTAACTATATTCTAATCACACGTCCACGCTCCAAGCATGGATTCGCTAAATGAGTATCGTGGGCTGTCCGTGCGCTGGAGTCTCATTGATGATACGTCCGATGATTCATGCCACGCCAGGACCCCAGTGATTGTGGAACGCTCCTCTTTCTCACAGCAGAGTCTGTTCTCAGCTTCTCGAAGCGGCCTTGAGGTTCCTTTGAGCCTGATTAATTCAGCAACAGATCTTTATCTATCAAAACCCCTCCACACTTCCCCCTTTCTTTTCTTGAATTAGTCAGGCCCCTTGAACTGCACAGTGCATCATTTTTGAAATATACTGCAACACAGAACACGTGATTAACAACATAATTACAGTTACATATAATGCAGTTAAACCTTACTTAATAAGATCAAACAACTACCTACCTATTCTTAAAACCTTAATTCTACTATGACAACCTTATTATAACACTATTTTAATAGATTCAAAATAACCAGACAAGTTAATACAATATATTCTCTTAAATTCCTAAAAAATCTATAACTGCGCAGTTTATAAGGTAACATAATTAATACCATCAGTATATACTAATAATTGAATTAATATCTTAAAAGTTATCTTAACCTATTTAAAAGATTGATAGCTTAACCTTACTATCCCTTCTAAAACTTTATCAGTTGCTAAACTTAGATTACTATGGTAGAGATATCTCATAATTTTACCTTATCTATGCATTGACTATCTAATCATAATATCACCCTTTTGGATCTCCTGCTGATTGTTCAAATAGCCGTTCTCCACAGAAGGTACACCACCTGCTTGCTAATAGGCTTCTAGACCACCAGGTCTGCGAGCATCTATAACACTGAATTAGGATCCATGGTTTACATCTGAAACAGTCCTCACAACTTATTTCCCTCCTGTCCATCTGCATCCGTTGAATCTTTGTTGAATCCACTTCAATCCTCGGCCTGTAATGACACAAACATAACCTTTTCCCCAGGTTATCAATTGATGTGGCCTTTTTAACTGACTAGTGATTTGATCATAACTAATGTAGGTTCTTTCTGATTTAGCATGGTTTTGGGTCATACTTGCAAAGTATTTCATCACATACAATGCTTTTGACAATTGGTTTTGTGGTGCTTTCCCTACTTCCCTCCCCGCCTTTTTTTAAAAAACAAACAAACAAACAAACAAACAAAAACACTTCAGAACCAGATACATGCGTTGGACCTTGACTACGTACTCAAAATCTCAAATCAAATTTAGAGGTTCCTCCTGAAAAAGCTCTAAGTAATTTAAAGCTGAGCCAAGTTCTGCTAATTGGGTTGAACCTTCAATAATTTTTACAGAATGACGCCAATTGTTATCTTTACACCAAACCACTACAGCTTTATGAGACTTCCCAGAACCATCAACAAAAACGTTGCAAGTATGTAGGATCAGACCAAATACAAGTATGGCCTATGACCTGATGTTAAAGACTTGCAGGTTCTGCAGCAATTTACATTTAGGCATGCCAAAAGCTGTGTTGTTAAGAAAACCAGCTAGTGTAATTTATAAAGACATAGATTACAAATAAAAAAAAAAATCAGAATTAAATTTCACAAATGGTACATATATGACAAAAGGATCATGGCCTATTAAGACTTAAATTCATTCCCTGCATTTTCTTGATCAGAGTGACAATTGGTATATAACAGTCGGTATATCAGTTTGCTAGCAATCTCATCATACTGTCCCACAATAGCCACAGGTTGTTTCTATGTTGTAGCTATAAACAGAGAAATCTGCAAGTCCAATCGAATGCAGCCAGCCTGTAAGGTTGTCATGAATTCATTACTCAAAGTTTCTAACTCCATTTTGGCTGTCATATTTATTGTATATTGTTTTCCCTTACCGGATCGAAGTCCTGTTTCAGATCTATCAGTGTGGTGTTTGCTTTATCGAAACATTGGCTGTTAATACTAGTGGAAATACAGCATTTGAAATTTCCTTGGAGATTTCTCACTTGCAGCAAGCAGATCTGCAGCATCCCAGCAGCTTCTTGTAGGCCATGCAACTAAACAGAATTCTCAGAAAACGTTATTTGAGCTCACAATTTACTTAACAAATCTTAACCTAAGAGAGGTATAGGACTTTCTGGCAACTATAAGAATTCATGTATTAAAACTTTGTTCCAAATTTGGCATGCTATTGGTCTCAAAAAAGGGCCTTTCTTTCGTTCTCTCCCATGACCTCAAAAACTAGCATGGTGAATTTACTAAGAAGTTTCTTACAACTAATTACCACAGAATAAGTCTATCAACAAATTTTTGGTTTAATTTTCCAGTTTCATTAGAACTATGAGTCTGCTAAGGATGCCTTTAAACTTCACCCTCGGACTGCTCCATTCAGTATTACATCGCTGCAGTGGCGGGGAGAGAGAACCCCCCTTTCAGCCAGGTTTTTCCACTTTTTTTTTTTCTTTCTCTTCTTGCTGCAGTTTTAGAAATAACCAAGGTCACGTAGCTGGCATAATGGCTGGTACGAAGTGGGAGGCTATGGGAAACTTCTCAGTTAAAATGAGCTGTACACAGGCCTGGGATGTTTTGCTCTTTTGTTTTTCCATTTCATTCCAGCCATAATACACCTTGTATGCAATTTCAAGTAGCTCAGCAATAGTTACATTCCTTAGCTCCATTTACATTTTACAATTTAGAGATGTCAAAAAACAGTATAAACCAGTATAATAAACTTCAATCCATTATTCTATTTTCCTAAATCTAAATCAATTAATATTCTAGCACCTTCTAAATACAACCTCTTCCAAATTCACATCTATCATAGCATTTTAACAATTTAAATGCTTTTCTAACAATATAAGCAATTACTCTAATGTGTAAGGATGCATCCTAAGGGGGAGCAAGGTGGAATTTTAGCAGTGGAACCGGTTCCCATTTTGTAATTATCTCCCCAAACAAGATTCTTTTGGTACCAAATATGAATATGCAAACTAAAGTACTGAGCTCAGATTTGAAAACCAAATACCCAGTTCAAATATGCAGATGGATCACAGTCACACTAATTTAAGACAATATCTCAATTTTTGCATTGCACCTTTGAGCCGCTTACTGCTCAGCCAGGCGGAGGTACCTCTGGGTCTCCCTGACAAAAAAAGTCAGTGCGTGCTGGAGCCCCCATCGGCACCCACCCCCCCGCTGCCGCAGGGAGCTGGACTGGGCAAGGCCTTTTTTTGTTTGTTTGTTTGTTTTTTTGTTTTGTTTTGTTTTGTTTTTTTAGTGTCTCATCTGGTGCGCTACAGCTGTTATTCCAAAACCAGGATTCTTTACATGGTGTGCATACGGAAAAGCCAAATACACCACACTGAGACGAGACACAGCCTGTCACAGAGTTGTGCAAGTCTGAATGCTGGAATAAAGGTAGCATGCTGGAGAGAAAAATAACAGCTACTACATGCAAAATTTTACCATCACATTCAAGTAGTAAAGAACTAAATTACTCATGATCTTCTGAATTATCACAAAATGCACATTTTGAGTCAACGGATTCTCATGATTTAACAGACTGTGAACTTATCGTACCACATAGCACAGACCTACTAAAATTGCAGCATACTTAAACAGATACGCACAAAGAAAACAGGTTAATAAGGAAAGCATCTTGCAGACTTTAACAAGTTTTCTGTCACCTGTGTGTTATCAGTTAACTCTCTCAGCTTGTTGAAGTTCAAATCGCCCCGCCTGTAAAACTGTCTGAAATGATTTAATGATTTCTTGTAGAGATGTATTTTGTCCTGCTCTTCTGGCCTCAAAAACAACATTAATCGCAACAAGATTCTATCGTCCGGACACTTTTCCCAATCATTTAACTTATACAGCAGCAACACTGATTTCAATATTTAACAAGATCTTCCTTCCTTATAATTCCGAGTGCTTTCCTAAGTTTTAAAACACCTCCCAATACTGATTTTTTAGGAACACAACTGAAAACAATTATTCCTGACCCCATCTTGCAAGTAAAAACCTTGAGAAGAGGGAGGGAGGGAGGGGGAGGAGGGGGAGAAGGTTTTACCGCGCACTTAAAAACAACTAGTAAAACAATTAACTCACATTCCTGACAAGCTGCTTGATTTTCAGAGAGGCAATACACAGGGGCACATAATATGTACTGTAAAATTCGCAAATAAAATGTTGATAGCAAACACTAGCATTCTCTGCTGCTAATTTCAACATCAATGCTTCCTTTGCTTCTAAGTTTTATACCCTGAGTCCCCAGGAGCACCCCTTTTCCCGTCACGATTATCATGACTGTATTGCCGACTGTCGGATTCACTTGCTGTTAAATGATCTAATCTGTCACACAGTTCTGTTGTCCAGCTCTTATCCAGTGACTCCTTCTGTTCTCTCGTGGAAGTTGGAGGGTTAAAAGACAGTAAAAGCAGATTGGTAAAATTGGTAAAAGGACTGATAGTACACTTGTTTATGACTTTAGCATTCTCAGCTATCACAGGTTCCTTGAGCAAGTTGTCTTGTTATAGTTGAATTAGTTTTTACGTCTTATAGTTGAATTAGTTTTACATCTTATAGTTGAATTAGTTTTTGCAAGATGTATTCTGTTTTGCAAACTGTATCTAAGATTCTTGGTTTTGTAAACTGTATCTAAGATGCTGTATCCAAGATTTTTACCTTATCTTGAAGTTTTCGGACTGTGTCCAAGGAGATGTGCATTCAAGCATCATCTTATATAACCATACCCTATTCTTAAAATTGACATAGATTTATGACATATTCTCTTAAAACAGGTAACTTAGAAATAACTGATAAACATGCGAATGTTACTTAGCATCGCTTAGATAGACAGTTTGTGTTAGAATAGGTGTGGAATATGCTAATGGTTGTCAAGAATTGTAATGAATATGTATGTAACTAAATTGTATAAATATAGTGGACTTTGAATCAGTGGTCAAAGATAGCTTTGAGTGCGAACCCCTGGTTTCCCGGTGCTGGAATAAAAGCACCACATATAACTACGTCCGTGGTTATGTGTCCTTTTTTTGCTAACAGTCTGACACCAATCCTCTGGACTTGCTGTTCTCACCAGAGGTGGATGATGGTACAGGAGGCCACCCGCTCGGCATTTTTCCTCCCCCCGCCCCAGACTGCTGTATCATCGGGGGGACAGCACAACAGGGGATGGAGTGGGGAGAGGGTCAAAAGACACGATCCGGGTAAACTTCACAGTCATTTTTAGGTTTGTTATCAGGCTGCAACGCTGGAAAAATTCTGGCAATATTAGCCCGCTCAGCCTTAAAGTCTTTTAAGGTGGTAATTATAAGCTTCCATGTAGTCGTTAGTGATTTAGTTTCTTTATCATCTCCATTGCTGACCCTATTCCATAATTTCTGCCCTTTATTGTCCCAAAGTTAACGTTTAAAAGCCTTCTCGTTTTCTCCCAGGTAGCCATTAATTCTATACTGAATTAATAATCTACATATGTTACTTTCTTCTTATTTAAGTCCTCTCATAGAGAGAATAGGCAGGAGGAGTTTAACTATGGCTTCTTCCTCAGAGGATATATTTTGCCCCATAACTTCACTCTTCCCTTCTCCCACTCCCAGCCGCTCACCTTTTACGGTGACTTCTTCAACAAAATTAATGCGGAACGTCCGTACGCCTCCGCCCGGTTCTCAGTCCAGCTGATCCGCCTCCGGCTGGGCCTCTCCAGGCTTTTCCCCAACTTCAGTGGTATGCTGTTCAGAGTATCACGTCGGGGTCACCATTTGTTGGAACGAAATAAGGACTCAGCAAAACAAGTCGATTCAATGTGAATCACGCTAAAGCCATTTATTACAGAAACAAGCCTCCTTATATATGTAACTATATTCTAATCACGCGTCCACGCTCCAAGCATGGATTCGCTAAATGAGTATTGTGGGCTGTCCGTGTGCTGGAGTCTCCCTGATGATATGTCCAATGATTCATGCCACGCCAGGACCCCGTTGATTGTGGAACGCCCCTCTTTCTCACAGCAGATTCTGTTCTCAGCTTCTCGAAGCGGCCTTGAGGTTCCTTTGAGCCTGACTAATTCAGCAACAGATCTTTATCTATCAAAACCCCTCCACATTAAATTACTCCCCTGTGACACAGGGCTCTGCTACCACCAAGGGCTGCACCCAGTCTTACAGCTAAATCCACACATACAGCCACCATGCTGCTCAGTTCATTGTTTAAAAGAGATAGGAAATATGAAAAATGACATATGCTGCCTGACTAAAGTTGTCACCATGAAGAGCATTCAAACTGTTGGAACATATTAGTGAAAAGCTTTCTTCTTTACAGGAGGGTGCTGGGCAGATGTACCAAATGGTGAGCAGATTTCAGTGACTAACTTCTGTCGTTAATGGCTTCTGATCTATTAGAAAGAATAAGCCCTTTATCAGAGCTAAAGAAAGTCATAAAGTAAGCTTCTCATCATACTGTCATTGTATTTAAACAGCACCATGCCTACATGGGAAAAGTTGATGATAAATGAATTCAGATTTTGGCCAAAAAACTGAATGGAAATAATGAACTATGTCTGTGCTATTGAGATGTGTCCACCCTTTCCTTAAAGTAGAAAAGAATTCTAAGTTTATAATTTTTAGGTCATTAATTTAAATTCCTAACCAAAGATTCTGTAACACAATTGCTATTTTATTAGTGTAATCAATTATATTTTTGCTGGTTATTTTGTCTTAGAAGTCACTAGAAAACTTGATGACACGTACTTTTACTTTTTATTTTCTTTTTTTTTAATTATAATGTTTTGCCAAGGCATGCATTTTGCAGAGATGTCATTGGGTCACTACAGTTTTCAACAGCAGACAAAGCTCATTTTCATTGTGTCCTGGTTTTGTTAAAAACAAGACCAGTTCTCTTTTACTGAATTTTCCTTTCAGCTAAGTTCTTCTAAGTAACTGCATTTTTCTGAATTTAGCTGCATGTTCGTTTTTTTTTTTTTTCAGACACTGCACTCTAGAGCTGATAAGGTATGCAGAAGAGGCTCAGGTTTAGATTTATTGCTATAGCAGCCAATGTTACTGATAAAATTTTGCACATCCTGTAAGTGAGAGGGGCATATTTGCAAGGAGGGGCAGACAGAACAGGTCACTAAAACTGACCAATTGAGTATTTCATCCCATACAGGTCATACACCCTATAAAAGTGGGAGATCACGAGGGTCTCGCTGTCTTCAACCATGGCTAGCATCTGAAGAGGACCCTGCCTGTCATGCCTGCAATCCGAGGCCTGGTTCTAGATCCTGCATCCCTGAATGCACTTCTGGTTTACTGTAGAGTCCAGTTCAGGACTTCCAGGTGCCTGCTCTGCAGCCGCTGGAGCCATGCCAGCTCCACTGCCACTGACAACGCTGCGCTACCCTGGGAAATTCAAGATTGGTTTTGTATATTTTTGTACTATTTTCTCTATTAGTAGCATTAGTAAAGCATTTTAAACTTTTCCTGGATGCTAGATCAAACTAGTATACCAGCAATACAAAAGTCTCAATCATGTATAGAAAATTTTATTACTATACACACGCCCTCAGGGCAGTCCTGTAGGGCTGATTGGTTACAAAATTTACATACAGTACATTTTATTATTCATGCTCATTGAGTAGTGGTCTTCTCCTGGAGGTGGGTAGCCTTCAACGAGGAGGTGAGTTTTTGTATTAAAATTATATTATAATGAGCCAAGTTTACTTTAGGTTAAGCATATCCACAAAATTTGGCAATAATCACTAGATAATCAACTGTCCATGGCTGAATTCTCATTTCTGGAATAGATTTTGTTCTACAGCTGAAAGTTAATTACTGCTAGACATTTAATCTATTATTAGTCTAATATTAACTTTCTAGCAGGCCTCATGGTCAGGTCTTTTGGCTCATCTAGCAACATTGTGACAAGCCCAGGCAAGAGACTAATAGGACACCTAATACAATAGCTCCTAAGCTCTGAGATTTTATTTTCCCACACAACTGGCACAGATGAAAAAGGAAGTGAAACAGCTGACCAAAGGAAAAGCACAAATCTGCAGGAAGTCTGTATATAACAGGAGACTATGGCCCATTCAGCAGGGCTGTCATGGAGGAACCTCAGAAATCAGTTTAGGCAGGAAACAAGTTCAAAACAGACTTTATTCTAGCCAAAGCTGTTAAGCAAAGAAAACAACTAGAAATGGGGTTTATCCAAAATTATTCAGCACTCTGGCATCATTTAGTAGGTTCGATATACCAGTTGAGGATATTATCACTGTGCAACCATATAAGAATAATGAGGATCCACAGAGTGCACACACTCACAAAACAAGAGGCCTCTTTCACTCAAGGGTACTCATAAGAAATAATTGCTTGTCCAGGGTGGGCAAGGGCTCGCTCAAGGATATATCCAGAAGAAAATCACTCACCAAGGAGAAGGTGAGAGCACTCAATCACAGGAAGTCTCCTTAGAAGGCATCCTTTGATACCTATAATCAGCAATTAGTAATAAAATAAGTCTATATGAACAAGGGTCATAGATTTTAGACATTTACTAAGTTAATAAGAATAAGCTTCACAGATGTTAGGTTTTAGGCACTTATTAGGCATTAGGTCACAAGAATGGTATTTGTTAAGATAAGCAGGAGAAGGTTAGGAGACAATGCCTTTGCTCTCAGAAGGTAAGGTGGCAGACACCAGCACAAACAGGTTAGAAGACGAATAACAAAGGAATGCAATGCATATGCAAAGGATTTCTTTGAAATGTAATGAATATGCATGATCTGTGTTGATATAATCTGTGTCTGGGAATTGTTCGGTGCCCCCACTAAGCGGAACTATTCTCATGAGTGCTGCACATCAATAAAGGTGATGCTTGCTTTTAAAATCACAATTTTTTGGTTTTAGAGGTTTCTTCACATAGCCGATTTACAGCATCACCCTGATCTCAGGGCAGGGCTCTGTTCACAGACCCTCTGCTCCAAGAAGACCACTCAAAGGGAGTCTTTGGCAGGGGCCCCCTTTTATAGCTTAGTCTGATCTGGCTATGATCATTATGAGCACGGTCCAGAATCTTCTTATCTTCTCTGGGCCTGGACACCTCCTTGGTTGAGGACCCTGTTTGTTGACCGAGGGTCCTGCTCCTTCTGCTCCCTCAGATGGGGGGGGAGGTGAACATGAGGAGTCACTCTGCTCCAGGGTGGGGGAGGATGTGAGTGTCAGGCACCTTGGCACCACCCTAGGTGGATACTTGAGGACAGGTGCAGTGGGGCACAAAAGGTGCTAAAGAACCATCAGCTGCCCTATTGAAAGCTCTGGATCTCATCTGAGGATGTGCAACTGCCACAGTAAATCACTCAGGCACATGATTGTGCACTCTGAAGGAGTAAATTGGTGCAGTCTGTGGATTTATCTCCAGGTCCATGATTATACCACCCAATCTGTCCCATCAGACATGTTTCATTTTGTGGGAATAAACCAGAAGATTGGCGAGGAGAAGAGTTGTAAATACGGTCAAGTGACTGCAGCTGGGGTGTAGAAAAACTAATTGTTGATTAGTTTTGTGCGTTCGACAAAGTAAAACCTCTGTGTTTAGATAACATAGACCTGTGAAAGACTTAGAGGCACCTTATAGAACATCCTTGAAATTCCTGCTCTACTGCAGGCAAAGATCAAAGCAGTGTGGTAAACTGCACCTGTGTGAATCCCTGATATACAGGCAAAACAAGCAGGCTGGGTGATCTAGCTAGGACTGAGTTCTGCAGTGGCTGCTTGTGTACCTGTGCCTGGGTGCTTATGTGCTTTTTTGGCGATCCCCTGGTTAGCAAGGTAATGAAAATAAATTTACTCTTTGTATTTCATCCATAGTTTGAGGTTGTTCCTGCGGCCTGCCTCTGTCCGTTCAACACACATTGCATTTAAAGTAAGGGTGGGGGAGGATGTGACTGTCAGCACCTTGGCACCAACCTAGGTGGTAACCTGAGGACAGGCACAGTGAGGTACAAAAGGTGCTAAAGAGCCATCAACCGCCCTATTGAAAGCTCCGGATCTCATCGGGGTTGCGCAACTGCCACAAGGTCCTTCCGGAATTCATTCCCAGCAGGTTTTCTACCGGTTATTTACAATAAATTAATTCTCCTAACAAGCAAACACCCAGACAAAAAAATCTGCGTGAGAATAAAAAGCCAACAAAAGCTCAGAACTGCTCTCTGTTGCAAAAGGAGCTGACATCTGTGGAAAGCTAAAAGTCTGGCCTTGACACTCCTGAGTTCAGTGCAAAGGACTGCTCCTGGTCACACAAGTTGGTTCAGGAGAATTAAAGGCTGTTACGATATGTTCCTTCTAATCTGTTTTCATAGAAGGGAGAATCAAGGAAGGGAGTAAGAGGTCTATGTCTTACAGGTGAAATGAAATGCTAGGCAGAGCTTTCTCAAACAACTGCCAACCTGTGCTAGTAAATCTTCCTGGAGTAGTACAAAAGACCAGTTTATGTACACCTGCAACAAAGCCAATTTGTGCAGTTCTGTGCCCAACCTAATACATTTTTGGGAGGGAGATTAGTAAGTCTTCAACGAACAGGCACAGAGTCCCAAGATCATATCTATACTACTGAAACAAAGAAATAAACTTAACAGCAAAGTCAATTATACTGTTAAGCAGGCATTCTTTATTTAATCAGCGCTGGGGTAGCACTAGGGATTATCCTCCATAAGACACTTTTGCGTTGCTTATATTCACACAATTATTGCATATTCATTACAATTTTTGGAATTTTTTAACATGCATGTACACTAAGAAAGAATTGCATAAGCATAGGTTAGTATGACGTTAGTTCTTTAATGGTCTTTGCTGTCATCTAGCGTCCTTCTACTGGTACTGCAGTCTCTTGGGGAGGCTTCTGAGGGTCTTTTCACTTGTCCGCTGATCAACGTCTCCACGTTGGCAGCTCTTCGCACAAGCACAACTAGTACACACATAGACAATTGATTAGTTTCTTACTTACAATACATCTATTAATTACTAGTCAAATATAAACTAAGCACTCTGCTTCTAAACAATGTATTACTTAATCTTCTGTCTCCCTCGTCATGCAGAAGGATCTAAAACTTGAAAAATATCCCCTTGTTTTGCAGGTAGTCAAAAAGCATTTATGATGTCAATTGGTTAATGATGGGTACATCTTTGTAACTTAATGACAGTATACATTAATTTAGCAGCTTCTCTTCACTACATATCAAAGGAGGCTTGAATGGAGAAAGGTTAAGTTTGTCTACAATTATAATACAGATGCATCCAGAGAGAGTGAGAGCAGGTGAGTTTCATTTGCAAACATCTCTTGGGTTGGAGAGGGAGTTACACTCTCTAGTCAACTGAGAGAAATAGATACTTCCAGCCCTTGACGCACTTGATCTATATCAGTTTACCTATTTTAGGATGAAATTAATTTTTCCCAGGAAGTGCCTGGTTTCCCTCTGAGCACTGTCTAAAGAGCTTTAGAGGCAGATATCTTTGCTAGAGCTGTCCAGCATAGGAAAAATGAGTCCTACCTTCTGCATCTTTCCAGAGCTTGCTGAATTCTAATCAGGGCTTTAGAAAAAGGTAACAGGCTTAGTTGTCAAAGAGACATGCTAGGAAGATGAAAAGGAGAAGTTTTAAGAATTACTCTGACCATGTAAGATAAGGGGTTTATTTCAGTTTTCAGTATCCCAGAATCTCAGCAGAAAGCAAACATCCCTCATGAGTGAAAGGGAAACTGAATCTGCCAAAAAGCCATGCCAGAAACTGGAATCCAGTAGATGCAGGTTACTGGAAGATGCTGGTGTAGGATACAAAGAACAAAAACTATTGATATTATCTTATTGTCTCACATCCGAACTTATGCAAGTATTTCATTTATCTGTATTTTTGTCTAGTTGCAGGCTCATGTTTCATGACTTCTTTGGTTATGAGCACACAGCACCGTGGTGCAGGGACTCCCAGCTAAGGCTCTGCAAATGCAGCTATATGGTGGCCAGCTCTTGGTGAGCAGAGCTGCACTATGCTTCCATTGAGTTATTGGACCTACAGTTCTGGTCTCTGCTGGCTGAAAGAGTAATGGCACAATACAGCTTTCCTGTAGTCCTTTGGTGACCTGTTTTGTGAAATGTACTGTGATTTTCAGAATTGTAATGCAGTATAAAACCAAGCAAGTTTCATGTACTTTCAGGTTTCATTGCTAACCTCCAGGCAACTCCCTGAATAAGGTGCAGGCAAGCATTTAGGGGAGCTTCTCCAGGGCCAACTGGGTCTCCAGCAAAGCAGCAGATTTCAGGGAGAGATTTCCCAAGGCAGGGGAATGCCAGGGCAGCAGCGAGACCCACCAGGAGCCACCAACTCTTTCATGGGAGTCACTGAAGAGACCTGGGTGTTGCCAGGGCAATGGTGACCACGCCTATAAAAAGGTGTGCTAGGGACCAGGAGTGCTGCGAACAGAGTGGGCAAATAGAGCATGGCATGGCAGTTCGCCTGGAAGGGCGTGCAGGAAGGGCAGAAAATCTCTGCCAAATCAACCAGGGAGTAATGGTATCCACCTGGCAGAAAGCCATGGCCTCTTTAAGGTCAACACCCACGAGAGATGCAGCTGTCCAGACTGAGATCCAGCGGAAAGATGCTGCCATCCAGGTGCCAGGCTGAAGGGTATGTCCTGCTCTTACACAAATACCAGATGACAGCAGTGAGCACAGCCGTGAGAGGTGTGCCCAGGTACAGGGGCTCCTCCGCTTAGTGAAAGAGCTCCAGGAGGAGGTGAGTAGGTTGAGGAATATTAGGGAGTGCAAGAGGGAGATAGACCACCGGAGTTGAACCTTACCTCCCCTGAGGCAGACCCAGCAGGTAGACAGGGTGCAGGGTACAGAGGACTCACTACCCTTTCTATACATGGTGGAATATAGTGACTCGAGAGATATGGGGCAATGGCAGCATGTTCCTGCCTGGCGCAGAAGTAGGGTCTCTGGTGTGACTACCCCACCTTCACAGGTTTCCTTGCACAATAATTATGAGGCAAGTGGAACCAAACAACAACATTAAGGAAGAAGGTTCAATGAAGTTGGAGGTGCTGCAGTGGTTAAGATGGTCTGCACCTGCCATCAAATCTACTGCTAAAAAGAAAAAAAGATGTGTCATTGTCATATGAGACTCCCTTCTGAGGGAAACAGAAACCTAAATATGCAGACCGGACCCACTTCTTAGGGAAGTCTGCTGCCTTCCTGGGGCCTGGGTTAAATATGTTATGAGAAAACCTCCTGCCCTGGTAAGGCCCTCATTATTATCCATTATTGATTTTTCAAGTAGGCAGCAATGAGACTGCAATGGGAAATTTGAGGGCAATGAAGAGGGACTTCAGGGCCTTGGGACAACTGGTTAAGGGATCAGGAGCACAAGGAGTGTTCTCTGTCCCCTCAGTTGCAGGGAATTATGAGGGAAGATAAAAGAAGACCCGGAAGATCAATACCTCACTGCAGGACCGGTGTCACCAACAAAATTTTGGGGTTTTTTGATCACCATGAAGAGGCACATGAAATATTCTGCAGGCAACTGGGAGAAGTTTCACAATCGTTAGCCCTTGTTCTCATGAAGGACTTGAGCTTAGCAGATATCTGCTGGAAATAGAACACAGCAGAGAGGAAACAGTCTAAGAGGCTCCTGGAGTGTATGTGTCACGGAGGTACCCCGAGGTTAGTTTAAGGGACAACAGGGTCCAAAACAACTTTTATTAAACCGGTGAGAAACAGGGTTTTAGCACTCCAAAGTGACTTAAATAAAGGTTCGGATATCAGTTGAGGAAAATTATTAAGGGGCAGCAACTAATACAACAGGCGGTCCACAGTGTGCATGCACGTGGCTTCACTCAAAACAATGCCGGAGCCGGCCCTGAGTCCGAGACGAATACACACTTGCCTGAACACGGTGCGGGATTATTTTTAAAGAGATACACGTACTCGTAGTGAATACGGAAAGTGTATACTCACAATTCCGCAAGGGTAAATTTATAATACACTCGCAATCCTGCGAGGGTTAATTTACTTACACGTGCAAATGTGCACGGAATACTACACGTGCTTATGTGGAAGCACGGCAGGAAAATACACTCGCGATTGTGCGAGGAAATAATTTAAAGTACACGTGCAAATGTGCATGGAAAGTTACACGTGCAAATGTGCACAGAAAGTACATGTGCAAATGTGCATGGAAATTTACACGTGCAAATGTGCACAGAAAGTACATGTGCAAATGTGCACGGAATATATATATATACTCACAATCTTGCGAGGGTTAATTTACTTACACACGTGGTGGCAAGGCAAGAGAAGTCTCATTCCCGGGAAGCGGGGGGGGGTGGGCCGTGGCTCCTGGCGGCAGTGGCTAAGCTCGTGCTCCGAGAGACCCGCGACAACCGGCAAAGTCTCGACGAGAGTCCCGTTTTATAGTGGCTGATCAGACCTGATTGTAGGCATTCTAGAAGCTTCTCTGCACCCCCACACCGGCTGTGGGGTGCCCCTGAGGCCTCCAAACATCCCCCACACTGGTCACAGGTGCCCAGCGACTCACTGGCGCCTCAGCACTCTCTTCTCCTAATAGCCCTGGCCAGGGTGCTCTGGGGCTAACAAAAGAAGCTGTTAGCCTCAAGTAATAGAGAGGGAGATGTGCCTACTCCTTCCATGATGAAGGAGGGAGGGGGAGAAAGGGGGGGTTTGCATTCTGCCACAGTATGGAAGACAACTTGCTGACACAGCTGGTCAATGAGCCTACTAAGGAAAGCACCTCACTGGACCTGTTGTTTGTGAAGAGAGGATGCGTGGGCAATGTGACAGTCAGAGGTTGCCTTGGGCATAGCGATCAAGAAATTATCGAGGTTTCTATTCTTGGAGAAGTAAGGAGGGGGATCAGCAGAACTGCTACCTTGGACTACTGAAGGGCAGACTTTGATCTGTTTAGGAGGCTGATTACAGGGTCCCTTGGGAGGCAGTCCTGAATGGCAAAGGAGTCCAGGAAGGTTGGTTGCTCTTCAAGAAGGAAGTCGCAGGAGCAGGCTGTCCCTGTGTGTCAAAAAAAAGCCAGGATGGAAGAAGACCAGCCTGGCTGAACAGAGAGGTTCAGCTGGAACTCAGGAATAAAAGGAGAATGTATAACCTTTGGAAGAAGGGGCAGGCAATTCAGGAGGACTACAAGGATGCCGTGAAGTTATGCAGGGAGAAAATTAGGACCAAAGACCAACTAGAGATTAATCTGGCTACTGCCATAAAAAGCAACAAAAAATGTTTCTATAAATACATGAGCAACAAAGGGAGAGCTAAGGAGAATCTCCACCCTCTGGTGGATGCGGGGGGAAACATAGTGACAGACGACGAGGGAAAGGCCGAGGTACTAAATGCATTCTTTCCCTCAGTCTTTAATAGTCAGAACAGTTGTGCTCCAGATAAACAGCCCTCTGAGCTGCAAGACAAGCATGGGGAACAGAATGAAGCCCCAATAATACAAGGGGAAATGGTTAGCAACCTGCTACACCATTTAGACACACACGTCTATGGGGCCAGATGGGATCCACCCAAGGGTTCTGAGGAAGCTGACAGATGTGTGCACCAAGCCACTTTCCGCTGTTTAGTCCTGGATAACTGGGGAGGTCCCAGTTGAACAGAAGGTGGCAAATGTGACGCCCATCTACAAGAAGGGCCAGAAAGAGGATTTGGGGAATTACAGGTCTGTCGGTCTGACGTCAGTGCCACAGAATCACAGAATGTTTAGGGTTGGAAGATACCTCTGGAGATCATCAAGTCCAACCCACCTGCTAAAGCAGGTACACCTAGGGCAGATTCCACGGGAATGCGTCCAGGTGGGTTTTGAATGTCTCCAGAGAAGGAGACTCCTCCACATATCTGTGCAGCCTGTTCCAGTGCTCTGTCACCCTCAAAGTAAAGAAGTTTTTCTTCATATTCAGATGGATCCTTCTATGCTTCCGTCTGTGCCTGTTGCCCCTCATCCTATCATTGGGCACCACTGAAAGGAGTCTGGTCTCATCCTCTTGACATCCACCCTTGAGATATTTATAAACCATGAAGAGATCATCTCTCAGCCCTCTCTACTCAAGGCTGAACAGACCCATCTCTCTCTGTCTCTCCTCATAAGAAAGGTGCTCTAGGCCCCTAATTATCTTCATAGCTTTCTGCTGGACTCCCTCAAGTAATTCCTTATCCTTCTTAAACTGGGGAGCCCAGAACTGGATGCAGTACTCCAGATGTGGCCTCACGAGGGCAGAGTAGAGATGGAGGATAGCCTCCCTCGACCTGCTGGTCACATTCTTCATAATGCACCCCAGGATACCGTTGGCCTTCTTCGCTACAAGGGCACATTGTTGACTCAGGGACAACCTGTTTTCGACCAGAACCACAAAGTCCTTCTCTGCAGTGCTGCTTTTGCTAACTTATACTGATGCCTGGGGTTATTCCTCCCCAGGTGCAGGACCCTACTCTTGCTCTTGTTGAATTTCATCAGGTCCCAGTCCTCCAGCCTGTCCAGGTCTTGTTGAATGGCATCACAGCCTTCTGGTGTGTCAACCCTTCCTCCCAGTTTGGTATCATCAGCAAACTTGCTGAGAGTGCACTCAGTCTCTTCATCCAGGTCACTGATGAACAGATTGAACAGGACTGGACCTAATACTGACCCCTGGGGAACCCCACTAACTGCAGGTCTCCAACCACACTCTGCACCACTGATCAGAACCCTCTGAGCTCTGCCATCCAACCAGTTCCTGTTCCATCTCACCGTGCATTCATCCAGCCCACGCTTCCTGAGCTTGCCTATGAGGATGTTGTGAGAGACAGTGTAAAGAGCCTTGATGAAGTCAAGGTAGACAACAACCACTGTTTTTCCCTCATCTACCCAGCCAGTCATACCATCATAGAAGGTTTAAGTTCGGTCAAACAGGATTTCTCTTTGGTGAACCATTGCTGACTACTCCTGATAATCTTCTTTTTCTCCACATGCTTGGAGATGGCATACAGAATGAGCTGTTCCATCACCTTTCACAGTATCACAGTATGTTTGGGATTGGAAGGGACCTCAAAAGATCATCTAGTCCAATCCCCCTGCTGGAGCAGGAACACCTAGGTGAGGTCGCACAGGAACATGTCCAGGTGGGTTTTGAATGTCTCCAGAGAAGGAGACTCCACAACCTCCCTGGGCAGCCTGTTCCAGTGCTCTGTCACCCTCACTGAGAAGAAGTTTTTTTCTCAAATATAAGTGGAACCTCTTGTGTTCCAGCTTGATCCCATTACCCCTTGTCCTATCATTGTTTGCCACCGAGAAGAGACTGGCTCCATCCTCATGGCACTCACCCTTTATATATTTATAAACATTAATAAGGTCCCCCCTCAGTCTCCTCTTCTCCAAGCTAAAGAGACCCAGCTCCCTCAGCCTTTCTTCATAAGGGAGGTGCTCCACTCCCTTAATCATCTTTGTTGCCCTACGCTGGACCCTCTCCAGCAGTTCCCTGTCCTTCTTGAACTCCTAATGTTGGCCATAAGGAAAAGGGACGAGAACCTCATGATCTCCCACTTTTATATGAAGTATGACGTAAATGGGATGGAATACTTCAGTTGGTCAGTTTTTGGTCACCTGTTTCTCGTTGCCCCTCTCGTGAGATGTGCATCCATCCTTATCAATGACCTTGCATACCATTGCTATGTCTACCAAAACATGTATCTGGTTCTCCAGGAAAATGCAGCTAATATGAAAGCTTTAGCTGACAGGCAAATTCACTAAAAGAGAAACTTGTTTTTAACAAAACCAGAACAGTGATGTCTTCCAATCAAAATTATTCTGTGATTCTTTGATTTCATTACCTTAATTTCCCTTATGTATGACTCATCATTCTGCCTCCTGCAGTCAGCTCTTTATTTCTTAATGTATTATCCTTTCATCTTCTGCTCATGGCTGTCACATGTTAGAAGATATTGCTGCTATTAACGCTAGAAGTACTGAGGTAGTACCATTTTCTTTCTCAGTGCAACTGGATTTTTTTGGGGAATGATCAGTGTATCACATGTATGCACCATATTTTCTTATGTCCACAGACATAGACATAAATATGTAAATTACTTTCACCCCTCTTATTTACAAATTCTGCTACAAAAATACCAGAAATCTGCTTATATGTGGGTGGCCACATGTGCTCCCACATGTATAATTTCATCACACCTATAGCTATACCAGAGATGCTTTGGTCCCTTGTGCCTTGTATTTCACTTCCTCCTGAGGCATGTGGAGTTACATGACACCACCTTCCTTCCAGTGTTCCCAGTCAGAGAGGACTGGTCAGCAGATAAGGATGTGCTGCTTCTTTAAGTCCCATCCCCACTTTCAGGCCACTCATATCACATTGAATTCCCTCTACATCACCAACATCCCCACCTTCCCTACCAAAGAATGAGCATTGCCTTTACTTACAGCTACCATCATTATTTAGACTTGGTGTAATGACAGCACTTAAGAGCCATAGCCACACACACAGGGACTCCCACATGACAGACATTTCATTAAGCAGCAGAAAAGATGACTGCTCACCCAGAAAGACTTACAGTGACATCAGCCCTGGTTCCTAGCATGATGGCTTCTCTCAGAGGGAAAATGAAATTACAATGATCAGCTGTCATTTTTGTTAATAGATCATGAGACTGAAAAAATATAAGAATTGTATAAAATTATTTTGTAGGTCTTATTTGGCCTCTTTGAGGAGGATAACACCATTAGAAACATTAAAGGAACAGATAATGTATTTTCTGTCTGAGGACTGTGAAACCATGTGTATCGGTATCATTAACTAAAGAGGAAGAAGTGTCTTGAAATTCTTCCCTTTACTTCTCCATAAGTGACAGATAATCTATCTAGTTCCTGAAAAATACTCATATAGCTCAGGACTTCCTCATAACGGTAGAAGTCATATTCCAAAATAATAACTAATAAATCATGTTACTGTGAAATAGAACAATGATGTTACCATACAGGAGTAAATGTGACATTTGGCAAAAGGGAATGCATTTTTTAATACTAATTATCTGCAGCCATTACTGCAATTATTTTTCTGCTTTGAAAAAACTTTAGAAACCTCTTATCCTGCTGTTTCTGACTTCTTGACAGCAAAATCAGGGACAAAATGTGTTCTTTTCCAGACAGAGGACTTAATTTCCTTAACGCACACATTTTTTTCAAATAAATATGGATTTTAAAAACATTTATGAATGCTTGTTATCACAGACAAAATTCACTAAATCTCATTTAGCTGGGAGCATTTACTGGAAGGAAACTGATGAATGTTAATAATGAATCATATTATTTTCAATTAGCCAACATTTTTTTCCATTTCTATCTCCTCCACGTGCTGGATAAATCCACTTAGAACTATTTAACAATGTATTTTAAACAATACCAGTCAATAACAGTCCTGTTTTTAAAACAGTCAGTAATTAAATGGTGATAAAACCTGCTCGTGGGGCAAAGCACTGTTTCACTTTTGCAGAGTGTTGGTGGAAGACTCATTCTACTAAATACTTATTTTCAAGAAAAGGCATAGTCCAGATACTTCTCTTTATGCCCAAATATACTTCCATTAGGCAAATTCTGTGTACTGTAAATGGAGGCAGGAAAATCCCCCAAATACATAGATTGCAGATAGGATCACAGAGAACTGATGCACGAGATGTTACTCCAGGGTGCTGGTGAAACCTGAAGTATCTATCATCTGAAGAATTATCACTCTTACTAACAGGTAGCTCTTCTTTCCTGTTGGGAGCTAATTAAAAGTGGCAAATTATATAAATGACATGTAAACCAGGGTGGGAATTGGTGATCTGTAATATAACAAATCCTTTTTGTATTGTTGCCTCTGCAAATGCCTCTCAGTTCATTCCCTTGCTCCTTATTAGCATCAGTGCTCTTGAGCAAGCCTAATAAATGTTCCCTCTCTCCACATTCCATTGCTGTTGACACATGGAAGCATTTCAAGGGCCAGCACGGGCCAAATTCTGTAAAACAAACTTGTCAGTGTTTTCATTACATTGTTATGGCTCTGGATTTTGCTGCATACATGAGAAGGAATCAAACACTATCATGAAATGCTGTGTTACATACAACTCCCAGCAAAACTAAGGAGGCGCTCCCAGGGAGTAAGACACATGTCCCCAAGATGATGCAACTCATCCTGCAGCTGCACAGATGGGTCCAGCACATGGGGAACCAGAATTCACTCCTAGATAAATCATTCCAGTGAACAACTAGCATTTGCTAAACACTGTCATTTTGTAGCCAAATTTCATGGAAATATGTTTGGACATTTTATTTTCTGTGGATATTTTCACATTAGTATCAGTTCCAAATAAGTTCAAAGCTTCAATCGTGATTAAGATGTCTAGACAAGGATTTTGGCACCAAATATCTCAATCTAGATTTCAAACTCTGTATGTCTTCTGTAAAACTAGTGAAAATTGTATTCCATGCATTACAGGAGTTATTTGCAATTAAATTAAACAGGCGGTGATAGGATTTGAACAATGCAATGTCAGGAAAATATATGTGCCTCAATACACCCAACGGATTCCATGAGTGGAGTGGGAATGGTCATTCACTGGAAATAAGTGGGAAGAGTTCATCTCAAGAAAAAAATAAAGCCTCAGGAAGTCTTGAGAAAGGCCTGAGAGATAACAAGAAATACACACCAGGGAGATTTTTTGGGCACGGTATTTATTCTAAAAGGGATGAGAAGATTAAGAAATGGTATACCAACGATGCAGCAAAAGCTGAACAGTACAAAACAGGTCATAAACTTTCACGCAACACGAAACCAGCCAGCTGCTCTCAAAAGCTGCTTCTCTGGAAGCAAAGACATTGTCTGCTGAAGCAAGTAACATTCATTTTGAAAAATGAGAATGATCAGTGTTTCACTCAGCTATAAAAATTCCTAATGATAAAATTGCTTAGAATATCTTTTTTACCTTAAATGTAACTGTCTACTGTGAGACTTTTGAAGTATTATGTTCTACGCATTCCATCTAATATGTAGAACAAAACTATTGTTAGCATAAAAAACATATAATGAGTCCTTCCTACTTTTCATTTCCTCTCATGTTGGAAAATTCCTATGGATTTATGTTGATTTTGGAAATCTGAAAATTATTTGAAGATTTCTTCATGCTTTCAGAGGTGTTTATCTTTCTGTAGACTTTTTTTTTGTACTTCCAAACTTTCCAGTACCAGCCATTCCTAATATTGGGAAGATTAGAAATACTGCAAGCACAAGAAAACATGGAAAATCAAATGAGAAAACAAATCCTAGGTAACAGCCAAGTGACTTTATTGATTAGTTAAAAATCAGTGAACCCACAACTCCTGATGCGCATGTGATGTAGCTCCCTATCCCTAGCTACTGTGACAAGAAAGAAGCACATCAAGGAACAATGTATGGCTCACTTTCGAGAGCAGGGCTGCATAATCTTTAATTCAGTAGATGTAAGTAGAAAGATAACACAACCAGTTGCATGCTAAAGAAGGAATTCTTCTTAAGACAAGTAACTCACTAAAACAGCATGCACATTTGGATTGGATTATATGTATCTAGATGTGGGTTATAAGAAAACATTGTGAACTTTCAATTACAATACTAACTTCCCAGAAACCAAATGAAGGGCAATATTTCTTATATGCATAGTGAATTAAGGTGCTGAATGAAATCATGCTCACCTGTGATTGTTTCTCTCACCAGGCAGTAGCTGGGTAACAGCAGGGCAACAACAAGCATGAAAAATCCCAGGATTGCATAACGAGTCACTTTGATTTGTTTTGTGTTTTATCTGTAACAGATTTGTTATGAGATTAATCAGCTGCTCTCTTGGCTAACACACTGTGGCACTGCATATCAGTCCTATGACCTGAAAGCCTCTTAAATTTTGTTGCGGGGGAGTAATTTAGGGTTCTGCTTACTGCAGAACAATGTTTAGATTTCTCAAAGAAAAGTGGAACTTAAAAGAGCTCAGTGGCAGATTGACTCTATTATTTACTGCATGGGGGAAATATGTAAAGCTGAATGCTGCTTACCTTCTCTCCAGGAGCCTGATACCCATTCACAGAGCAAACTTTCAGGCATCTTCCCTTCCTGATAACTGTCGAGGGTTTTGATTGCAGGATGACAATAAAACCCTGGCAGATGTATTTTTAACCTCCTCTCCTCCCCCTGCTTCCCCCTTTTGCCCCTCCCTCTCCCCCCTTCCCACTCAGGACAGGCGATCGGGAGGGAAAGAAGGACAGAGAGAAGAGAGTTGGAAAAATTAAAAATGTTTTACTAATAACAATAGAGATAATAATACAAAATATACAAAACCAATCTTGAAAGTCTCAGCAACTGCAGAGCCAGCACCCAAAGTCCTGGATTGGATTCTGCAGCCAACCAGAGCTGGAATTCAGTCTCTCTCTAGGCCTCAGTTTGCAGAGACGACTAGCAAGATCCTCTCCTAATGTCAGCCATAAGCAGAAGGGAAAAGGGACGAGATCCTCGTGATCTCCCACTTTTATATGAAGTATTCACGTGAATGGAATGTTATACACAGTTGGTCAGTTTCTTGGTCACCTGTTTCTCATTGCCCCTCTCGCGAGATGTCCATCCATGCTTATCAATAACTTTGCATTCCATTGCTATGTTTACCAAAACATGTATCTGGTTCTCCAGGAAAATGCAGCTAATAAGAAGGCTTTAGCTGACAGGCAAATTTACTAAAAGAGGAACTTGTTTTTTAACAAAACCAGGACAATAACCTTTTGCTTCGGAGTCTGTGTTTTAGAACTTCAGAGGCAAACTTTCAGGCAAGGCCTGATAACTGTTGCGATGCAAACTTTCAGGCATCTTCTCCCCCTGATAACCGTTTGCTCTGGAGTCTGTATTTTAGAGCTCTAAAGGCAAACTTTCAGGGGAGGCCTGTACCCGTTTGTGAAAGCAAACTTTCAGGAGTTCCCCCCGGATAACCCTTCGCTCCATAGTCTATAATTTAGAACTCCAGAGGCAAACTTTCAGGCGAGACCTGATAACCGTATGCAGAGCAGACTTTCAGAAAAAAAAAATAATGGAGTAGAATAGCAGGAGTGCTGGTTCAAGCTGGGTACCTGCGCAGAGGTCCAACCTGAATATAGAAAAACATAGACTTTTATATCTTTACAGACCATTCTTACCATGATTCAGTCCAATAGCAATATTTCACTTTGGGTTCTTCTTGCTTTTCAGTGGATTCTTTGCCACTGATCTCATATGTGCCTTTGTTTTGTTTAGTCGTAGGCATTGTTTATGCCAGTGCTTGCAGGTGCTGTTTTGTCTGAATAAATCTTTTTCTTCTCAGTGATGTGCAAAATAGGCCTTATTTTGCAAGTGTTCATTGTAGTTTGTAGTTGCTTTTGGTAAATATGAGCAGAAATTCGCAGCTTAAGATTTCAGCAAATCCAGCTTACTAAGTACCACGAAGCAGAGAGTACATTAAAAATCATACAACCTTATACTTCTAAATGATTCATTACATTCAGTGTGCATTTACTTAAGCTAAATTATTAGTACTAAACTTAAATTGGGCTCATCCACTGACCTGTGAGTAATAAAACCATTGCCATAAAGCCCACTTATTTAGCAGAGAGAGCTCAGTCTGAACTCACCCAGGCTGTCCTATTTACAGAATAAAGTCATTGACTCGTAGTCAAATTGAATACAGTAGGAAAAGTATTCATGAGACTCCCTGCACCCGCAACTTATCAGTGTTCAGTGTGCTGTTCTGCGTCCTTGTGAGTTTCCTAAAAGGAGTTCTTGGCCTGGCTATGGCTCAGGTCTTTATCTCTGGAGCCTAGATCAAACTGCTGCTGGTTTGGCTGGGCGGGGGAAGGGGGGACAAGTGCATCCGCCACAAATGTATATATGTAAAGTAGCACTTCTGTCCTGCTCATGGCTCTGAAAATTACACTTTTTGTGTTGGGAGCATGAGGTTCACATTTATCGGGGACTGCAGCGATTATACTTTTCTGGCAGTGCTATTAGCAGTGCTGTTTCCAGTGATGGTGCAGTGTCCAGAGTAGCAGTGGCATGGTGCCTTCATGCTCCCAGGGCTCTGCAGGCACCCTCTGCCAGCAGACAGGGAGCAGGGGAGTCCCTTACCCACAGTGCGCTGGCAGTGAGACCAGGGAAGGAGAGTGCTCTGAGGGCTTACTAATTATTAAAAGGCACACATATGCCCCCACTCAACCCATCTTCAATGTAGGGAGATCAGGAGTAGCTTGATGCTAACTCAGCTGTTTTCTTGTAGATCACCAGCCATAGGTTAAGCTGTGCCTTAACTGCCATCATGGGCTTATCAAGTTTGGACAGAGCTTTGATGTGTCAGATAAGTGTTGTTTCAAGCAAAAAGTGCACCTAATTATTGGAGCAAGTCCAGTCTCTGCTTGCTTGGCTTATCTGACTAAACCCTGGAGAGATACTTTTGGCTTCTTGAAGCTTTCCCAGTATTATCCCCAGGATATTGGCTGGCTCCTGACAGATGAAATGTGCAGCAATTTGTCTCCTCTCTTCCCTGGTTGAGACATGGCTCACTGAGCAAGTTGTCTACAGAAAATGCTCTGAGGTTTGCATGCAGTTTCTGGCACTGTGCCCCTTCCTCTCTTTCTGACCTTCATTTGCCCTGAATAGAACTGTAAGCCCTTTATCCCTAGACAGACCTGGAGACGTCTTGGGACTCCCATCATTTTCCAATAGAATCTGTTTCCAAATCTTCTCACCAACCTGTACAATTCCTAAGGATGTTTTCCAAGAACAGGAAAAGGAAGCTCCCAGTCCTTTATGGTTTGTAGACTCTAATCCAGATCCACCAAATCTTGCATTCAAAAGCTGTCTGGTTGGTATTTTAATTGCCAAATTTTTCCTGCCAGAGGTTCTTTCTATAAATTAAATGCAGTGGTTGCAAAAGTATAAATTCAGCTACTTTCCATCATGATCACTTAAAACATGTTTAAATAAAACTTACCACATGAAGTTCAAGGAGGGCAAGCGCCAGATTTTGCACCTGGGACAGCTAAACTGAGGGAGTGTGGTCTGGATGATTGGGTAGTGAGGTGGGCTGCGAACTGGCTGAAGGGAAGAAGCCAGACAGTTGTGGTCAATGGGGCAGAGTCTAGTTGGAGGCCTGTATCTAGTGGAGTGCCTCAGGGGTCAGCACTGGGGCCTGTATTATTCAATATATTCATCCATGATTTGGAGGAGAGACTAGAGTGTACTATCAGCAAGTTTGCTGATGACATGAAGCTGGGAGGAGTGGCTGACATGCCAGAAGGCTGTGCTGCCATCCAGCGAGACCTGGACAAACTGGAGAGTTGGGCAGGGAAAAATTTAATGAAATATAACAAGGGAAAGTGTAGAGTCTTATATCTGGGTAGGAACAACCTCAGCTTTCATTATAAATTGGGGAATGACCTATTAGAGAGCAGTGTAGGGGAAAGGGACCTGAGGGTCCTGGTGGACAGCAGGATGACCATGAGCCAGCACTGTGCCCTTGTGGACAAGAAGGCCAATGGCATCATGGGATGTATTAGAAGGGGGGTGGTTAGTAGATCGAGAGAGGTTCTCCTTCCCCTCTACTCTGCCCTGGTGAGACCACATCTAGAATATTGTGTCCAGTTCTGGGCCCCTCAGTTCAAGAAGGACAGGGAACTGCTGGAGAGGGTCCAGCGTAGGGCAACAAAGATGATTAAGGGAGTGGAGCATCTTCCTTATGAGGAAAGGCTGAGAGAGCTGGGTCTCTTTAGTTTGGAGAAGAGGAGACTGAGGGGTGACCTTATTAATGTTTACAAATATATAAAGGATGACTGTCACAAGGATGGAGCCAGGCTCTTCTCAGTGACAACCAACAGTAGGACAAGGACTGGAACACAAGAGGTTCCACTTAAATTTGAGAAGAAACTTCTTCTCAGTGAGGGTATCAGAACACTGGAACAGGCTGCCCAGGGGGGTTGTGGAGTCTCCTTCTCTGGAGACATTCAAGACCCGCCTGGATACATTCCTGGGTAGCCTCATCTAAGTGTTCCTGCTCCGGTGGAGGGATTGAACTAGATGATCTTTTGAGGTCCCTTCCAATCCCTAACATTCTGTGATTCTGTGATTCTGTGAAAATATATTGGTTCCTTCTACCGTTGCCGAGCCGTTAATTGTTGAATCTGCTGGACCTGTGGCATTTCCTGTAATATATCATAATCCTGCAGTGGGGGAGCCCCATGAGCATGTTCTCTATTCCTGGAAAGTGATTCAAGATTTGCAAAAAGCCACTGCCCAATACGGCCCTAATTCCCCTGCGGTTATGCAGTTGATACGTTTATTATCCATGGAAGCTATGACACCCTATGATATTGCTCATTTGGCTCAGATTATTTTTCAACCTGTACAACATGCAGTGTTTCGAAATATTTGGAAACAAAGAGCTGAGGCACAGGCAGTGGTGAATCTGCAGTACCCAGAGACTGATCCCTGTTCTGGTAATGGCGTGGATGTGTTGCTGGGCTTGGGACAGTTTAATAATCTGCAACATCAAGCGCAATGGCCCCCTCTGGTGCTTGAACAAGTGAAAGCCATAGGGATTGAGGCTATAATTAGAACAGCAGAGTTGGTGGAACCGAAACATACACCACCATCAAGCAGGGTCCTAAAGAGCTGTTCCTTTCCTTTACTGAGAAATTACAAGCTGTTGTCGAACATCAAGTGTTAGATGTGCACCATCGGGAAATGTTAAAGCAGCTAGCTCATGATAATGCTAATGCAAACTGTCGGAAAGTGATTGAAACTTTGCCAGGGGATCCAACTTTAGAAGCAATGATTACTGCTTGTGCCAAGGTTTGTTCAGTGGAGAACAAAATGACTGCACTCGCTACAGCTATGGCAGTAGCAAGAGTGCAGGAATATACGTGCTATGGATGTGGTCAGAACGGTAATGTAAGATTCGCCTGTCCACATAAAGGCAGACAGGTTTTAAGAGGTGCAAGTATCGAGAGTTAAGATTGCGGGATGACAATAAAACCCTGGCAGATGTATTGTCAACCTCCTCTCCCCCCCCACTTCCCCCTTTCGCCCCTTCCTCTCCCCCCTTCCACTAAGGACAGGCGATCGGGAGGAAAAAAAGAAGGACAGAGAGAAGAGAGTTGGAAAAATTAAAGATATTTTACTAATGCTACTAATAGGAATAGAGAAAATAATACAAAATATACAAAACCAATCTTGAAAGTCTCAGCAACTGCAGAGCCGGCACCCAAAGTCCTGGATTAGACTCCACAGCCAACCAGAGCTGGATTCAGTCTCTCACTAGGCCTCAGTTCGCAGGGACGACTAGCAAGGTCCTCTCCTAATGTCGGCCATAGGGAAAAAGAGAGCGAGATCCTAGTGATCTCCCATTTTATATGAAGTATTCACGTGAATGGAATGTTATACACAGTTGGTCAGTTTCTTGGTCACTTGTTTCTCGTTGCCCCTCTCGCGAGATGTCCATCCATGCTTATCAATAACTTTGCATTCCATTGCTAGGTTTTACCAAAACATGTGTCTGGTTCTCAGTTAATATGCAGTTAATATGAAGGCTTTAGGTGACAGGCAAAATTCACTGAAAGAGAAACTTGTTTTTAACAAAACCAGGACAGCAAGGAAAACTGGCAATGTTTGGGATACAGACTCCCTAATTTGCTTCAAATGTAAAAAATATGGACATTTTGCTAACCAGTGTCACTCTAAGTTTCGCTGTAATGGACAGCCACTTCAGCAGGAAAACGGCAAGAAGAGTGCGAAGGGGCGCGTGCAGACACAAATGCCTCAATCAACAACGCCTTGCAACCCTGGCAGCCCATTTCTAGGGTCAGTGCACAGGCAACCCTCTGTGACAGGCTATCAGGAACAAACAGTGGATCAGCCGGGATAGATGTATCCACAGCTCACACAGTGACTATAATCACTGAAGAGGTGCATAAAGTGCCCTTCGATGCTTGGGGACCAATTGGCAGGGGGCTGAGTGCTTTGTTAATAGGACGAACAAGTAGTACTCTGCAAGGATTTATGGTACATGTAGGAGTTATTATTGCGGACTATACAGGACAAATTTGCACCCTGGTTTCAACGGCAATCCCACCCGTGACAATACAAAAAGGAACGCGTTTAGCTCAACTTGTGCCTTTTTTGAGTTCTCTTCCTAGAACTGAGCAAGTTGTTCATGGGGAAAGTGGATTTGGTTCAACTGGAAAGCCACTTGTCTTTTGGTCTCAAACAGAGTCAGAAAAACGGCCACAAATGGTTTGTACACTCATAATGAATGCTTCTGTTCCCAGTCAGGTGAGCTTGCTGGACTGCTTGATACAGGAGCAGATGTTACCGTAATTTCACAGCAAGAATGGTCTCCTTCTTGGCCCTTGGTTTCAAATACTTTGGGGGTGGTGGGACTAGATGGAGTTGCAAACAGTTTGATGTCAGCCAAGCTGATAGTGATTACTAATCCTGAAAATCAAAGGGCTATGGTGAGACCTTATGTGACCACTGAACTTGTGGGGAAGAGATTGCTTAGGGCAGTGGGGAGTACAGATAACTACGGATTTTAGCAGGGGTTACCGTGATGCAGGGTGTTTGTCGGCCCACTTTAGCACTAAGATGGTTAACTGAAAGACCAGTATGGGTCAATCAGTGGCCCCTTGCTCAGGAAAAACTTGCAGCCCTGCAGTCTCTTGTGATGGAACAGCTAGCTGCGGGACACATAGAGGTCTCACATAGCCCTTGGAATACTCCTGTGTTTGTTATCAAAAAGAAATCTGGAAAATGGAGATTATTACATGACTTATGAAAGGTTAATGAGGTTATGGCAACTATGGGAGCTCTGCAATCAGGTTTACCTTCTCCTACAATGATTCCAATGCAATGGGAAATTGTTGTAATAGATTTGAAGGATTGTTTCTTTACTATTCCTTTAGCAGAACAAGACATGGAAAAAATTGTCTTTACTTTTCCATCTGTAAATAATGGAGAGCCAGCAAAAAGGTATCATTGGAAAGTGCTGTCACAAGGGATGAAAAATTCACCTACCATATGTCAGTGGTATGTGGCAAAAGCTCCGAGTCTGGTACGTGCTTTGTTTCCATCAGGGTATTGCTATCATTATATGGATGACATCTTGTTGGCCGCAGCAACGCCACAAGAATTGGGTGAGATGGAAAATAAGGCACGTGAGTCATTAAATCAGTATGGGCTGGTTGTTGCACCTGAGAAGGTGCAATAACAACAGCCATGGCTTTATTTGGGCATGAAACTTTTGGATCAGACAGTGACACCACAACCTATAAGTTGCGAGTGAAAGTAAAGACACTGAATGACATACAAAAATTGGCAGGAATGATTAATTGGGTGAGACCATATGTAGGAATCCCCTCTACTCAGTTGCAACCATTGTTTGACCTATTGCAAGGAAACACTGACATTTCTGCCCCACACACTTTGACAGCAGAAGCACAGAAGGTAATTGCAGAAATTGAACAAGCAATCAGTAACAAACATGTATGGAGAATTGATTTGACAGTGCCTATACAAGCAATTGTTTTGATTGATCAATGCATTCCTTTTGCCATGATCACACAAGGGCATGAGAAGTGGGGAGATTGTTTACATATTTTAGAGTGGGTCTTCTTGTCAAGCAAATTAAAAAAGGCAGCCTCAGGTCTTTTTGAACTGGTGGCTCAGGTGATTATTAAAATCAGATCACGTTGCATGGAATTAATGGCAAGAGACCCAGAAATGATCATGCTTCCTGTGCAAAGTCATTATTTTGAATGGTGCATGGCTAATAGTTCTGCACTACAAGCAGCTATGATCAATTATACGGGTCAAATCAGTTATCATTTGCCCTCACATCCAGTGATTAAATTAGGCAGTCAGGTGAAATTTGGTCAGAAGCAATGGAATCAGTTGAGCCCAGTAAATGGACCTAAGGTGTTTACAGACGGATCAGGAAGAACAGGCAAGGCAGCCATTGTTTGGAAGGATGGGCCACAATGGCAGCATGGGATAGAATATCAGGAAGGGTCACCACAAGTGAACTTAGAGCAATGACCATGGTGTTTCAAGCCTTTCCCGGCCCTGTGAATATTGTAAAAGACACTGCTTACGTGGCCGGGCTTGTACAACGGTTGGATAAAGCTGTATTGGGACATGTGTCCAATGAAAAATTATTTGGTATTTTAAAACTCTTATGACTAGAAATTCAGAAGCGTTGTTATGAATATTATGTCATGCATGTTAAAAGTCATACTACATTGCCAGGCTTCATAGCAGAGGGGAATGCAAAAGCAGATTCTCTAGTCTCAGTGGTGGCTTTGGGACCTGTTCCCGATGTTAAGCAACAGGCGATAGCCTCGTGTCATTTCTATCATCAAGGCTGCCGGGCTTTGAGATGACAATTTGGCATCTCAAATTCTGAGGCATGTACCATTGTTGCTGCATGCCCTGATTGTCAAGGTCAGAATATTCCTACTTATTATGTGTCCTGGCTTTGTTAAAAAGAAGTTTATCTTTTATTGAATTTGCCTGTCAACTAAAGCCTTCATATTAGCTGCATTTTTCTGAAAAGCCAGATACATGTTTTGGTAGACATAGCAGTGGTATGCAAGGTCGCTGGACTGATAAGGATGGATGTACATCTCGCGAGAGGGGCAAGGAGAAACAGGTGACCAAAAAACTGATCAACTGAAGCATTCCATCCCATTCACACCATACTTCATATAAAAGTGGGAGATCATGAGGATCTCATCCCTTTTCCTTATGGCAAACATTAGGAGAGGATCTTGCTAGTCGTCCCTATGAACTGAGGCCTAGTGACAGACTGAATCCAGTTCTGGTTGTCTGCAGAGTCCAGTTCAGGACTTCAGGTTCTGGCCCTGCAGTTTCTGGAACTTTCAAGATTGGTTTTGTATATTTCGTATTATTTTCTCTATTTTATTGGTAGCATTAGTAAAACATTCTTAATTTTTCCAACTCTTTTCTCTCTGTCCTTCTTTCCCTCCTGATCGCCTGTCCTTAGTGGGAAGTGGGGAGAGGAAGGGGCTGAAGGGCGAAGTGGGGGGAGAGGGGGTTAACAATACATCTGCCAGGGTTTTATTGTCACCCTGCAATCAAAACCTCCACAGATAATTGACGCTCAATGTGGGTCAGAGAAAGGGTTAAAATTTGGCACTAAAAAGGGGTAAATTTGGAGATTTTTGGCTTTTCTACTGCTCTGAGGTACCTTTCAAGTTTCTTGGCATGGTGCCAACTCATAGAGTTGTGATAGTTGTGGGTCTGTGTGCTTCGGACATTATTGAGTGGTATTAAGGCAGAGTGAATTACATTGGTTTAAAGATGTTGTGGCATAAGTTGTATCAGTAATTTTCTACATTGTGCTCAGTGGTCCCCTATCTCTGTTGACCATTCTTTGTGAATCCAAGTATACATTATATAACAACAAGAAACTGGATGATGGTTATGATTATACTGTGTGGTTTGGCACTGGTTTACTTCATTATACTGTAGCCGCTAATGAATTTCTACTCGCTTCTGCTTTACCTTGAAAAACCTCTGGGAGAGATAAAAGAGCAATACAGCTATGTGTTTGCTAATTGGACAAGTGAATGTTTAGAAAGGCTGACTAACAATACTTTCGCTTTTCTGCTAGGACAGTTTACAAATGTTTTAGAGAGCTTTGAATATCCTTGGAGCTTTGATAGAATTATGATGGTGCTATTTGGTTTGATGAATGTGTGTCAGTTTGTGTTACTGTTAAGAGAAATGAGGTTAAATAGGAGGTTTGTGTCTCTTTTTAGTCCTGAGATTTGCATTGCGTCTGCTGATTCTTTGGCAAAAAGCATTCCTAGCCACCCGAGAAAAAGCAAAACAGCGAAAGCTGCAGCTGCTGCCACTGCCCCCCCCGATCGCAGACACTGCGGCTTCCCAGCCTCAAGCTCCAGCTCCTCCACAAAGCCCGGCTGCCAAGGTCGCTGCAGATAATGTTACTTCTCCAGCCTCAAAGGCTAACAAGGCAGCCCCTCCTTCCTCACACACTGGGCACTGTTGCTGTTGTAACCATAACAAGCACTGTGATTATGCCAGTGCCAGTGACAGTCATTCAGACTCCGGAAATGAATCAAATGATGGTGAGCCCATGTAAGCATCAGTTGCTGGTTGTAAGAAAGTCACAAGAAAGACTACTTGTGCAGAAGATGATGGCACAGGGGCCAACATCAATCCAAGAGGCATCATCAGCACAGGGAGGAGAGGAAGTGACCACCACTCGGTCCTTTTCTCCAGGTGAGCTGAGAGATCTGCGAAAAGACTTTAGTCGTCCTGAAGGTGAGAATATTGTAAGATGGCTGCTCCGATGCTGGGACAATGGAGCAGAAACAATTGAATTGGAAGGTGGCGAGGCCAGGCAGCTGGGATCTCTGTCAAGAGATTCCACCATTGATAGGGCAATTTAAAGAGAGCCTAACGCCACTACCCTCCTGGCAGCTATAAGAGTAAGATTTCCCTACAAGGAAGATTGTATATGCACATTAAGGAAATGGAATACTATGGAGAGAGGTATCTAGTTCCTGAGAGAATTAGGTGTGTGAGAGATCATCTATTTTGGACCAAACAGCCAAGAGGGGACAGACCCAGATAGAATCAATTATACATGACCTCTGTGGCACAGATTTATACGAAGTGCACCACCTGCATATGCTAAGTCATTGGCATCAATGGTCTGGTCAGCTGCAAGGAGACAAAGGATTTCTCATGTGATTGAGCAGCTCCAGGAACTTGAGGACAGCCTTGCTGTTTCTCTAAGGGCTTGTGTCTCTGCTGTGGAGAAACTGTGTGAAAAATCTGATGATCAGTTTTAAAAAGCTGTTGCAAGAAATCAAAGAACTCAGAGAAGACACGTACCATTCACGACCTGTACAAACCTATGTTTCAGCTATTAGGAGAAGGCGCTTCCAATCTCAAGAGGATGGAGGCAGTCCACAAAAAGAGGTTCACTGTGGTTCTTCCTACGTGAGCAGTGAGAAAACATAAAGAGGTGGCATGGAAGACCTGTCTCAGAACTTCAAGAATGAATATGTGAGATAAAAGGAAAAACTACTAGGAAAATGGCTGCTCCAGTTTACAGAAGGAGCAGAAGACATTCTGATGCTCTTGAAGGAACCTCTAATTCACACCCAGAGACTGTGCAAAACAGAAATTAGAGGTACCCTGCCTCCAGTCAGGTGGAGGAAAGGGATAACAGAGTTTATTGGACTGTACAAATACGATGGCCTGGTACAACACACCCCCAGGAGTACAAAGCTTTAGTGGACACTGGTGCTCAGTGCACAATAATTCCTTCTAACTGTAAAGGAACACAATCTGTCAACACTGTTGAAGTGACTGGGGGATCCCAAGAACTGACTGTTGTAGAGGCTGAAATGAGTCTAACTGGAAAAAACTGGCAAAAGCATCCCATTGTGACTGGTCCAGATGCTCCATGCATCCTTGGCATAGACTACCTCAAGAGAGGGTATTTTAAGGACCCAAAAGGGTATAGGTGGGCATTTGGTATAGCAGCTGTGGACACTGAGAAAATTGAACAGCTGTCTGATTTGCCTGGTCTGTCAGATGATCCTTCTGTTGTAGGACTGCTGATGGTTGATGATCAGCAGGTGCCAATTGCTGCCACAACGGTGCATCGCCAGCAATATCACACAAATCACGACTCTTTGATTCCTATGCAGAAGTTGATTCATCAGCTGGAAAGCCAAGGTGTGATCAGTAAGACTCGCTCCCCTTTTAACAGCCTGATTTGACATGTGTGTAATTCTAATGATGAGTGGAGACTAACTGTGGACTATCGTGGCCTGAATGAAGTTACGCCACCACTGAGTGCTGCTGTGCCTGACATGCTAGAACTGCAATTTGAACTGGAGTCAAAGGCAGCTAAGTGGTATGCTACAATTGACATTGCTAATGCATTTTTCTCTATTCCTGTAGCAGCAGAGTGCAGGTCGCAGTTTGCTTTCACCTGGAGGGGCATGCAATACACGTGGAATCGCTTGCCCCAGGGGTGGAAACACAGTCCTACCATCTGCCATGGACTGATCCAGACCACGCTGGAGCAAGGTAAAGCTCCAGAACACTTGCAATATATTGATGACATCATCGTATGGGGCAACACAGCGAAAGAAGTCTTCGAGAAAGGTGAGAGAATAATTCAGATTCTTCTGGATGCTGGTTTTGCCATAAAACGAAGCAAGGTCAAGGGACCTGCACGAGAGATCCAGTTTTTAGGAATAAAATGGCAAGATGGCCGTCGTCAGATCCCAATGGATGTGATCAACAAAATTGCTGCAATGTCTCCACCTACTACTAAAAAGGAGACACAGACTTTCTTGGGCGTTGTAGGTTTTTGGAGAATGCATATTCCTGACTACAGCCAGATTGTGAGCCCTCTCTATCGAGTTGTAGAGCGAGATAAGGACCAAGCAAAACAAGTCGATACAATGTGAATCACGCTAAGCCATTTATTACAGAAACAAGTCTTCTTATATACGTAACTATATTCTAATCACGCGTCCACGCTCTAAGCATGGATTCGTTAAATGAGGATCGTGGGCTGTCCGTGCGCTGGAGTCTCACTGATGATACGTCCGATGATTCATGCCACACCAGGAGCCCGGTGATTGAGGAACGCCCCTCTTTCTCACAGCAGACTCTGTTCTTGAAGCGACCTTGAAATACCTTTGAGCCTGACTAATTCAGCAACAGATCTTTATCTATCAAGACCCGTCCACACTTCCCCCTTTCTTTTCCTGAATTAGTCAGGCCCCTTAAACCGCACGGTGCATCATTTTTGAAATAAACTGCAACATAGAACACGTGATTAACAACATAATTACAATTACATATAATGCAGTTAAACGTTACTTAATAAGATCAAACAACTACCTGCCTATTCTTAAAACCTTAATTCTACTATGACAACCTTATTAACACACTATTTTAATAGATTCAAAATAACCAGACAAGTTAATACAATATATTCTCTTAAATTCCTAAAAGATTTATAACTGCGCAGTTTATAGGGTAACATACTTAATATCATCAGCATATACTAATAATTGAATTAATATCTTAAAAGTTATCTCAACCTATTTAAAAGATCAATAGCTTAACCTTAATATCCCTTCTAAAACTTTATCAGTTGCTGAACTTAGATTGCTATGATAGAGATATCTCATAATTTTACCTTATCTATGCATTGACTATCTAATCATAATATCACCCTTTTGGATCTCCTGCTGATTGTTCAAATTGCCATTCTCCACAGAAGGCACACCACCTGCTTGCTAATAGGATTCTAGACAATCAGGTCTACGAACATCTGTAACACTGAATTAGGATCCATAGTTTACACCTGAAACAGTCCTCACAACTTATCTCCCTCCTGTCCATCTGCATCCGTTGAATCTTTGTTGAATCCACTTCAATCCTCGGCCTGTAATGACACAAACATAACCTTTTCCCCAGGTTATCAATTGATGTGGCCTTTTCCATTGACTAGTGATTTGACCATAACTAATGTAGGTTCTTTCTGATTTAGCATGGTTTTGGGTCATACTTGCAAAGTAATTAATCACATACAATGCTTTTGACAATTGGTTTTGTGGTGCTTCCCATACTTCCCTCCTTTTTTTTAAAAAAAAAAAACCAAACAAAAAAAAAGAAGTTCAGAACCAGATATATGCGTTGGATCTTGACTACGTACTCAAAATCACAAATCAAATTTAGAGGTTCCTCCTTAAAAAGCTCTAAGTAATTTAAAGCTGTGCCAAGTTCTGCTAATTGGGTTGAACCTTCAATAATTTTTACAGAATGAGGCCAATTGTTATCTCCACACCAAACCACTACAGCTTTACGAGACTGCCCAGAACCATCAACAAAAACTTTGCAAGTATGTAGGATCAGACCAAATACAAGTATGGCCTATGACCTGATGTTAAAGGCTTGCAGGTTCTGCAGCAATTTACATTTAGGCATGCCAAAAGCTGTGCTGTTAAGAAAACCAGCTAGTGCAATTTATAAAGACATAGATTACAAATAAAAAAAATTAGAATTAAATTTCACAAATGGTACATATATGACAAAAGGATCATGGTCTATTAAGACTTAAATTCATTCCCTGCATTTTCTTGATCAGAGTGACAATTGGTATATAACAGTCGGTATATCAGTTTACTAGCAATCTCATCATACTGTCCCATAATAGCCACAGGTTGTTTCTATGTTGTACCCATAAATAGACAAATCTGCAAGTCCAATCGAATGCAGCCAGCCTGTAACGTTGTCATAAATTCATTCCTCAAAGTTTCTAACTCCATTTTGGCTGTCATATTTATTGGATATTGTTTTCCCTTACCGGATCGAAGTCCTGTTTCAGATCTATCAGTGTAGTGTTTGCTTTATCAAAACATTGGCTGTTAATACTAGTAGAAATACAGCATTTGAAATTTCCTTGGAGATTTCTCACTTGCAGCAAGCAGATCTGCAGCATCCCAGCAGCTTCTTGTAGGCCATGCAACTAAACAGAATTCTCAGAAAACATTATTTGAGCTTACAATTTACTTAGCAAATCTCAACCTAAGAGAGGTATAGGACTTTCTGGCAAATATAAGAATTCATGTATTAAAACTTTGTTCCAAATTTGGCATTCCATTGGTCACAAAATATGGTCTTTCTTTCGTTCTCTCCCTTGACCTCAAAAACTAGCATGGTGAATTTACTAAGAAGTCTCTTACAACTAATTACCACAGAATAAGTCTATTAACAAAGTTTTGGTTTAATTTTCCAGTTTCATTAGAACTATGGATCCACTGGTGATGCCTTTAAACTTCACCCTCGGACTGCTCCAGTCAGTATTACATTGCTGCAGTGGGGGGGAGAGAGAACCCCCCTTTCACTGCTTTAAAAGCAGGCAGCCAGGTTTTTCCTTTTTTTTTTTTTGTTTTTTTTTTTCTTTCTCTTCTCACTGCAGTTCAGATATAACCAAGGTCACACAGCTGGCTTATCTCAGTTACAATGAGCTGCACATAGGCCTGGGATGTTTTGGTCTTTTCTTTTCCCATTTCATTCCAGTCATAATACACTTCATATGCAATTTCAAGTAGCTCAGCAATAGTTACATTCCTTAGCTCCATTTACCTGTTACAATTTAGAGATGTCAAAAAACAGTATAAACCAGTATAATAAACATAAATCCATTATTCTATTTTCCTAAATCTAAATCAGTTAATACTCTAGCAACTTTTAAATACAACCTCTTCTAAATGCACATCTATCATAGCATTTTAACAATTTAAATGCTTTTCTAACAATATAAGCAATTACTCTAATGTGTAAGGATGCATCCTAAGGGGGAGCAAGGTGGAATTTTAGCAGTGGAGCCGGTTCCCATTTTGTAATTATCTCCCCAAACAAGATTCTTTTGGTACCAAATATGAATATGCAAACTAAAATATTGAGCTCAGATATGAAAACCATATACCAAGTTCAAATATGCAGATGGATCACAGTCACACCAATATAAGAGAATATCTCAATTTTTTGTATTGCACCTTTGGGCCGCTCACTGCTCAGCCAGGTGGAGGTACCTCTGGGTCTCCCTGACAAAAAAAGTCAGTTGCGCGCTGAAACCCATCCGCACCCGCCGAGCCGGACTGAGCAAGGCCTTTTTTTGTTTTGTTTTGTTTTTGTTTTAATGTCTCGTCTGGTGCGCTACAGCTGTTATTCCAAAACGAGGATTCTTTACATGATATGCATACAGAAAAACCAAATCCAGCACACTGAGATGAGACACAGCCTGTCACAGAGTTGCGCAAGTCTGAATGCTGGAATAAAGCTAGCATGCTAGAGAAAAAAACAACAGCCACTACATGCAAAATCCCACGATCACATTCACGCAGTAAAGAACTAAATTACTCATGATCTTCTGAATTATCACAAAATGCACATTTTGAGTCAACGGATTCTCATGATTTAACAGACTGTGAACTTATCGTACCATATAGCACAGACCTACCAAAATTGCAACATACTGAAACAGATACCCACAAAGAAAACAGGTTAATAAGGAAAGCATCTTGCAAACTTTAACAAGTTTTCTGTGACCTGTGTGTTATCAGTTAACTCTCTCTCAGCTTGTTGAAGTTCAAAGCACCCCGCCTGTAAAACTGTCTGAAATGATTTAATGATCTCTTGTAGGGATTTATTTTGTCCTGATCTTCTGGCCTCAAAACCAACATTAATTGCAACAAGATTCTATTTTCCGGACACTTCTCCCAATCATTTAAGTTACACCGCAGCCACCATTAATTACAATATTTTACAAGATCTTCCTTCCTTATAATTCCGAGTGCTTTCCTAAGTTTTAAAACACCTCCCAATACTGATTTTTTAGGAACACAACTGAAAACAATTATTCCTGACCCCATCTTGCAAGTAAAAACCTTGAGAAGGGGGGGGAGGGAGGGGGAGGAAGGCACAAGGCTGCTTGCAGCGAGAATGGGAAAAGTGGGAGAAGGTTTTACAGCACACTTAAAAACAACTAGTAAAACAATTAACTCACATTCCTGACAAGCTGCTTGATTTTCAGAGAGGCAATACACAGGAGCACATAATATGTACTGGAAAACTTGCAAATAACACATTGATAGCAAACATTAGCATTCTCTACTGCTAATCTTAACACTAGTGCTTCCTTAGCTTCTAAGTTTTCGGCCTGCTTACTGATGGCGTCTTGAAGATGGTCAATAAATTGCATGTAATTCTCATTGGGACCCTGATTAATAGTTGCAAATGATTTGGCACCTCTCTCATAGCTTGATATGCAAGATCTGTTGACTGCCTCAGGATTTCAGAAACTTATCGTGTCTGTAGTTGCGGTGTGTCGATTAGTGTCTCTTCCAGGAGTTGTGGGACACCTGCCCCCCTCGACGAATCCCCGTTGTTCTGTCCTAAATGATCTATAGCTGTTACATTTCACACAGTTCTTTTGACAAATTATCTGACTCCAGTTCCTTGGACTGCTTGGTCTCCTTAGGGTCGTGTGATGGTATGGGAGGCCATCCACTCGGTAATTTTCCTCCCCCCGCCCCAGACCGCTGCACCAGTGCCGCCAGCACAACAGGGAATGGAGTGGGGAGGGGGTCAAAAGACACGATCCGGGTAAACTTCACAGTCATTTTTAGGTTTGTTATCAGGCTGCAACGCTGGAAAAATTCTGGCAATATTAGCCCGCTCAGCCTTAAAGTCTTTTAAGGTGGAAATTTTAAGCTTCCATTTAGTCACTAGTGATTTAGTTTCTTTATCATCTCCATTGCTGACCTTACTCCATAATTTCTGCCTTTTATCGTTCCAAAATTAACATTTAAAAGCCTTCTCATTTTCTCCTGGGTAGCCTTTAATTCTATAGCGAATTAATAGTCCACATATGTTACTTTCTTCTTATTTAAGTCCTCTCATAGAGAGAGTAGGCAGGAGGAGTTTAACTACGGCTTCTTCCTCAAAGGATTTATTTTGCCCCATAACTTCACTCTTCCCTCCTCCCGCTCCCAGCCGCTCACCCTTTACGGTGACTTCTTCAACAAAATGCGGAACGTCCGTACGCCTCCGCCCGGTTCTCAGTCCAGCTGATCCGCCTCCGGCTGGGCCGCTCTAGGCTTTTCCCCAACTTCAGTGGTATGCCGTTGAGAGTATCACGTCGGGGTCACCAGATGTAGAGCGAGATAAGGACCAAGCAAAACAAGTCGATTCAATGTGAATCACGCTAAGCCATTTATTACAGAAACAAGTCTCCTTATATACGTAACTATATTCTAATCACGCGTCCACGCTCCAAGCATGGATTCGTTAAATGAGGATCGTGGCCTGTCCGTGCTCTGGACTCTCACTGATGATACGTCCGATGATTCATGTCACGCCAGGAGCCCGGTGATTGAGGAACGCCCCTCTTTCTCACAGCAGACTCTGTTCTTGAAGTGGCCTTGAAATACCTTTGAGCCTGACTAATTCAGCAACAGATCTTTATCTATCAAGACCCGTCCACATCGAGTGACTTGAAAAAAGAACCATTTTGACTGGGGCCCTGAACAACGACAAGCCTTTGAACAAATTAAGCGTGAGATAACTCATGCGGTGGCCCTGGGACCAGTTCGGACTGGACTAGATGTTAAAAATGTGCTCTACACCGCAGCCGGAGATAATGGACTTACCTGGAGCCTCTGGCAGAAAGCATCAGGAGAAACCTGAGGTCGACCCTTAGTTTTTTGTTGTTGAGGATACAAAGGATCTGAGGCAAACTCTACTCCAGCTGAAGAAGAGATATTAGCAGCATATGAAGGAGTTTGAGCTGCTTCAGAAGTGATCGGTACTGAAGCACAGCTTCTCCTGGCATCTCGACTTCTGGTGCTGAGCTGGATGTTCAAAGAGACAGTTCCCTCTGTGTATCATGCAGCTGGTGTTACATGAAGTAAATGGATTGCATTGATCACACAATGAGCTCGAAATGGAAGTCCCAATCACCCAGGGATCTTAGAAGTGATTACACACTGGCCAGAAAGCAAAGACTTTGGGATGTCTCCAGATGAGGAGGAAGTAACACGTGCTGAAGAAGCACCACAGTATAATACTCTTTCAGAGACTGATAAGCATTATGCACTGTTCACAGATGGATCCTGCCATCTTATAGGTAAACATCGAAGGTGGAAAGCTGCTGTGTGGAGTTCCACATGGGAAGTTACAGAAGCCACTGAAGGACAAGGTGAGTCAAGTCAATTTGCAGAAGTGAAAGCCATCCAGCTGGCTTTGGACATTGCTGAATGAGAAAAGTGGCCAGTACTTTATACTGACTCATGGATGGCAGCAAATGCCTTGTGGGGGTGGCTACAGCAATGGAAGAAAAACAACTGGCAATGCAGAGGTAAACCCATTTGGGCTGCCACACTGTGGCAAGACATTGCTGCTCGGCTAGAGAGCCCACCTGTAAAAGTTCGTCAGGTAGATGCTCATGCAGTGATTAAAAACGACGTACACTGGACACAGGCAGAGATGTATGCACAGACAGAGATCTTGTTCAGGAAAGAGTGCCAAGCCAAGCAGAGCAGAGAGCTGAGCTAGGCTGAGGCCTTCTTTATTAGTCAGTGACAATTCATTAGATTTACAGATACGGACCTGGACTAAGATGTTACATAAGATGTTTTTCCAATAACTGTTATTCAAAACACACCACACTGATGCTATCTTTGTTTCAGTTATGTTCCCACTCATTCACAGACCAGACCCAAGGACATTCACACATAATACGTATGGGGGCAGTTTTCCGACCCGAGATATCATTCTCACTGCCCTGGGCTATCACATCTTCACAGAATCACAGAATCACAGAATGTTAGGGACTGGAAGGGACCTCAAAAGATCATCTAGTCCAATCCCCCTGCCGGAGCAGATACACCTAGACGAGGTTACACAGGAAGGCGTCCAGGCAGGTCTTGAATGCCTCCAGAGTAGGAGACTCCACAACCTCTCTGGGCAGCCTGTTTCAGTGTTCTGTCACCCTCACTGAGAAGAAGTTTCTTCTCAAATTTAACTGGAACCTTTTGTGTTCCAGTGTGTACCCGTTACCCCTTGTCCTATCATTGGTTGTCACTGAGAAGAGCCTGGTTCCATCCTCGTGACATTCACCCTTTATATATCTGTAAACATTAATGAGGTCACCCCTCAGTCTCCTCTTCTCCAAGCTAAAGAGACCCAAACTCCCTCAGCCTTTCCTCATAAGGGAGATGCTCCACTCCCTTAATCATCTTCATTGCCCTATGCTGGACTCTCTCCAGCAGTTCCCTGTCTTTCTTGAACTGAGGGGCTCAGAACTGGACACAATATTCCAGATGTGGTCTCACCAGGGCATACTTCTGTATAATCTGTCCAAGGCCCTTTAGCTGGAACTGCTGTTCCCACATGCTCATGTGCCTAAAAGTCAAGCCACTGTGGAACATTGAAAAAACCAGCAAGTGGATCAGGCTGCTAAGATTAAAGTAGCTGAGGTGGATTTGGACCGGAAACATAAAGGTGAACATTTCCTGGCTCAGTGGGCCCATGATGCTTCAGGACATCAAGGTAGAGATGCAACATATAAATGGGCTCGCGATCGAGGGGTGGACTTAACTACGGACACTATTTCACAGGTTATTCATGAATGTGAAACTTGCACCAAAATCAAACAAGCTAAATGATTAAAGCCTGTATGGTATGGAGGGCGATGTTTAAAGTATAAGTACGGAGAAGCTTGGCAGATTGATTATATTACACTTCCACAAACACGTCAAGGTAATCGTTATGTACTTACAATGGTAGAAGTAACCACCGGATGGTTGGAAACATATGCCGTACCCCATGCTACTGATATGGGGAATTGACAATTAACTAATTAACACTTAAAGAACTGACACTTAGAGAACTAACCCTACCTCACATCACTAAAGACACTTAGAGAGCTAACCCTTTAACCTACATCACTATTGCCTAGCCTTGCTTAACTCAGTGTAACTTATTGTATGAAAAACAGGACTTCACTGACGCCTTGCAAAAATAATAATCCTTGGGTGCATCCTTGGGTGCATCCTTGGGTGAACTAGATTACAGAAACTTGGGCACAGGACAGGAGATAGGCCAGTTTTAACCAGTCAGCAGTCTCTGAGACCTAACCAACTCATCACACTGGACCAAAGGTGACCATGTACAGAGAAAGAGGACCCGGGTTCACGATCACTGCGCAGCTGCAACCAGGAGGAGCCAGAGGTGGAGACTGTGGAAATGGTCTCCCGGAACTCATTGTAATGACCATGAAATAATAGAATTTTCAATACTCAGAGATGCAGGGAGAACCATTAACAAAACCTCTACGCTGGACTTCCAGAGGGCAGATTTTTGCCTATTCAGAAGTCTAGTTCAGAGCATACCCTGGGAAACAATGCTTAAAAACAAGGGGGCCCAGGAGAGGTGGACATGCTTCAAGCAGGAGATTTTGAGTGCACAGGAACAGGCTATAGCAGTGTGCCGAAAGGCTAGTCGGTGGGGAAGACAACCGGCTTGGCTAAACAGGGAGATTCTGAATGAAATCAGAAATAAAAAGAGACTTTACCGACTGTGGAAAAAAGGGCTGGCTACTTATGAAGAATTTATGGAAATAGCTAGATCATGCAGAAAAAAAACTCAGGGAAACAAAAGTGCAATTTGAAGTTAATTTGGCCAATTCTGTCAGGGATAATAAAAAGTCCTTCTTCAAATATGTTAACAACAAAAGGAGGGGCAAGGAAAACCTCCATTCTCTGTTGGACTTCGAGGGAAATATAGTTAACAAAGATGAGGAGAAAGCTGAGGTACTTAATACCTACTTTGCCTCAGTTTTTACCAGTAAGACAGGTGGCCCTCAGGACAACTCACCTCTGGAGGTGGTTGACAGAGATAGGAAGCCAAATAGGCCCCTTGTATTCCAGGAGGAAATAGTTGGTGATTTACTGAGCCATCTGGATCCTCACAAGTCTATGGGACCAGATGGGATCCATCCTAGGGTGATGAGGGAGCTAGCAGAAGAACTTGCCAAGCCACTCTCCATCATCTTCCAACAGTCCTGGCTCACTGGGGAGGTCCCATATGATTGGAAATTGGCCAATGTTACCCCAGTCCACAAAAAGGGCTGCAAAGCTGACCCTGGAAACTACAGGCCTGTCAGCCTGACCTCGGTGCCTGGCAGGGTTATGGAGCAGATCATCCTGAATGGAATCACACAGCACCTTCAGGATGGACAAGGGATCAGATCCAGCCAGCATGGGTTTAGGAGGGGCAGGTCCTGTCTGACCAACCTGATCTCCTTTTATGATCAGGTGACTCACCTGGTGGATGAGGGGAAAGCCGTGGATGTGGTCTATCTGGACTTCAGCAAGGCCTTTGACACTGTCTCCCATAATATACTCCTGCAAAAGCTGGTAGCCCATGGCTTGGACAAGTGTACTCTACGCTGGGTTAAGAACTGGCTGGAGGGCTGGGCCCAGAGAGTGCTGGTGAATGGGGCTGCATCTAGCTGGCAGCCAGTCACTAGTGGTGTTCCCCAGGGGTCAGTGTTGGGTCCAGTCCTGTTTAACATCTTTATTGACGATTTAGATGAGGGGATTGAGACCATCATCAGCAAATTTGCTGATGACACCAAGTTGGGAGGGAGTGTCGACCTGCTGGAAGGCAGGAGGGCTCTGCAGAGGGATCTGGATAGACTGGAAAAATGGGCTGATTCCAATGGGATGAAGTTCAATAAGGCCAAGTGCTGGGTGCTGCACTTCGGTCACAACAACCCCCTGCAGCACTACAGGCTGGGTGCAGAGTGGCTGGAGAGCAGTCAGACAGAAAGGGACCTGGGGGTACTAATTGACAGGAAGCTCAACATGAGCCATCAGTGTGCCCAGGTGGCCAAGAAGGCCAATGGTATCCTGTCCTGTCCTGTCCTGTATCAAAAATAGCGTGGTCAGCAGGACAAGGGAAGTGATCCTTCCCCTGTACTCTGCATTGGTGAGGCCACACCTGGAGTATTGTGTTCAGTTCTGGGCCCCTCAGTTCAGGAAAGACATTGAAGTGCTGGAGCGGGTCCAGAGAAGAGCAACACGACTAGTGAAGGGCCTTGAACATAAGACCTATGGGGAGAGCCTGAGGGAGCTGGGCTTGTTTAGTCTAGAGAAGAGGAGGCTTAGAGGTGACCTCATCACTCTCTAGAACTACCTGAAGGGAAGTTATAGCCAGGTGGGGATTGGTCTCTTCTCCCAGGCAGTTAGCAATAGGACAAGGGGGCATGGGCTTAAACTCTGCCAGGGGAAATTTAGGCTGGATATTAGAAAGAAATTCTTTACAGAGAGAGTGATCAGGCATTGGAATGGCCTGCCCAGGGAGGTGGTGGACTCGCCGTCCCTGGAGGTTTTTAAACTGAGATTGGACATGGCACTTAGTGCCATGATCTAGTAAACGGACTAGAATTGGACCAAGGGTTGGACTCGATGATCTCTGAGGTCTTTTCCAGCCCAGTCGATTCTGTTATTCTGTGATTCTGTGAAATAAGAACCACCTTCTCAGGGACAGGTTATGAATATGTATAGTCGTTCCTAAAACTTTCATGAATATGTAACACTTGACTGCATTTAACCAAGCTCACAACTACTGTAATTTTACACACGTATTAGGTGAAATGATTCCCCGTGTGTCTGGTGTCGTAAATAAATACATACCTTCTTTACAACCTCAAGGGTTGTAAGGTCATTCTGTGCCTCACTACAGCCTGAAATACTATCTTGGGCCTTGAAAAGCAAATTTTTTGGCAACATGGCACACCAGAAAGAATTGAGTCAGACAGCGGTACTCATTTCAAAAACAGTCCTATAGACAATTGGATCAAAGAACATGGTATTGAGTGAGTATATCACATTCCATATCATGCACCAGGCTCTGGAAAAACTGAAAGGTACAATGGTTTGTTAAAAACTACACTAAAGGCATTGGGTGGTGGAACGTTTAATAACTGGGATTCACATTTAGCAAAAGCCACTTCGCTGGTCAACACTAGAGGATCAACTAATCAAGCTGGGCCTGCCCAATCAGAAATTCTATGCACTGTAGAAGGAGATAAAGTCCCTGTAGTAGACATGAAAAATATGTTAGGAAATGTGGAGAATGAAAAACTTGGGCATGGTAAGTCTCTTTGAGTGCGACGGGCGGACCGACGAGGACAAAGAATCGGGCTCAATATGAGTTTAACATCAACGCCCTTTAATGAACGTTTTAACAACACATTGAATATCAATGTCTCCCAGTACATGTTTTAACAACCCTTATATACTCTTTACTTAGTGGTCACGCGGCAAGCACAGGCTACGATTGGTTACTCTCTGCAGTCACACGTCCCCCCCACCATGGTGATTAGCTGCAGGGCACTGTCCACGAGCTGTTCACACGCAGTGATGACAGTGCACCTCCTGCAGCCTGGGTCGAGGACAGAACAGCTTCTGTTTACTTCTTTTCTGTCTTTGGTGTCCCCAGACAACCCTCCGTGCAGGTCCTGGCCTACACCTAAGCCACATCAAGCTCTGGCTTGTTCACAGCACACAGCCCATGTCCTCTTTCTTCCAAAAACTCTCCACAGTTCCTCCTTTTTTCTTTTTGGACAAGCCAGGTTTGATTAGCTATGCGTTCTAACCCCTCTTTGATACGTGATAAAGGACAACTTATACATAACATATCAATTATGACAATGATCAACATAAACAATGCACTTTGCAATAAACCCTTAATCCACCCCCCTAGGCCAAGCCAATTTGTTAAACTTTCTAAACCAAAAAATCCTATGCCTTTCTTTTTTGAGCTTTTTATAAAAATATGATAAGAAGCGTTCAAAGAATGAATCAGTATGATTTCCTGTGGCTCTGGCCCTATGGGAAGGCGATCATCCCAATTATCATAGTCTTCAAACCATGCGCTAATATCTTTCCTCTTAGCAAACCTGAGGTATTCTATTGCTGTTTAAATATTGCAATGGATTGATTAAACAAATTCCAAGAACTTTTATTTAATGGTACTCCTACTAGACATGTAACAAATGGTGTGCTGGGTGTTGATAAACTTGCCCAGAAGGTAGTGATGTTTAAAGACCTTCCTAACATTACCGATACATTTTGATGAGGATCAAAAGCAGTTCTTAACAAAAAACCCAGGAACTAGACTGCTTAACACTTTGAGACCTACTTATACAACTATATTACACATACGTGTCACAGCTAAATTAATGCAAGGGTTATGCTTCACTCTGTGTCCTCCGAAGGTTCTGTTGTAGGAAGTTGATTCGGTTGAACTTGCTTCAACTTCGGCTTTACTGCTCGGCTTGGAACCCACAATGGACCTTGATCTGTGGAGAGACACATATACCCTCTACCATTAAAAATAACAAGTACTGGTCCCTTCCACATTCCAGTGGTGGGATCGCGATATCTCACCATGAATTCCGGTAAAGTGTTTTTTCTTCCTAGTCTGATCTGATAATGATGGATGATTACAGGAGGCTCCTCATGGTCTCCAGTTAAACATAAATAATTCAAGGTAAACAACACTTTTGCTAAACGCTGTTGACAGTCTAACTCTTCCTGTTTCTGTTTGTTCAAATACCCTTTAATCATTTGATGTGCGCTCTCAATGATTCCTTGGCCCTTTGGGGAATGAGGTATACCTGTAATGTGTTGCACTCCCCATTTCATTAGAAAAGTTCTAACTTTCTGGCTAACATAGGCAGGGCCATTGTCTATCTTAATCTTTTCTGGGACACCCATTACAGCAAAGCAAGCTGTGAGATGTTTACATACATGTTGTGCTTTTTCCCCTGGTAAAGCAGTAGCCCATATCATTTTTGAAAAAGTATCAATTGTGACATGCACATATTTAAGTCTTCCGAATTCTGGCACGTGTCACATCCATTTGCCATACTTCTAAGGCTTTTAAACCTTGAGGATTGACACCGATTCCTAAACCTAACATCTGGCTTCCACACTGGGGACATGCCTGTACAATACTTCTTGCTTCATTTAAAGTTAAATCGAATTGTCTTTGCAGACCTCTGACATTTTGATGAAAGCTCTCATGACTTTGTCTCGCTTGTTGGAATTTATCCGTTGGAGGCATGTGCTGTACTGAACTTACTAAAGTATCTGCAATTTGATTTCCTTCACCTAGACCAAGATTCCATTGATGACTACGAATGTGAATCACACAGCAGGGTTCTTTTCTTTGACTTAAAATAGCTCTCAACCGTACAAACAATTTTCCTAATAGAGGATTCTTCGATTATCTTAGCAGAGCATTTTCCATTCTGGGTATTACACCTGCTACATACAAAGAATCTGTGACAACATTTGAAGCAGATTTCAGCCAGTTATTTAAGGCCCATATTACTGTCGTGAGCTCTAACGTCTGCAATGAATCCTCTTTTGAACCTTCAATTAAATGCTGTTTCCACTGACTATTCTCTTGCCAGACACATGCTGCCTGATGTCTTCCTTTTCCTGCATCTGTATATACTGTAAGCCCTTCAACAGGTTTTGCTTTTACTTTGCTTCTTTCTAACCACTGATTTGTTCTAAGGAATTGCCATAGCTTTCCTTTTGGTTGTCGTGAATGTACCTTGCCTATAAATCCTAATAATGCATTCTGAATAGGCACCGAATTTCTCAACCACCATTCTAAATCGGCTCCATTTATTGGAATACTACTATCATCGGGCTTTTGACCGCTAATTTCGAATATTCGAGATCTTCCTTTTTGAATCAGTTCTCCAACTGCTTCTGGTCTTGTTTGAATGCTGAATTTTGGTTGGACACTAAGAAAAACCCATTCTAATAATTGTAAATCATTTTCTGTTTTCAATCTGACAGTGGCACAAAAGGAAGAATCTGCAGCAAGATCTATAGGGAATTCCCCATCTTTGTTTTGCCACTGGCGGATGATTGCACATGGGTGTTCTAGATTGCTAATAAGAAGGAAAATTGGACGATCAGAAAGCCTTTGGCTAGATCAATTTGTCTGTACCTTTTGTATAATATTGGAAAGACATTTGAGGTGCACGGATTCTAAGCTTATTTTCTTAGCAGGATCACCTCCTTTCAGGAGTGAAGTAAGAGGTGCTATGTCATTGTTAGTAATGCCTACGCAATTTCTAATCCATTGAATGTCCCCTAACAATTTTTGGACATCGTTTAATGTCTGTAAATCAGTATGTAATTCGATTTTTTGTGGACGAATCTGTGCATCACAAATGGACCAACCAAGGTATTTCCAAGGTGCAGACTTCTGAACTTTCTCTGGAGCTATAATCAACCCCTTTTCTTTGAGTTTGATCGTAATTTGGGCTATGGAACCTTCTGTGAACTCAGCTTGTTGACAGAACAGAATATCATCCATATAATGGTAAAGAATTGTTTGTTTCCATGATGCACGAATAGGTTGAAGTGCCCATGCAACATACGTTTGTCACAGTGTGTTATAAATGAAGACGAGTCTTTGAGCCAATTAATTAATTTTATTAAGCAAGCGAATTTAAAGCAAGCTGTAATTAGGCAAAACAGCGCTGGGTGACCGGGGGAAGCTCATTTCCACCAACGGCACACATTCAACTTTTCATATGTGCTTATATATGTTATACACTCATTCACGCACTGGGACACCCTGACAAGTTAGCTCCTGGTTGGCTAGTCGACAGTGAAAGATGTTGCTGGGTGTCGCTTGGTGTTTCTGCTTCTGGAGTTCTGTTATCTGTTGCACCATCTGGGCGTTCTGTTATCTGTTGCACCATTCGGGCGCTCTGTTATCTGTTGCACCATCCGGCCATTGGCTTGTTTGGGGCCCGGCATCCGTCCGTTGGCTTGGTTGGGGCCCGGCATTCGGCCATTGGCTTAATTACTATTACAAAGTTTTACAAAATATAATGAAACTTGCACAAGCGCAATTACTTCTTACAACGATATGCATAATATGATTGAACCCTACTCGATTTGTTCAACAACCTTGACCATTATCTATTACACAGTGTAGGAGAATTTTTCATGCCTTGCGGTAGCACTGCCCACTCATATCTTTTAGCTGGTTCCGCTTTGTTTACAGAAGGCAGTGTAAATGCAAAACACTGTGTATCTTGCTCATGTAAAGGAACGGTAAAAGAAACAATCCTTTAAATCTACAATTAGAATATGCCAATTTTCTGGTAACATTACAGGTGATGGTAATCCAGGCTGTAAGGCACCCATGGCTTGCATTTGATCATTTACCCTTCACAAGTCATGTAATAATCGCCACTTTCCACTCTTTTTTGGTATTACAAAAATCGGGGTATTCCATGGACTAATAGAAAGCTTGATGTGTGCTGCAACTAATTGCTCTTCTACTAATTCATGTGCCTTTTGCAGTCGCTCTTCCCATAATGGCCACTGGTCAACCCAAACTGGGCTATCAGTTAACCAGGTCAATGGAGGGTTGGGCGACTGCTCTCCAGTGACTACTAAGGAAAAGGTGAAGTATTTAATATGGCACCAAGCTGCCCCAAGACGTCTCGTCCAATAAGTGCCTCAAGGCTGCTTGGCAATTCCATTACATATACCCTAAGGGTTACACATTGCCCTTCAGGGAAACCAATGGAAATGGGATCAACACATATTTGTAATAGTTTGACCCCGTACTCCAGCTACAGTAGAAGAGATTGATTTTTGAAGTTTCCATTTTTGTGGCCATTTGGATCGACTAATAATGGAGACATCAGCTCCAGTATCAAACATTGCGTTTACATCAACAACAACAGTAGAATCAGATTGAAATAGTTGTACACGTAACATGGAACTCTGAGTCATTGATGAGGTGAAGCAAACTGCAGGACCTATCGATCCAAATCCTTTATCGCCCCTTTCTGTTGAGGATGCTGGAGGAACTCCTGGAAGCATTGGTAGGCAGTTTTCCAATGCTACTACCTGAGCTATTTTACTCCTGGAGGGAATAAAAATTGGTGGATGCAGAGTGTAGACCATGATTTGAACAGTTTCTGTGAAATCTGCATCAATTATCCCCGGTATTACTATAAGACCCTTGATACCAGCAGAAGAACGGCCAATCAATAAGCCTCCAATGAGACTATTGTCGAAATAAGGGTTCTTTAGCATTTGTTGGTAGTCTATGAACTGCAGTATCGGCCAATGTTATACCTACTGCTGTCTCCACATCAACTCCGAGGCTTCCTGCGGTGCTTGGCTTGTTGGGGTGAAAGAAACCTGGTTTACAGTTGGTTGCTGTTTGTAATACAGGTTCAGAGATGTTCTTTGTGTCTTCGCGCGCACTCTGTTCTCGCTCACTTGACCGTTTCCCGATCTCCAGCAAGTTTGTGTAGCATGAGTGTTAGATTGGCATTTGTCACACCAAACTGCTGCAGTACAATTCGTTCGGATGTGTTCTTTACTTCCACAGCGATGACAGGCATTATATGATTATTTATATGGTTTATTTGTAGATCGCTGAACTGCTGCTACAACTGGTTGTATTGTAGATGAGACTTGCTGGCTGACTTGTTGAAGAGATCTCTGCATGACCCCTTCGAAAGCGGCAGCCATCATCTCCACATTTCGGTGTTCTGATCTGGCTACTCGCGTCAGCATTTGTTCTACTGAAGATCCCGGTGGCAGAGTTGTGAATATTTGTTTGGTATTTGAATTTGCATTATCGAAAGCTAGCAACCGAAACATTTGATTTTTCATTTCTTCTGACAAATTCGGGTTTTGCATTATTCCTTCATGTAGCCGGTCAATAAAATGCGTGAAATTTTCTGTAGTACCTTGGCGTATTCCGCTGAATGAGGGAGCTAAGGGTCCTGGTAAAGTTAAGAAAGCATCTAGGGCAAGTTGTGCAGCTTTCCGGTGAACTTCAGCAATAAATCGCAGTTGCACTTCTATTGTAGCGTACTGTCCGTGACCAGTATAGGCATCGGGTACCACATTGCTTAATGGGTCATTTGGACTGATGTGTTTGACTGTTTCTTGCTGCACTCGTTGATACCAGGCCGATTCCCACAGGAGGAATTGTGCTGGAGTTAGTAATAAGCGCATTAAATTTTGGCAGTCCATGGGACACAATAAGTCAGCGGTAAAAATCCAATGCAGCATTTGTCTGGTAGCTTCTGAACGTATCCCATAGTTGGTGATTGTTTGTTTGGCTTGCTGTAAAATTTTCCATTCATGTGGTTCCCATACCGCTGTCTGGGTGTTCATATTTTGAATTACCGGTAGGGCTAATTTAACTGGAGACCAATCACCTTCTAGAATGGCATCTTTGATGACCCCTGACCACCTGCCAGGTCGGGGCTGTGGTTGGTCAGTAGAATCTATGGGTACCTTTGGTTGCATTGTTTGTGGAAGGCAACCTGGTTTTTGATACTCGACTTGTCTCTTTTCTCTACATCTGACATTTGCAAGTCAAGTTGTTCAAGCTTACTGGTAATGACTTGCAGTAACTGCTCTACTCCCTGGGGTGAGTCCAATGATGTAAAATGAGGCTCACAGGATCCCTCCGCATGGATTTGTGGAGGTACGTCAGAAGGTGGCATCGGCCCCTGGCGCCGCGGCCCGGCCCGGCCATGAGACTGCCCGGCCATGAGACTGACGTGATAGTCTCAGAGGGGGAGGTGTCTGACACGGGGTAGGGCGGAGGCGGAGCTGTAGGAGGAGGGCAGCACTCAGGGCCTCCCACATCCTGACAGTCCCCTAGTTGCACTTCCACTTTCTTCTCAGATTGCCCCAGAGACTCAGACAGGGAAACTTCCGGTTCTCCGTTTGTGGAGGGCAGACTTTCCAACTCCCGCCGCAGATCCGATTGCGAGAGTATTGGCTGAGCCGGGATCCCTTGACCACCCCGAACAGCAGGCAGACCCCACAGAGTAGCCCACAGGCCCCTCTTCTCTTTTAGCCGACAACTTTGATCAGCACAGGTTTGTTTGGGGGCAAGCGCTTTCGCAGCCACCATTGTAGCACTTTGGTCTGCCTTCGTAACTTCTAATGTCTCTAACATGATTCCCCACAAATCTCTCAGAGCTTTAATTTCTTTCTCTTCTTCCCCTCTCATAGTCTTATCCCACATAGTGTCCCCCAATAATCTCTATTCCGTTGGGGAAAACAAAAGTGGAATTTCTCCAAAGTGTCCCCATTTCTGGGCTAATGTAATCAATGTGATTAACTTTTCCTGTGACAATTCGATACCTCTCTTAGAGAGAATACCCGTCAGCAGTGCCGCAGCTGTTTCAAGTTCCATAATCTAATCAGTGCGGTCTTTTCAGAAGGAGGCAAGTGGCCAGCTCGTCTGGTGCTTGTCTTTTGGTACCGGACAAAGCACACTCTCCTACAACCCGGTTTGGCTCCGTCTTTTAATGAATGCTGCTTACCGCAGTAAATGGCACTCTGGAGATCTTACTTTTGAAAACCATCCTCTGCTACCAGATGTGGAGAATGAAAAACTTGGGCACGGTAAGTCTCTTTGAGTATGACAGGTGGACCGGCGAGGACGAAGAATCAGGCTCAATATGAGTTTAACATCAGTGCCCTTTAATGAACATTTTAACAACACATTGAATATCAATGTCTCCCAGTACACGTTTTAACAACCCTTATATACTCTTTACTTAGTGGTCACGCGGCAAGCGCAGGCTACGATTGGTTACTCTCTGCAGTCACGCGTCCCCCCCGCCATGGTGATTAACTGCAGGGCACTGTCCACGAGCTGTTCACGCGCAGTGACTACAGTGCCCCTCCTGCAGCCTTGGTCGAGGACAGACCAGCTTCTGTTTACTTCCGTTCTGTCTTTGGTGTCTCCAGACAGGTCCTGGCCTACACCTCAGCCACATCAAGCTCTGGCTTGTTCACAGCACACAGCCCATGTCCTCTTTCTTCCAAAAACTCTGCACAAGGAAAGGCAGTCTGGGTTACTCCTGCCTCAGGCAAAGGCAAGCCCATTCACAGGATTCTTTTTGCCCAAGGACCTGGCAGCACCTGGTGGCTGATGCTTAAGGATGGAGAAGTTTGGTGTGTACCTCAAGGGGATTTGACTGTAGGTGAAAATATTCAATACTGAGCTGCATTATGTTAATTTCCATACTAACAGTGTTTAATAAGTGTCTTTCAGATCAAGACTGGTGATGAAACCAGCGCTTGCTTCTTCAAGTGTCACCTGACAACTTCTTCGAAGTTGATGTCTTTAACCCACAGTGGCCATGAGGTGCACTAGATGTACCATTTTTCCTGCCCTGGGAGACTGTTGTGATAAGTGAACTTAATGCAATTTTTCAAAGGATGGTCCACTGATTAAGAGAATGATGAATTACTCCTGTGTATATATGTACATATATATATATATATATATATATAATAGTAGTGATTAATTAGATTGTACTGATAGATTGTGATTAATTAGATTGTATTGATTAGGTTTAAGTATACTGTGAATGGTATGTTATAAGGGGTGGAATGTCCTGGTTTTGTTAAAAACAAGTTTATCTTTTATTGAATTTGCCTGTCAGCTAAAGCCTTCATATTAGCTGCATTTTTCTGAAAAGCCAGATACATGTTTTGGTAGACATAGCAGTGGTATGCAAGGTCACTGGACTGATAAGGATGGATGTACATCTCGCGAGAGGGGCAAGGAGAAACAGGTGACCAAAAAGCTGACCACCCTGCTAGGACATCAATACCCAGGATATATTCTTTAATTAGGGCAATCAACACTGTTGCAGTAAATGGCTTGGCATTTGCGATTGTGAAGGTAACAGTAGCTTGGAGAGCAGGGGTCGGATGTCCCCCCAAACCACAAATGTGTGATGTAGCATCTTTGTTCTTAATATCACTATGTAACACCGTGACCTCAGCCCCCGTATCCACCAGAGCTAACACATTCAAAATCCCCCCGGACCACCACTCTATGGTTAAAGGAACATAAGGATGTTGGTCCCCCTCACGATCGGAAGCTACAGTGGCAGCAACCTCGGGAGACCCGCCAAACCTTCAGTCCCACTGTTTAGGCAACTGCCAAGCAGTGCCTTGCTTTGAAGCGGCAGGCGGGGTAGAGGGAAGGTGCAGGGGGGCCGACGCGGCTGGAGACGGCTGGCTTTTTGCCGTAGATATTAGCTTTCGCCAGCGGTGAAACAGTTCTGCTGTTGACAGCCCACTTAGTTCCGATTGTGGGACACCAGCCTGTAAAAGATCATGCCACATCTGTCTCCTCGTCACCTGTGCTGTAGACCCTTTTGATTTTGCTGACTTTCCCTTGTTCACCATTCGGACAGAGGGTCCTGAGAGCATAGTCTCAAGATCTTTCATGGCAGTCACCAGAGCACCTACATGACCCGCGGCAGCTTGGGCAGGGTTTCACTGAGACAGGTGCTCCCTTCAACAACTCCATTCTGATACTTCTTGTGATAGGTATATCATCTGGACTAGTCCCCGTCAACAATGCATGAGCCATTCCCATTTGTCATAGCAAAGTGGTACCATCTGATATTGTAGACCAGCTTCCAAGGGAAGACATTAACTCCCTAGGGTCTGTATGTGTTCCTAAAACTGCTGCACACAACCACTGATATACTGTAGGTGCGGTAATGTCTTCCCCATTTGCATTTCTAATATTCTGCAGCTGGACAAGTTCTCTTCGTATCGAATCATTCTTAGATATAGGACATAACAGATCCTTTTCAGCCGCTAACAAGTGAATTGATGCAGTTCCATTATCCCAGGCTCACAAAAGCCACTCCAATATACCTTCTCCATTCTTTTGCTGGTAAAGCTCCAAAAATTCTCTTAACTCTTTCAGAGTGTAAGTACGTGTAAGCTGTACCCCCCCCACCAGCCTTTTCCTGCTCTCCCATCATCTGTATGAGGGGTCGTGCCTGCACCACATCCCTTCCGTTTGAATCTGAATCCAACTCAAATTCAACTTTGGAATCTGAGGATATATTGCAAATATTTCCATCCCATTCATTGGGATCCCAGGAATGTTTCATGGTGAGAGCACGAACCTCAGAAATCGAAATTCTACGTGACCCATGTTTATCTTGCAGTTTATTAGCAACACGCGCTACCAAACAGTCCACCTTGTCCTGCAACCCAGAGCAGCGCTCTGACTGAGATGCAATTACTTCATGCACCATCACCTTTGCATCTTGCAAAGTCTCAATTTCCTTCTCTAAATCCGTGACTTTACTCCGTAATACCACAAAGTCACGGTTAAGAGATCTAAGACCAGTAATAAATAGCCATCCCAATCTTCGCGCTAACTTGCGAGAAGATTTACAAGCTGCTCTCTGTTGGAATGATAAAGGATTCAGCATTCCGATTCAATGTGAATCACGCACAGCCATTTATTACAGAAACAAACCTTCTTATATATGCAACTATTCTCTAATCACATGTCCACGCTCCAAGCATGGATCTGCTAAATGAGTATCACGGGCTGTCCACGTGCTGGAGTCTCACTGATGATAGGTCCAATGACTCACGCCATGTTGGGGCCCTGTTAATGAAGAAACGCCCCTCTTTCTCACAGCAGATTCTGTTCTCAGCTTCTCGAAGCGGCCTTGAGATTCCTTTGAGCCTGACTAATTCAACATCAAATCTTTGTCTATCAAAACCCCTCCACACTTCCCCCTTTCTGTTCTTGAATTAGTCAGGCCCCTTTAACAGCATGGTGAATCATTTTAGAAATACACTGCAACATAGAACACGTGATTAACAACATGATTACAATTACATATCATGCAGTTAAACCTTACTTAATAAGATCAAACAACTACCTGCCTATTCTTAAACCTTCAAATCCTTTGTAAAACCTTAATTCTACTCTCTTCACTCCTTCCATCTTCAAGTGACAGTGGGGGATGGAATAGGAAAATTCAGTCTCTAAATGGTTGGCTCCAAGGGTGGTCCTACAGGCAGGGCTTTGGATTTTTTGATAATGGTTGGTTTTATAAGACACCAATCCAGACAGTGTCACGCGGGAAAGGTTTATCTCGTAGGGGCAAAAGGATGCTGGGGCAGGAATTAGCTGGGCTCATTTGGAGAGCTTTAAACTAGGCTCGAAGGGGGATGGGGTTGTAGCTGGGCTTGTCCCAGTGGGGCAGCATTCTAAAACTGATGAGGACCAGGTGGCCTCCTATGCCCCTAGGGAGAAATGGGTGTGCTCTGCTCGCTCCCTGAAATGCCTCTATACCAATGGTGCAGCATGGGGAATAAGCAGGAGGAGTTAGAATCCTATGTTCAGTCGGGAGATTATGATCTGGTGGCAATTACAGAAACATGGTGGGACAGTTCACATGACTGGAATGTGGTCATGGATGGCTATGCCCTTTTCAGGAAAGACAGGCCAGCCAGGCATGGTGGTGGAGTTGCTCTCTATGTGAGAGAGCAACTACAATGTACTAAATTCTGCCCAGGAGTGGATGATGAGCGAGTTGAGAGTGTATGGGTCAGGATCAAGGGGCAGGCTGGCAGGGGTGACACTGTTGTGGGCATCTGTTACAGGCCACCAGATCAGGTGAGGAAGTTGATGAGGCCTTCTATGGGCAGCTGAGAGTGGCCTCACAGTCACAGGCCCTGGTTGTTGTGGGTGATTTTAACTTCCCTGATGTTTGCTGGAAGGACCATTCAGCCAGCCAGCCAGCCACAGTCCAGGAGGATCCTCCAGTGCATTGATGATAACTTCCTCATGCAGATGGTGGAGGAGCCGACTAGGAGAGGTGCACTGCTGGATCTCATCCTCACTAACAAGGAGGATCTGGTCGAAGCAGTAAAGGTTGAGGGCTGCCTGGGTTGCAGTGACCACGAGATGGTGGAGTTCAGCATCTTGTGTGGCAGGAACAGAATAGCAAGTAGAATTGCAACCCTGGACCTTAGCAGGGCTAACTTTGGCCTTTTCAAGCAATTGCTGGGGGAAATCCCATGGGCAAGACTGCTTGAAGGAAAAGGGGCCCAAGAGAGCTGGATTGCATTCAGAGATTGCTTCTTCCACGCTCAGGATCAGAGCATCCCCACACGTAGGAAGTCAAGGAAGGGAGCCAGGAGGCCTGCGTGGTTGAATAGGAATCTGTTGGGTATGCTCAAGCAGAAGAGGAGAGTTTACAGGTCATGGAAGCAGGGGCTGGTCACTTGGGAGGAATATAAGGCTGCTGTTAGAGGATGTAGGAAGGCAGCTAGGATAGCCAAGGCCTCCTTAGAATTACAGCTGGCGAGAGGGGTCAAGGACAGCAAAAAGAACTTTTTCAAATACATAGCAGACAAAACTGATACCAGAGGCAATGTAGGGCCGCTGGTGAATGGGGTGGGTGCCCTGGTGGCAGAAGATACAGAGAAGGCAGAATTACTGAATGCCTTCTTTGTCTCTGTCTACTCTGCCGGAGGCTGTCCTGGGGAGCCCTGTACCCCTGAGACCCCGGATGAAGCCAGGTCAATGGAGGAGTTAGCTTTAGTCGATGAGGACTAGGTTAGGGAGCAATTAAATAGTCTGGACATCCATAAATCCATGGGTCCAGATGGGATGCATCCGCGGGTGCTGAGGGAGCTGGCTGAAGTCATTGCTGGACCGCTCTCCATCATCTTTGCCAAGTCTTGGGAAACGGGAGAGGTGCCCGAGGACTGGAGGAAAGCAAATGTCACTCCAGTCTTCAAAAAGGGCAAGAAGGAGGACCCGGGTAATTATAGACCGGTCAGCCTCACCTCTGTCCCTGGGAAAGTAATGGAACAGCTTATCCTTGGTGCCATCTCAAGGCATATCAAGGATAAGAGGGTTATTAGGGGCAGTCAGCATGGCTTTACCAAGGGTAGGTCATGCTTGACCAACCTTGTAGCCTTTTATGAGAATGTAACAAGGTGGATGGATGATGGCAGAGCGGTGGATGTGGTCTACCTTGACTTGACTAAGGCATTTGACACAGTCTCCCACAGCATCCTCACAGCTAAGTTGAGGAGGTGTGGTCTAGACAATAGAGTAGTGAGGTGGGTTGCAAACTGGCTTAAGGAGAGAAGCCAGAGAGTGGTAGACAATGGTGCGGAGTCTATTGGAGGCCAGTATCTAGTGGAGTGCCTCAGGGGTCAGTACTGGGGCCAATATTATTCCATATATTCATTAACGATTTAGACGAGGGAATAGAGTGTACTATCAGCAAGTTTGCTGATGACACTAAGCTGGGAGGAGTGGCTGACACGCCAGAAGTCTGTGCTGCCATCCATCAAGACCTGGACAAACTGGAGAGTTGGGCGGGGAATAACCTAATGAAATTTAACAAGGGAAGGTGTAGAGTCCTGCATCTGGGCAGGAACAACCCCAGGTTCCAGTATAGGTTGGGAAATTACATATTAGAGAACAGTGTAGGGGAAAGGGACCTGGGGGTCCTGGTGGACAACAGGATGACCATGAGCCAGCACTGTGCCCTTGTGGCCAGGAAGGCCAATGGCATCCTGGGGTGTATTACAAGGGGGGTGGTTAGTAGATCGAGAGAGGTCCTCCTTCCCCTCTACTCTGCCCTGGTGACACCACATCTGGAATATTGTGTCCAGTTCTGGGCCCCTCAGTTCAAGAAGGACAGGGAACTGCTGGAGAGGGTCCAGTGTAGGGCAACAAAGATAATTAAGGGAGTGGAGCACCTCCCTTATGAGGAAAGGCTGAGGGAGCTGGGTCTCTTTAGTTTGGAGAAGAGGAGACTGAGGGGTGACCTTATTAATGTTTATAAATATATAAAGGGTGAGTGCCATGAGGATGGAGCCAGGCTCTTCTCGGTGGCAAACAATGATAGGACAAGGGGTAATGGGATCAAGCTGGAACACAAGAGGTTCCACTTAAATTTGAGAAAAAACTTCTTCTCAGTAAGGGTGACAGAGCACTGGAACAGGCTGCCCAGGGGGGTTGTGGAGTCTCCTTCTCTGGAGACATTCAAAACCCGCCTGGACATGTTCCTGTGAGACCTCACCTAGGCATTCCTGCTCCAGCGGGGGGATTGAACTAGATGATCTTTTGAGGTCCCTTCCAATCCCAAACATACTGTGATAATGTGATACTGTGAACTTTAGTCAACAGGACAGGACAAGACTCTATCTGTTTAGCTACTCCATCTCTGAGCAATCCTTTCTCAACATGTTTGGTTGATGTTCCATTAGACACCTGGCCTATCCCCGAAAATAAGCTGGCTGGTGGTCAAAATGTAACAAATAATTGGAACGGCTGGGTTGTAGACCTACCACAAGGTGATTTGGAACCCCAAGAAATTCTGTTACTAGGATCAGTAAAAATGGATTTTTGTTTATATTTCAGTTATTCAGGAAAAAAATACCTCTTTTGTGCAAGTGATAAACGCCTCATCAGCTGTATATCGCAATCAGAGTTTTTGGTGTAATTATACCAGTCCCAATGTATCTAAGGCCACCAACACCCCTTTGAAATTACCCCCAGGAATATTTTTAATTTTTGGCGATATAGCCTGTCAAGGCATTCCTTCCCACATAAAAGGAGGGCCATGTTCTTTAGGGAGGTTAACCGTATTATCCTCAAACACACCAACCATTTTAATGCATAAAAGAGGAAAAAGAAGTGTTCACACCTTTGACAAAGATTGTAAGGATAATATAGAATTTTGGGGTGCGGGCAAAACTGTATTGATCTCCATTTTTGTGCCCGGAGTTGCAGTAGCAAATGCTTTGAATACGCTTAACAAATTAGGATGTTGGTTAGCAAAACAGACTAACGCCACCTCCTTAGCATTGTCCGGGTTTTTAGCAGATGTTGATTCAATTAGACACGCTATGCTTCAAAATCGTGCTGCCATAGATTTTTTGTTGTTAGTGCAAGGACATGGTTGTGAAGATTTTGTCGGGATGTATTGCGTAAACTTGTCTGATCATTCTGAATCAATTCACAAAGTGATCAGAAGGTTAGATGATATGACCAAGAAATTAACCTATGAAGACTGGGGTATAGACAAATGGTTGAATGGTTGAAGTATTACAGGATGGATTAAGGATTTAATAAAATATGGTCTAGTTCTATTGACAGTCTGTGGCAGGATGCAAACACCCCCTCTCTCCCCCTCCCTCCTTCAGTATGGAAGGAATAGGCACATCTCTCCCTCTCTCTGCTACTTGAGGCTAACAGCTTCTTTTGTTTTGCCCCAGAGCACCCTGGCCAGGGCCATTAGGAGAAGGGAGTGCTGAGGTTTCACCACCAGGTGCTGCTTCTGCTTCTTCAACTATTGGCTTGAGCTTCTTCAGGAACGGTCTGACACAACATGCAGGCACCCAGTGCGAACCTTGATCTGTAACGACACAAGCATAACCTCGACCCCATGTTATCAATTGATGTGGCCCTTCCCATTGGCCATTAACTAGCGATTTGACCATAACTAACCTAAGTTCTTTCTGATTTAACAAGTTTTGGGTCATACTTGTAAAGTGTTTCACCACAGGGGGAATTTGGGCTGCACCACTTATATCTAAGTGATTCATCACATACAATGCTTTTGACAATCGGTTTTGTGGTGTTTCCCCTACTTCTCCCCCTTTTTGTTTTTGCAAAAAACGTTTCAGAATCAGATGTGTGCGTTCTACAATGGCTTGACATGTAGGGGAATGTGGGATACCTGTGGTATGTTTGATGCCCCAATGGTGAAAGAACTTGCTAGTAGAGTTGCTAACATATGCAGGGCCATTATCTGTCTTGATTTGTGAAGGTACACCTAAAACTGTGAAAGCTTGTCAAAAATGTGCTTGCACATGGCGACTTGTTTCACCTGCCAAGGCAGTAGCCCACAAGGTGTGCAAAAAGGTTTCAACAGAGACGTGCATGTATTTCAATCGACCAAACTCTGGAATATGTGTAACATCTGTTTGCCAGAGTTGCAAAGAGGCTAATCCTCAGGGATTCACCACAGGTACATGTATATTTTGAAATTGTTGAGAGTCTGGGCAAGTCTGAACAATAAGCTTAGCATCAGAAATAGGTAAATGAAATTGTCTAGACAAAACTTTTGCTGATTGATGGAAAAAAGCATGAGATAGCCGAGCTTGCTAAAAGGTATCAGGGACTGGAGCAGCCCATATGGGAGCTGTAAAATAATCTGCTAAAGCATTCCCTTGTGATACAAACCCAGGTAAGTTGATGTGACTACGAATGTGTCCAATAAAATATGGTTGAACCCTGTGTTCTGTCAAATACAACAATTGTCTAAACTGTAAGAATAATTGTTCATTGTCTATATGTTTTAAATATGACCTCTCAATCCTTGTTACTACTCCAACAACGTACATTGAATCAGATATAATATGAAGTGCTTCATCAGGTCATAACTTAAAAGCTTCAATAACTGCTTGTAGTTCTACCACTTGAGTTGACCCTTTACAAGACACAACATGATGATGCCATTGTTGTTGCAAACACCATGCTGTTGCTGCTTTTCCTGTTTTCCCAGAACCATCAGTAAAGACTGTTAAACCTTGTACTGGGCGTTGCTGACATAAGCGCTATTTCTCAATTTTCACATTGTACAAAAAGGTAAACATCTTGTGTTGTGGAAAATGCACATGGAGAGAGCCGTCGTAGCCTACTAAAGCTATCTGCAGTGACATGCTATTTTGTTGACACCATGTTAAATATTTGTGAGTCATTGGTAAAATGATGCTTCAAGGCTCTAAGCTCGATAGATCAACTATGCGCTGCCTTCCCTTCATGACTAATTGTGCAAACATTTCTATTCAGGTTAGAATAGACTTGGTTGCTTGAAATGCCAAAAACACCCATTCTAGAATTTTTAAAGGATCTGATGAAGTTTCAACCCACTGTCCAATTATTGCTACTGGTTGAAGTTCTTGACTACATACATATAAATGGATAGGACACTCTTTGTCATATCTATGACACTGCTGTTGACTAACAGTACGGCTAACTTGCTCTAAAGCAGCTTTTGCTTCGGGTGACCATTGGCATGGAGCATTAATATCTGAATCTCCTTTCAACAATTGGAACAAAGGAGCTAGAACTTGATTATCAATGCCACAAAAGTTTCGGATCCAGTTAATATTTCCCAACAATTTCTGCACATCATTCAACATCCTGATAGAGATATCAAGTTGTACTTGCTGTGGTTCAACTGTTTGTTGTGTAATTTTCCATCCTAAATATTTCCATGGTGGCTCTGATTGTATGTTTTCTGGGGCAATAACAAGCCTGAATTGTTCTAGCTCCTTTGTTACCACAGGTAAAATTGATTTCAGTTCTAATTCTGGTTTTCCTGCAAATAAAATGTCATCCATATAATGATATATCAAAATTTCAGAATTATCTTTTCTAATTTTTTGTAAAGCTTGCGCCACATACTTCTGACACATAGTAGGTGAATTTCTCATGCCCTGTGGTAGTACTACCCAACGATATCTTTTCATAGGTTCTTCTTTGTTTACTGTTGGAATGGAAAAAAACCTTGGAGCATCCTGTGAATGTAAGGGTATTGTGAAAAAACAATCTTTTAGATCAATTATAATAATATTCCAGTTTTTTGGCAACATGGTTGGTGAGGGCATCCCAGGTTGTAAGGGACCCGTATCTTCAATAACTTCACTGATTTTGTGCAAGTCATGTAACAATCACCATTTGCCATTCTTTTTTGAGATTACAAACACTGGAGCATTCCAAGGACTGGTAGAAGACCTTGTTACAGTTGTGACCTTGTTACAGTTGTTCCTCTACCAATGTTTGCAGAATTGTGACTTTCTGCTTTGTCAAAAGCCATTGATCCACCCAAACTGGAGTGTCTGTTCTCCATGTCAGTTTGAGTGTAGGTCACTGATCAATGGCCATTATGCTAAATGTTTTGAAGCTGACAAAACAAATTGCAACTGACTTAAAACATCACGTCCTAACAAGTTCATTGGAATGTTTGTGACAAATGGTCGAACATGGCAATTAAAACAATCATTAGCCATCACTTGGATTAGCACTGTACTTTGTTGAGTTTGTGACACCCCCCCCACCCCAATAAGGCCGCTGGAGGGAATTTGGACAGGCCATATTGATGTCCAGTCTTTCATCGAAAACACGGTCACATCAGCTCCTGTATCCAATAGTACAGAAAATTGCACTGTCTTTGGTGTAGCCGTAGGATGCATTAGTGTAACAGTCAGCACGGGTTTTTTGACAGTAATATTCGTTGCCCAATACATTTCTGGTGGCCCGGTCAAACCAAAGCCTCTGTCCTTGTGATCGATGTTTTCAGTGTTCAGGATCTGAGCTTTGAATAGTACTAATTGTGCAATTTGACTCTCTCTTGGAATGAACACCGGTAGCGTTGGAGTCCAGGCCATTGCTTGAATATTTCCCTCAAAGTCTACATTGATCACTCCAGGTAAAATAAAAAGTCCAGACACAGTCGTACTTGATCTGTCGAATAGGAGAGCATTGAAGCCATTTCCCAAAGGACCTTTAACATTCAAGGGTATTCTTTGTACCCTCCGATCCCACAAAGTAGTATCCTCTATTGAGGTGACATATACTCCAGCACTCCCTCTGGTGTTGGCAGTGAGACTACTCACGCTGCAGGGTCAGAGTGGTGGAGCGATTGTTGCCTTGGAGCGTTCAATGACGGCATTTGTGTCCATGCGCAGTTCCACCTCGTGCTCTGATTTCCGTTTCCCAACCTTCCACCATTAGATCGAGCAGGCAGTGGGGTTCCATCCTTTTTGAATCTGGATCTACATTGGTTAGCATAGTGGCATCCTTTCTGGTATCTAGAACAAATTTCCGGCACTGTTAGCCCCCCTTAAGCTCTTGTAGCTTGAAAGTCCTCTCTTTGACTGGAACACTGGTAGCTCAGGTGTCCATTGTCACCACAAGAAAAACACTTTTTTGGCTTGGTAACTCGCAACGCGGTGGCGAAGGCACTGGCAAGTGCCTCGATATGATAAGTAATGGACCCCACTCTATTGCATGTTTCAGCCATTCACACTAAATTCATATTTACTGGCAACAAAGTTAAAATCTTTTTGCAGTCAACATTGGCATTCTCCACAGCTAATTTAAGCGCTAAAGCTTCCTTCGCTTCCTTATTTTCTAATTGTTTATCCAAAGCGTCTCTCAGACGGACTATGAATTGCATGTATGGCTCATTTGGACCTTGAATTATCTTTGTGAAAGATTTTTCCGCTTTGCCAGATTTAGGAATATTTATCATAGCTTGGTAAGCGAGCTGAGCTGAACAATGCAGAATGTTGGTGTACAGCCATGCTTGTACTCTAGGATCTTCAAACTGCCCTTGTCCTAGGAGCTGTGGCAAACCTGTGGGACTACGGTGGGTGATGAATTCCCTGACGGAGAGCATGGGAACAGAAATTAGCCCTGAAGATATTAAGGCCTACCCGTGAGAAAGATGGGAGTAAAGGAGTATCTGGAGATATTAAGGTGTACCCATGAGAGAGAAGGGAGTAGAAGAGTAACACTGATGATAGTGAAGTTAGCCAATGAAATGTTACTGCTGTAACTTGTAACCAATAGTGAAGAAACACGTGAATTGGTAAAACTGTATAAAAATGCACTTGTGGCAATAAATGGAGACTGTTGTTTGTACTTAAGAACCTGGTCTATGTCATTTGTCCATCTCAACCATGACATATGGTGAACCCGACATGATCCTGCATGAAGAGGATCTTGCATGACGAAGAGACAGCAGTGAAGCTGTGACAGCCAAAGACGAGCTGTGGAGATGGAGCCCGGTACAGCTGATAGAGCAGCAGGGGGGAGCTGCCAAAGATCCGGATCCTTGAAAAGACACCACGCCAAGAGTTGGTGAGCTACCGGGAATGAGGGGGGGGGGTGGAACTTAGGTAAAGAAGAAGGTATTATATTATCTACATGGAAATTGCTTCTGAAGAAGCAGGGTATTAGCCTTCTGGAACTGACTTTATGAAGGACGTTACTATGGGGCAAAGCACTACTGAAAGAACCAAAGAAACAACTGAACTGTTAACAACATGGCACTTGTTGCTAGAGACTTTGAGAGGATTACAAGAGCAACAGGAACAGGCAGAGACAGTGAAGGGGGATGGCTTCCATGGGCTAGATATGGAAAAACAAAAACAAAGCCAATCACAAACAAACAAACAAAACCAAACAAAACCACCACCACAAACAAAAACCAAACAAACAAACAAAAGAAAAAAAAAACAAACACCACAAAAAAGTGCACTGTTCCAAACCCCAAATCCCCCTTTTAGTAATGATTCTTCACCACCATTCAAGTCCGCGTTATCTGATGACTCGGATGAGGATCCGCAGCATTTTCTTGAAAAGTTAAAAAGAAAAGTAATATGTCTACATGTTGCCCCGAGATCAGATAAAAACCATGAAAGACTCAAGCAAAATTAGACCTATGAAATGTAACACCTATAGATCATATAGGACAGGACGATGCAGATTCGTTGAAAGGGGCAGGTATCCCACTCTTGGAACAGACACCAATTGACACGCCACAATTACAGGTGCTATTAGTTTCTGAAATCCTGAGGCAGTCAACAGACCTTGCATATCAAGTTATGATAAAGGTGCCTGAAACCAACAAAGCAGCCAAATCATTTGCAACTATTAATCAGGGTCCCAATGAGAATTACATGCAATTTATTGACCATCTTCAAGAGGCCATCAATAAGCAGGTTGAAAACTTAGAAGCTAAGGATGTACTGGTGTTGAAATTAGCAGTAGAGAATGCTAATGTTTGCTATCAATGTGTTATCTGCGAGTTTTACAGTACATATTACATGCTTCTGTGTATTGCTTCTCTGAAAATCAAGCAGCTTGTCAGGAATGTGAGTCAATTGTTTTAGTGGTTGTTGTTAGAATTGTTTCTCTGTGGTATAAGCACGCCGTAAAACCTTCTCCCCACTTTTTCTACTCGCGCCGCAAACAACCATGTGCTTCCCTCCCTCCCTCTTCTCATGGTTTTTATTTACGAGATGGGGTCAGGAATGTCTGTTTTCAGTCGTGTTCCTAAGAAATTGGTATTGGGAAGTGTTTTAAAACATAGGAAAGCACTTGGAAATATGAGGAAGGAAGATCTTGTGAGATATTATGATCAGTGGTGGCTGCTGTCTAAGTGTGATGAATGTGAAAAGCGGCCGGAGGATAGTATAACACTTGAAGTATAATACTTTGTTGCAATTAACATTGTTTTTAGGGCGAGAAGAGCAGGACAAAATAAATCTCTACAAGAGATCATTAGATCATTACAAACAGTTTTACAGCTGTAACAGTTTGAACTTCAACAATCTGAGAGAGAATTAACTGATAACACACAGGTCACAGTAAACTTGTTAAAGTCTGCAAGATGCTTTCCTCATTAACCTGTTTTCTTTGTGGGTATCTGTTTAAGCATGTTGCAGTTTTAGTAGGTCTTTGTTGTGTGGTACGGTGAGTTCACAGTCTGTTAAATAATGAGAATACATGGACTCAAAATGTGCTTTTTGTGATAATACAGAAGATCATGTGTAATTTAGTTCTTTACTGCGTGAATGTGATGGTAAAATTTTGTGTGTAGTAGTTGTTATTTTTCTTTCTGGTATGCTATCTTTATTCCGGCATTCACACTTGTGCTCCTCTGTGATGGGCTGTGTCTCATCTTGGTGTACTAAACTTGGCTCTTTTGTATGCACAGTAGGTAAAGAATCCTGGTTTTGGGATAACAGTTGTAGCGCACCATATGAGACGCTAATAAAAGCCTTGCCCAGTCCAGCTTGCTGTGGCGGCGGGGGGGCAGGTGCCGACTGGGCTCCAGTGCGCACTGACCTGTTTTGTCAGGGAGACCCAGTGGCACCTCCGCCTGGCTGAGCAGTAAGCAGTTCAAAGGTGCAATGCTAAAATCGAGATATTGTCTTGAATTAGTGTAATCATGATCCATCTGCATATTTGAACTTGGTAATTGGTTTTCATATCTAAGCTCAGTATTTTAGTTTGCATATATATATATTCGGTACCAAAAGAATTTTGTTTGGGGAGATAATTACAAAATGGGAACCAGTTCCGCTGCTAAAATACTCCCTTGCTCCCCCTTAGGATGCATCCTTACACATTAGAGTAACTTTTGGGGAAATATTCTGATAAAAGAAAGCTTGAAACGATAGTGTACTTGAATGTGGCTTAAATGTGGAATTCTGGGTTTTAGTGCTGTATTGCAATTAATGTTGTTCTGCAGAACTTCGGAAAAAATTGGGTGAAGTATGGTACTGTAAGTTAATTTGCTAATTTTGAGACCAGAAAAGATATTTAAATTGTTAAACTTTGATTTGCATTGAAAACAAACAAACAAACAAACAAAACAAACAAACAAACAAAAACAAAACAAACAAAAAAACAACAAAAACCACAACCAGAAACAAAACAAATCCTAAATGCTATTATGGATGTGAAATTGGTATTGTATGTGGCTATATTTAAAAGTTGCTAGAATATGAACTGCTTTGGAAAATGGAATAATGGATTGATGTTTAATATGCTGGTTTTTGACATTTGTAAAGTGCGAAAGTTAATTGGAGCTAAGGAATGTAACTATTGCTGAGCTACTTGGAATTGTGTATGAAGTGTATTATGGTTGGAATGAAATGGAAAAACAAAAAAGCAAAATATCCCAGGCCTGTGTTGTACAGTTTGAATATAAATTTCAGGCCTGTGTCAAGCTACAAGATAAACTCAGCTCATTGTAACTGAGGAGTTTGCCAGAGCCTCCCACTTCGTACCAGTGATTATGCCACCTGCGTGGCCTTGGCTATATCTAAACTGCAGCAAGAAGACAAAGAAAAAAAAAAAAAAAAAAGGAAAAACCTGGTTGCCTGCTGCTAAGCGGAGAAAGGGGAGTTTTATTCCCCTCGCTCTGTTTTTTGTTTGTTTTTTTCTTTTTTCTTGAAGTGTTGTCATCCATCCTTGTTGTGGCACTGCGTTGCTTCTTGTCTTTGAATCAGGGGTTGTTGGTGCTGTTGCTTTTTGCTTCAGTCTTGTTTCTTAGGTTCTGGCACATCTGGGAAGAGAGCTCATCATTTTACCTCCTTGCTGAGGTCGGTCTTTTCACACTAGTCAGCTTTGTGGGGTCAGAGTGCTCAGTGCTTCTCTGGGTCAGACTGGTACTAATTTGGGTGTGGAGTGGAGCCAGGTTGTTTTGATGTGGAGTTTGAAATGATTTGTTTTCATGCTGGGCTGGAGGTCTTGCAATCTCAGATGGGGGCAAGAGGGAGGTTTTATTCCCTCCTGCCCCCACCCCCCCACCCCAGCAATGTAACTGCTAGAGAACTGTAATACCGCATGAAGGAGGCTGAGGGTGAAATTTAAAGGCATCACCAGTAGATCCATAGTTCTAACGAAGCTAGGAAATTAAACCAATTTTTTTTTTTTTTTCATGGACTTATTCTGTGGTAACTAGTTGTAAGAGACTTCTTAGTAAATTCACCATGATAGTTTTTGAAGTCGTGGGAGAGAATGAAAGGCAGGCCGTGTTTTGAGACCAATGGAATGCCAAATTTGGAACACAGTTTTAATACATGAATTCTTGTATTTGCCAGAAAGCCCTATACCTCTCTTGGGTCAAGATTTATTAAGGAAACTGTAAGCTCAAATAACGTTTTCTGAGAGTTCTGTTGAGTTGCATGTCCTACAAGAAGCTGCTTGAATGGTGCAGATCTGCTTGCTGCAAGTGAGAAATCTCCAAGGAAATTTCGAATGCTGTATTTCCACTAGTATTAACAGCCAATGTTTCAGTAAAGCAAATACTACACTGATAGACCTGAAACAGGACTTTGATCCGGTAAGGGAAAACAATATCCAATAAATATGACAGCCAAAATGGACTTACAAACTTTGAATAAATTTATTACAAGCTTACAGGCTGACTGCATTCGATTGGATTGTCAGATTTGTCTGTTTATAGCTACAACATAGAAACAACCTGTGGCTATTGAGGGACAGTATGATGAGAATGCTAACAGACTGATATACTGATTGTTACTCTCATCAAGAAATGTGAGGAATGAATTTAAGTCTTAATAGACCATGACCCTTTTGTCATATATGTACCATTTGTGAAATTTAAATTTGATTTTGTATTTGCAGTCCATGTCCTTGTAAATTGCACTAGCTGATTTTCTTAAAAGCACAGCTTTTGGCATGCCTAAATGTAAATTGCTGCAGAACCTGCAAGTCTTTAACATGAGGTCATAGGCCATACTTGTATCTGGTCGGGTCCAACATACTTGCACGGTTTTTGTTGATGGTTCTGGAAAGTCTCATAAAGCTGAAGTGGTCTGGCATGAAGATAGAAGGGGGGTGGTTAGTAGATCGAGAGAGGTCCTCCTTCCCCTCTACTCTGCCCTGGTGACACCACATCTGGAATATTGTGTCCAGTTCTGGGCCCCTCATTTCAAGAAGGACAGGGAACTGCTGGAGAGGGTCCAGTGTAGGGCAACAAAGATGATTAAGGGAGTGGAGCACCTCCCTTATGAGGAAAGGCTGAGGGAGCTGGGTCTCTTTAGTTTGGAGAAGAGGAGACTGAGGGATGACCTTATTAATGTTTATAAATATATAAAGGGTGAGTGCCATGAGGATGGAGCGAGGCTCTTCTCGGTGGCAAACAATGATAGGACAAGGGGTAATGGGATCAAGCTGGAACACAAGAGGTTCCACTTAAATTTGAGAAAAAACTTCTTCTCAGTAAGGGTGACAGAGCACTGGAACAGGCTGCCCAGGGGGGTTGTGGAGTCTCCTTCTCTGGAGACATTCAAAACCCGCCTGGACATGTTCCTGTGAGACCTCACCTAGGTGTTCCTGCTCCAGCGGGGGGATTGGACTAGATGATCTTTTGAGGTCCCTTCCAATCCCAAACATACTGTGATACTGTGATAACAATTGGCATCATTCTATAAAAATTACTGAAAGTTCAACCCAATTAGCAGACCTTAGTGCAGCTTTATATTAATTAGAGCTTTTTAAGGAGGAACATCTAGATTTGATTTGTGATTCTGAGTATGTAGTCAAGGTCCAAGGCATGTATCTGATTCTGAACTGGTTTTTTGGCTTTGTTTTGTTTTGTTTTAAAACAAAAAGGGGCAGAAGTAGGGGAAACACCACAAAACCGATTGTCAAAAGCATTGTATGTGATGAATCACTTATATCTAAGTGGTGCAGCCCAAATTTGCCCTGTGATGAAACACTGTGCAAGTATGACCCAAAAACATACTAAATCAGAAAGAACCTACATTAGTGACGGTCAAATCACTAGTTAATGGTCAATGGAAAAGGCCACATCAATTGATAAGCTGGGGGAGAGGCTATGCTCGTGTCTTTGCAGATCAAGGGCCGCAAACGTTGCCGGCACAAAATGTGAAACCTGTGTTATCTTTCTGACAATGATTGCTGCAGCTGCTGCGTTTTGGATGCCTGCACAGACAAAGACTAACATGTGGATTACTTTAGCCAACATGGCTGACCAGGACTCCATATGCCTAGCTATGGCATCTCTGGAAAACCCGTTCCACACATACTTGGTTGGCATCCCCCTTGATAACTATAGCAGCATCACACAACTGTTTCAAAATAGTGCTTGGTGCAAAGGCATTGCAACGAACTGTAATAATACCAACATGGCACTTTGGATTAATTGCCTCCCGGAAGCAGATATTGAACCACAGGAACTAGAATTGCTGGCATCTATGCCCATGAACGCTTGTATCCATCTGGTTTGTGAAAAGTGTCAAAACAATATGCTAAAGCATGAATGGATAAAACTGCAAAATGTTAATGCTACCCTTGGTGACTATAGAAATGAAACTCGATGGTGTAATGCCTTGTAGAAGAATCCAAGGGGTGTCATTGATAATGTGGGACAGCAACCCCAACACCTCCTGCATGGCATATTCTTCATCTGTGGAGATAGAGCCTGGCCAGGAATTCCTTCTAACGCTGTTGGAGGATTGTGTATTTTGGGACTATTAACTCTCTTAATGCCCATTGTATGTATGATAATAGATCACAGAAGAGCAAGACGAGAAAAACACTTTTTGCGTGTATATGAGTCAAAATGTGATGATAATGTAGATTTTTGGAGATCAGGGTTAAGGGTTTTAGGATCTCTTGTATCTGGTGTTGGCACAGCTAAAGCTTTAAATACTTTAGAAAAATTAGGATGCTGGCTAGTTAAGCAAACTAACAGAACTTCTAAGGCTTTAAGTGGACTTTTGTTAGCTGTAGAATCTGTAAGACATGCTACACTGCAGAATAGAGCCGCAATAGACTTTTTGTTATTAGCTCAAGGACATGGGTGTGAAGATTTTGATGGGGTTCGTTAAATAAGTTGTTTAGTGGTTGGGGGCTTTCAAGGTTGTTGTTATCAGTAGTGAAAACGGGAGTGGTTGTCTTGATGATTGCTGTGATTGTGTTACTAATGTTGCCATGCATGATTTCTCTGCTGCAAAGGGCCCTGCATCGGACAATGAAGACATTTTTTTTAGCACAAATACAAAAAGGGGGAATTGTGGGGGACTACAGTGGGTCCATGGATTTCCTGACAGAGGGCATGGGAACAGAAATTAGCCTTGAAGATATTAGGGCCTACCTGTGAGAAAGATGGGAGTAAAGGAGTATCTGGAGATGTTAAGGTGCACCCATGAGAGAGAAGGAAGTAGAAGAGTAACACTGATGATAGCAAAGTTAGCCAATGAGATGTTACTGCTGTAACTTGTAACCAATAGTGAGGAAACACGTGAATTGGTAAAACTGTATAAAAATGCACTTGTGACAATGAATGGGATCTACTGCTTTCATCCTGGAAGAACTTGATCATTTGTCGTTTGTCCTTCTCAACTGTGACACAAACCCGCTCCAAAGCAATGGTCCTCCTCCCGCTGTTCTAAATTCTCAAGTGCAGCAATGGTACACAGTTTGCCCGACTTTTGCTCTCACAATAATTTCTGTGTGGATGTTAAGATCATGGCTGCAAGCTGTCTGCAGTCAAAAGGTGTTAGCAACTGTGCCTTAAAAATGTTTTCCAGTAGTGATTGGGAGAATGGTGCAGTCAAGCCCCAAGCTGTAACTGTTCTGCATAGATCTTTTATCAAGTCCCATTAAAATGTAGTCCATTCGTTTGGCTCCTGATCATGCACTATCACAGGAAAAGCTAATGCAGCACCACCAACCCCTGAGGCAATCACCTCTCATTGTAACAACCGCCATCAGCTCCATGGATCAAAATCATGCTCTGAATGTAACGGCAGAGCACTAGGGATGGTGGGCTCCTTTTTTGCTACAGGGTCGGTATTAAAAGGTGACAATAAAGGTTTACAAGTTGCCACACCAGGTATAGTCACATTAAGGTCTGTTAGGTCTTGCTCAGAATTTTCTTCAATTATATTGAAATGTTCCTCTGTACTCTTTTCTTGGTCTTTGCTGACATCTACCGGGGAGCTCAAAGATTGTCTCACTGCTCCCGCTTTTTCTGGTTTTGTTAAAAACAAGTTTTCTCTTTTATGAATTTTTTCTGTCAACTGAAGTCTTCTTACTAACTGCACTTTCCTGAAAGTTAGATACATGTTTTGGTAGACATAGCAATGGAATGTGAGGTCACTGATAATGATGGATGTACATCTCGTGAGAGCGGTGAACTGAAACAGGTGACCAAATACTGACCAACTAAGTATTCCATCCCATTCACGTGATACTTCACATAAAAGTGTGAGATCACGAAGATCTCATCCCTTTTCCTTATGACCAACATTAGGAGAGGACCTTGCGAGTCGTCCCTGCAAACTGAGGCCTAATGACAGATTGAATCCAGTTCCGGTTAGCTGCTGAGTCCAGTACAGGACTTCAGGTGCCGGCCCTGCAGTTTCTGGGACTTCCGGGTGCTGGCCCTACATCTGCTGGAGCAGTTGCCGGGACTTTCAAGATTGGTTTTATATCTTTTGTATTATTTTCTCTGGTTTTGTTAGTAGCATTAGTAAAACATTTTTAATTTTCCCAACTTTCTTCTCTTGGTCCTTCTTTCCCTCCCGATTGCCCGTCCTTATTGGGAAGGGGGGAGAGGGAGGGGCTAAAAGGGGAGAGGGGGGGAGAGGGGGTTAACAGTACATCTGCCACGGTTTTATTTTTGCCCTGCAATCAAACCTCGACACAACTACTTTCTTTTCTGCTTTTATAGCTTTAAGAGTCTGTGTTATTAAGCGTCACATTGTCATTATTTCTTTTGCTATAAGATCACCTTTGGAAGTAGCTTCCCAAATTATAGTCCCTGCGTGCTCCCAAGTCTTTGGATCAAAGACTTCCATTCCTCATGATGGAGCACCATTTACTTTAAGCTATTTTAGCATTAACTTAACAGTACGGTCTTCATATTTTATACGCCACTTTTGTAAAGGTTGCAATAATACTGTCACTATATCTTCTTCTACAGACAAATTAGATCCCATATTTAACTGTCCAGCCACTCACCTGTATTTGTGATACAGTGATTACCCGGGTATGTTTTTCTTTCTCTTCTGTTTCTTTTTTTCTCGATCAGTCCGGCTGTCGAGATGATCATTCAGCTGGAGTCCCTCCAGACTCTTGCTTCAGTGCTTTTTTGACCCTATCACGTTGGGGTCACCATTTGAGGGACTGAAGGCATGGACTCCTGGTGCAGGTGAACCAAGAGACATCTTATTTCGGCAAGGCACTTACATTTATAGATAGTAGCTGTTGTACACGCATTTAACTTTCTGTTTTAATTGGCTTATGCCAGCTGTTCACACGCCTAAAGTTATCTTATGATTGGTTTACTTAATCTTGCACGTGCTCTGGCAGTTTGGCTAATACATTGTAAATATCTTTTCTTGTACTAAAACGTTCTGATTTCTTATTCTATTTTAGTCTATCTTTTCTTTTACAAAAACGTTCTGGTTTCTTATTCTATTTTAGTCAAGGTCGTTCCAGTAACTCGAGGTAACTATCTGTAAGATATTCCACAGGACCCTGAGCAACTAAAAGCCTTTGAACAAATTAAACAAGAGATTGTACATGCAGTAGCCCTTGGACCAGTCCAGACAGGACAAGACATTAATAATGTGCTCTATACTGCAGCTGGGGACAATGGTCTTACCTGGAACCTCTGGCAAAAGGCACCAGGTGAGACTTGAAGTCTATCCCTAGGGTTTTGGAGTAGAGGATATAAAGGATCGGAGGCCAAGTATACTCCAACTGAAAAAGAGATACTGGCAGCATATGAAGGAGTTTGAGCTGCTTCAGTAGTACTGAAGCGCAGCTCCTCCTGACACCCCGATTACCAGTACTAAGCTGGATGTTCAAGGGTAAGGTTCCTTCCACTCATCATGCAACTGGTGGTACATGTACTAAGTGGATTGCATTAATCACACAGTAGGCTCCAATACGAAAACCTAATCGCCCAGGGATCTTAGAAATGATCACAGACTGGTTGGAAAGCAAAGGTTTTTGAATGTCACTAGATGAAAAGGAGGTGATGCATGCTGAATAAGCCCCACCATATAATGAATTACCAGATAATGAAAAGCAGTATGCCCTATTCACTGATGGATCCTGCCATCTTGTAGGAAAACATCAAAAGTAGAAGGCTGCTGTATGGAGTCCTATATGAAAAGTCACAGACGCTGATGAGGGACAAGGTGAATCAAGTCAGTTTGCAGAGGTAAAAGCCATACAGCTGGCATTAGACATTGCTGAAAGAGAAAAGTGGCCAGTACTTTATACTGACTCATGGATGGTGGCAAATGTTTTGTGGGGGTGGTTGAAGCAGTGGAAGCAAAATAACTGGCAGTGCAGAGGCAAGACCATTTGGGCTGCCCCACTGTGGCAAGACATTGCTGTTCTGCTGGAGAACCTGCCTGTAAAACTCATCATGTAGATGCTCATGTGCCTAAAAGTCGAGCCACTGAGAAAAATCAAAACAATCAGCAAGCAGATCAGACTGCTAAGGCTAAAGTAGCTGAGGTGGATTTGGACTGGAAACATAAATGTGATTTTTTGGTAGCTCAGTGGGCCAATGATGCTTCAGACCATCAAGGAAAAGATGCAACATATAGATGGGTACATGACTGAAGGGTGGACTTGACCATGGACACTATTTCACAGGCTATCCACAACTGTGAAACATGGGCCACAAAGCAAGCAAGCCAAGTGATTAAAGCCTGTGTGGTATGGGCAGTGGTGACTGAAACATAAATATGGGGAGGTCTGGCAGATTGACTATATTATGCTCCATCAAACTCGCCAAGGCAAGTGCTATGTGCTTACCATGGTGGAAGCAAACACTAGATGTCTGGAAACATATCCCGAGCCTCATGCCGCTGCCTGGAACACTATTCTGGGCCTTGAAAGGGATAAAGTCCCTGTGGTATGTGGAAGGAATATAGTAGGAAAAGCTGTCTGGGTTATTCCTGCTCTGGGCAAAGGCAAACCCATTTGTGGGATTGTTTTTCACAGAATCATAGAATCACAGAATGTTAGGGATTGGAAGGGACCTCAAAAAATAATCTAGTCCAATCCCCCCGCTGGAGCAGGAACACCTAGATGAGGTTACATAAGAAGGCATCCAAGCAGGTTTTGAATGTCTCCAGAGAAGGAGACTCCACAACCTCCCTGGGCATTCTGTTCCAGTGTTCTGATACCCTTACTGAGAAGAAGTTTCTTCTCAAATTTAAGTGGAACCTCTTGTGTTCCAGTTTGAACCCATTACCCCTTGTCCTACCAGTGGTTGTCACCGAGAAGAGCCTGGCTCCATCCTCGTGACACTCACCTTTTATATATCTGTAAACATTAATGAGGTTACCCCTCAGTCTCCTCCAAGCTAAAGAGACCTAGCTCCCTCAGCCTTTCCTCATAAGGGAGATAGATGCTCCACTTCCTTAATCATCTGTGTGGTTCTGCGCTGGACTCTCTCCAGCAGTTCCCTGTCCTTCTAGAACTGAGGGGCCCAGAAATGGACACAATATTCCAGATGTGGTCTCACCAGGGCAGAGTAGAGGGGACGGAGAACCTCTCTGGACCTACTAACCACCCCCCTTCTAATACACCCCAGGATGCCATCAGCCTTCCTGGCCACAAAGGCACAGTGCTGACTCATGGTCATCCTGCTGTCCACCAGGACCCCCAGGTCCCTTTTCCCTATGCTGCTCTCTAATAGGTCATTCCCCAATTTATAATGGAAGCTGGGGTTGTTCCTACCCAGATATAAGACTCTACACTTTCCCTTGTTATATTTCATTAAATTTTTCCCCGCCCAACTCTCCAGCCTATCCGGGTCTCGCTGGATGGCAGCACAGCCTTCTGGCGTGTCAGCTGCTCCTCCCAGCTTGGTGTCATCAGCAAACTTGCTGATAGTACACTCTATTCCCTCATCCAAGTCCTTGATTAATATATTGAATAATACTGGCCCCAGTACTGACCCTTGAGGCACTCCAATAGATACTGGCCTCCAACTAGACTCTTTGCTTGAGGGCATGGATATACTTGGTGGGTCATGCAGAAGGATGGTGAAGTCTGATGTGTACCTCAAAGAGATTTGATTGTCATTGAGAATACTCAATTTCAAACTGTATTATGTTAATTGCTGCATGATACTGACAGTGTTCAATAGGTGTCTGTGACAGTTGCACATCCCCCTGAGACCTGGAGCCTTCAATGGGGCAGTTGATGGCTCTTTTAGCATCTTTTGTGCCCCACTGTGCCTGTCCCCACGTACACACTTAGAGTGGTACCAAGGTGCTGATAGTCACATCCTCCCCTATCCCGGGGCGGGGTGACTTCACCTCCACCAGCTGGTGGGACAGGAGGGGGGACCCTCCGTCAATTGACAGGGTCCTTAATGCAACCCTGAGTCAATTGACAGTTTCGTTAGCAGAGGAGGTGCCCAGAGTAGCTGAAAAGCTTCTGGACAATGTTGTAATGCCCACAGACAGATATGACCAGACTGTATAACGGGGTTCCTGACAAAGGCCCCCTTGGACTGGTCTTCTCAGAGCAGCTGGTCTGTGAACTGGAGCCCTCTCCTTAGACTGGGAAGCTATCTAAGGAGACTTCCTGGGATTGAGAGCCCCTCATCTCCTTGTTTGGGTGAGTGGTTATTTACTGGATATATCCTTGAAAGTCCTTGCTTAACCCAGGCAAGTGAGAGTCCTTGCCTAACCAGGTAAATGTAAGTCCTCACTTAACCAGGCGAGTGATTATTTCCTGTGGGTACCCTGGAGTCAGAGGGCTCTGGATTCTCCTTATTCCTATTTTGCTATATCCAAATAATCTCCTCAATTGATATCTGAACCTGTATTTTATGTTGTCGGAGTGCTAACTAATTGTATAAACCATGTTTCTAGTTGGTTTATTGGCTGCACTTCTCTGTCTAGAATAAAGTCTATTTTGGAACTTGTTGTCCACCTAAAACGGACTTTGGGGTGCCTCCGTGACATTTAAATTGGCGTAGTCGGCAGGATAGCAGAAATGGAGGAATTATTATGGGGGTACAGCTGTAATAATCCTTCCGCGCCGACCTGCACACATCGGGCAGAAGCGAGCTGGTGCGGTCCCAGAGTGACCATAGCCGTGTGTGCTGTTTACTATGCTACCGTTTGTGGTGTTGTCTATGCTATTCTTGGTGCTGTTCTGTGCACCTGCTTAAAGCAAGCCCAGGACCAGTGCAAGCCCTATAACCAGTCAGAGAGGTGTGATTCTGGAAAAGAGCTGGAAACAGATTGTTTGAAAGCGGAGTTAGGGCAAGAGAGAGCCGGTGCGTTTGTTAGAACAAAGGATTGAGCTCATGTTAACCCGAGCAAAATCCCCCCCCAGCATTGCACAAATTCAGAAATTGATTGTGGGCACAGATCCCGAGGACTGGGACAGAGATATCTGGGGAGATTCTGAAAACAGTGTTGATGAAGAGGAGGTGAAGACAAAGGATGTGCGACCTCACATTAAAACTGAGACATGTACAGGTCCACGGAGTGGAAACCTTCATACTGCTGTTTGTACTACCCTGTGGACAGCACCTGAGCTCAGCGACTTGCAAGCTAAATTCTCACACAAGCCGGGTGAAACAGAAACTGAATATCTTTGGCGTGTTTCACTTAGGGGGGGTGATCAGATATTATTGAGTAATGAGGAAGCTGTGGGCTTTTGGGGACCTGGTGTGTTTTTAAGTGATGGTCCGGATGGTGATCAGCCATAACATCTCGTGTGACTTACTGGGCTGGCAGCGTGGATCCAAAGGAACATGGGGAGCCTGTCACCATTAGGATAAGAGGCTTGTCGGAGCTGGCTGAGGGCGTTCAAAAGGCTGCTTGTATACAATCAATGTATGAGAGAGGGCAGCAAGGAATCCCCATGGCTGCACCGGTAAATCCAACCCATCTTCGGGTTTTTATCAGAGGGCTACTGGACGCTTTAAAGATGCATGTCCAGTCCCTCAGTGAGAGAATTCAGGAGGCTATCTACCGCAACAAGCAGAACCCCCGAAATCCACCTCCACATGTATTAACCTGGGCTGAAGTCCTGCACGATATAGTCACCTACGGGCATGAAATGGGATGTGTGGACCCAGGCAGCAGCACAGATGGGAGCAGGAGGGTCCGGAAAACAAGCCGCGAGCCTCTCCCTGGACAGCTCCCCCCGCTCCGGGAACCTGAGCCCTTCTGAGGCCGGTTGGACCAGACCAGCGATGGGGAGCGAGGTGACCTGTGGCATCAGGCATTCACTTTGGGGGTGTCCCGAACGCTGCTGCACAAGCTTTCCACCAAACATATACGGGAGCTGGTGGAATTGCTAGAGGGGAAAAATGAGAACAGAAAGGGAGCATCGGCAGCCAACACCCCCCCCCCCCACTGAGGAGAGACGAAACCATAACCCTTTCGTATCCTCACAAAGGGAGTCAAAGGAGTCAAAAAAATAGAAGCTGCAGATTGAGACCTGGGCCGCCCGACCCACTTAGTACTTTCCTGCCAATGGTCCACTGATAAGGTGTGGATGGGTTTTGATAGATTAAGACCTGTTGCTGAATTAGTCAGGCTCAAAGGTATCTCAAGGCCACTTCGAGAACAGAGTCTGCTGTGAGAAAGAGGGGCGTTCCTCAATCACCGGGCTCCTGGCGTGGCATGAATCATCAGACGTATCATCAGTGAGAGTCCAGAGCACGGACAGCCCACGATACTCATTTAATGAATCCATGCTTGGAGCGTGGACGCGTGATTAGAATATAGTTACGTATATAAGGAGACTTGTTTCTGTAATAAATGGCTTAGTGTGATTCACATTGAATCGACTTGTTTTGCTTGGTCCTTATCTCACTCTACATCTGGTGACCCCGACGTGATACTCTGATCGGCGTACCACTGAAGTTGGGGAAAAGCCTAGAGCGGCCCAGCCGGAGGCGGATCAGCTGGACTGAGAACCGGGTGGAGGCGTACGGACGTTCCGCGTTGTTGAAGAAGTCACCGTAAAGGGTGAGCGGCTGGGAGCGGGAGGAGGGAAGAGTGAAGTTATGGGGCAAAATAAATCCTTTGAGGAAGAAGCCGTAGTTAAACTCCTCCTGCCTACTCTCTCTATGAGAGGACTTAAATAAGAAGAAAGTAACATATGTGGACTATTAATTCGGTATAGAATTAAAGGCTACCCAGGAGAAAATGAGATAAAAGGCAGAAATTATGGAATAGGGTCAGCAATGGAGATGATAAAGAAACTAAATCACTAGCGACTAAATGGAAGCTTAAAATTTCCACCTTAAAAGACTTTAAGGCTGAGCGGGCTACTATTGCCAGATTTTTTCCAGCGTTGCAGCCTGATAACAAACCTAAAAATGACTGTGAAGTTTACCCGAATCGTGTCTTTTGACCCCCTCCCCACTCCATCCCCTGTTGTGCCGGCGGCACTGATTCAGCAGTCTGGGGCGGGGGGAGGAAAATTACCGAGTGGATGGCCTCCCATACCATCACAAGACCCTAAGGAGACCAAGCAGTCCAAGGAACTGGAGTCAGATAATTTGTCAAAAGAACTGTGTGAAATGTAACAGCTATAGATCATTTAGGACAGAACAACGGGGATTTGTCGAGGGGGGCAGGTGTCCCACAACTCCTGGAAGAGACACTAATTGACGCACCGCAACTACAGACACGATAAGTTTCTGAAATCCTGAGGCAGTCAACAGATCTTGCATATCAAGCTATGAGAGAGGTGCCAAATCATTTGCAACTATTAATCAGGGTCCCAATGAGAATTACATGCAATTTATTGACCATCTTCAAGACGCCATCAGTAAGCAGGCCGAAAACTTAGAAGCTAAGGAAGCACTAGTGTTAAGATTAGCAGTAGAGAATGCTAATGTTTGCTATCAATGTGTTATTTGCAAGTTTTCCAGTACATATTATGTGCTCCTGTGTATTGCCTCTCTGAAAATCAAGCAGCTTGTCAGGAATGTGAGTTAATTGTTTTACTAGTTGTTTTTAAGTGAGCTGTAAAACCTTCTCCCACTTTTCCCATTCTCGCTGCAAGCAGCCCTGTGCCTTCCTCCCCCTCCCTCCCCCCCCTTCTCAAGGTTTTTACTTGCAAGATGGGGTCAGGAATAATTGTTTTCAGTTGTGTTCCTAAAAAATCAGTATTGGGAGGTGTTTTAAAACTTAGGAAAGCACTCGGAATTATAAGGAAGGAAGATCTTGTAAAATATTGTAATTAATGGTGGCTGCGGTATAACTTAAATGATTGGGAAAAGTGTCCGGAAAATAGAATCTTGTTGCAATTAATGTTGGTTTTGAGGCCAGAAGATCAGGACAAAATAAATCCCTACAAGAGATCATTAAATCATTTCAGACAGTTTTACAGGCGGGGTGCTTTGAACTTCAACAAGCTGAGAGAGAGTTAACTGATAACACACAGGTCACAGAAAACTTGTTAAAGTCTGCAAGATGCTTTCCTTATTAACCTGTTTTCTTTGTGGGTATCTGTTTAAGTATGTTGCAGTTTTGATAGGTCTGTGCTATATGGTACGATAAGTTCACAGTCTGTTAAATCATGAGAATCCGTTGACTCAAAATGTGCATTTTGTGATAATTCAGAAGATCATGAGTAATTTAGTTCTTTACTGTGTGAATGTGATCGTGGGATTTTGCGTGTAGTAGCTGTTATTTTTCTTTTTCTCTAGCATGCTAGCTTTATTCCAGCATTCAGACTTGCACAACTCTGTGACAGGCTGTGTCTCCTCTCGGTGTGCTGGATTTGGTTTTTCTGTATGCACATCATGTAAAGAATCCTGGTTTTGGAATAACAGCTGTAGCGCACCAGATGAGACATTAAAACAAAACCAAACCAAACCAAACCAAAACAAAACAAGGCCTTGCTCAGTCCGGCTCGGCGGGTGCGGATGGGTTTCAGCGCGCAACTGACCTTTTTTGTCAGGGAGACCCAGAGGTACCTCCACCTGGCTGAGCAGTGAGCGACCCAAAGGTGCAATACAAAAAATTGAGATATTGTCTTAAATTGGTGTAACTGTGATCCATCTGCATATTTGAACTTGGTATATGGTTTTCATATCTGAGCTCAGTATTTTAGTTTGCATATTCATATTTGGTACCAAAAGAATCTTGTTTGGGGAGATAATTACAAAATGGGAACCGGTTCCACTGCTAAAATTCCACCTTGCTCCCCCTTAGGATGCATCCTTACACATTAGAGTAATTGCTTATATTGTTAGAAAAGCATTTAAATTGTTAAAATGCTATGATAGCTGTGAATTTGGAAGAGGTTGTATTTAAAAGTTGCTAGAGTATTAACTGATTTAGATTTAGGAAAATAGAATAATGGATTTATGTTTATTATACTGGTTTATACTGTTTTTTGACATCTCTAAATTGTAACGGGTAAACGGAGCTAAGGAATGTAACTATTGCTGAGCTACTTGAAATTGCATATAAAGTGTATTATGGTTGGAATGAAATGGGAAAACAAAACAGCAAAATATCCCAGGCCTGTGTGCAGCTCATTGTAACTGAGGAGTTTACCAGAGCCTCCCACCTCGTACCAGCTGCATGACCTTGGCTGTATCTGAACTGCAGGAAGAAGAGAACGAAAAAAAAAAAAATGGAGAAACCTGTTTTCCCGCTGCTAAGCGGAGAAAGGGGGGCTTTACTCCACCGCTCTGTACTTTTTTTTCCCTGAAGTATTGTCATCCAGTTTTGTTGTGGCACTGTGTTGTTTTTCGGCTTTGAATCAGGGGTTGTTGGTGTTGTTTATTTTTTGCTTCTGTCTTGTTTCCTAGGTTTTGGCACATTTGGGAAAAAGAGCTCATAATTTTACCTCCTTGCTGAAGTCAGTCTTTTCACACTGGTCAGCTTTGGGGGGTCACAGTGTTCAGTGCTTCTCTGGGTCAGACTGGTACTGATTTGGGTGTGGAGTGGAGCCACGTTGGTTTGATGTGGAGTTCAACCTGATGTGTTTTCATGCTGGGCTGTACGTCTTGCCAACTCAGATGGGGGCGAGAGGGAAGTTTTATTCCCCCCGCGCCCCTCCCCCAAGCAGTGTTACTGCTAGAGAGCTGTAATACTGCATGAAGGAGTCTGAGGGTGAAATTTAAAGGCATCACCAGTGGATGCATAGTTCTAATGAAACTGGAAAATTAAACCAAAAATTTTTTTAATAGACTTATTCTGTGGTAATTAGTTGTAAGTGACTTCTTAGTAAATTCACCATGCTAGTTTTTGAGGTCATGAGAGAGAACGAAAGAAAGGTCGTTTTTTGAGACCAATAGCATGCCAAATTTGGAACAAAGTTTAAATACATGAATTCTTATATTTGCCAGAAAGTCCTATACCTCTCTTAGGTTAAGATTTGTTAAGTAAATTGTGAGCTCAAATAACGTTTTCTGAGAATTCTGTTTAGTTGCATGGCCTACAAGAAGCTGCTGGGATGCTGCAGATCTGCTTGCTGCAAGTGAGAAATCTCCAAGGAAATTTCAAATGCTGTATTTCCACTAGTATTAACAGCCAATGTTTCGATAAAGCAAACACTACACTGATAGATCTGAAACAGGACTTCGATCCGGTAAGGGAAAACAATATCCAATAAATATGACAGCCAAAATGGAGTTAGAAACTTTGAGGAATGAATTTATGACAACGTTACAGGCTGGCTGCATTCGATTGGACTTGCAGATTTGTCTATTTATAGCTACAACATAGAAACAACCTGTGCGTATTGTGGGACAGTATGATGAGATTGCTAGCAAACTGATATACCGACTGTTATATACCAATTGTCACTCTGATCAAGAAAATGCAGAGAATGAATTTAAGTCTTAATAGACCATGATCCTTTTGTCATATATGTACCATTTGTGAGATTTAATTCTGATTTTTTTATTTCTAATCTATGTCTTTATAAATTGCACTAGCTGTTTTTCTTAACAGCACAGCTTTTGGCATGCCTAAATGTAAATTGCTGCAGAATCTGCAAGTCTTTAACATCAGGTCATAGGCCATACTTGTATTTGGTCTGATCCTACATACTTGCAAAGTTTTTGTTGATGGTTCTGGGAAGTCTCATAAAGCTGTAGTGGTTTGGTGTGAAGATTACAATTGGCGTCATTCTGTAAAAATTTTTTGAAGGTTCAACCCAATTAGCAGAACTTGGCACAGCTACAACTTTAAATTACTTAGAGCTTTTTCAGGAGGAACCTCTAAATTTGATTTGTGATTCTGAGTACGTAGTCAAGATCCAACGCACATATCTGGTTCTGAATTTTTGTTTGCTTGTTTGTTTGTTTGTTTTAAAAAAAAAAAAAAAAAAAAAAAAGAGGGAAAAAAAAAAGAGGGAAGTAGGGGAAGCACCACAAAACCAATTGTCAAAAACATTGTATGTGATGAAATACTTTGCAAGTATGACCCAAAACCATGCTAAATCAGAAAGAACCTACTTTAGTTATGGTCAAATCACTAGTCAATGGAAAAGGCCACATCAATTGATAACCTGGGGAAAAGGTTATGTTTGTGTCATTACAGGCCAAGGATTGAAGTGGATTCAACAAAGATTCAACGGATGCAGATGGACAGGAGGGAGATAAGTTGTGAGGACTGTTTCAGATGTAAACCATGGATCCTAATTCAGTGTTACAGATGCTCGCAAACCTGGTGGTCTAGAAGCCTATTAGCAAGCAGGTGGTGTACCTTCTGTGGAGAATGGCACTTTGAACAATCAGCAGGAGATCCAAAAGGGTGATATTATGATTAGATAGTCAATGCATAGATAAGGTAAAATTATGAGATATCTCTATCATAGTAATCTAAGTTCAGCAACTGATAAAGTTTTAGAAGGGATATTAAGGTTAAGCTATTGATCTTTTAAATAGGTTGAGATAACTTTTAAGATATTAATTCAATTATTAGTATATGCTGATGATATTAAGTATGTTACCCTATAAACTACGCAGTTATAAATCTTTTAGGAATTTAAGATAATATATTGTATTAACTTGTCTGGTTATTTTGAATCTATTAAAATATTGTGTTAATAAGGTTGTCATAGTAGAATTAAGGTTTTAAAAATTGGCAGGTAGTTGTTTGATCTTATTAAGTAAGGTTTAACTGCATTATATGTAATTGTAATCATGTTGTTAATCAGGTGTTCTATGTTGCAGTATATTTCAAAAATGATGCACCGTGCGGTTTAAGGGGCCTGACTAATTCAGGAAAAGAAAGGGGGAAGTGTGGATGGGTTTTGATAGATTAAGACCTGTTGCTGAATTAGTCAGGCTCAAGGGTATCTCAAGGCCACTTCGAGAACAGAGTCTGCTGTGAGAAAGAGGGGCGTTCCTCAATCACCGGGCTCCTGACGTGGCATGAATCATCGGACGTATCATCAGTGAGACTCCAGAGCACGGACAGCCCACGATCCTCATTTAACGAATCCATACTTGGAGCGTGGACGCGTGATTAGAATATAGTTGCGTATATAAGGAGACTTGTTTCTGTAATAAATGGCTTAGCGTGATTCACATTGAATCGACTTGTTTTGCTTGGTCCTTATCTCGCTCTACAATAAGGAACCATACATACACATCCCCGTTGGTTCAAAGCGGATAAGTTTAAAATTTCTAATTGACACAGGCACCCAAATCAGTGTTTTGAACAAGCAGCAAGCTGACAAACTCAGGATTAACCCTTGAGGAAGGCCATCAATATAGTAGGGGTAATGGGTGTAGCAGAAAGGTGTAATTTAGCTCAGACTCAATTTTGGCTGCCTGGAGAGAAGCGGATGATGGCTGTGGAAGTGGCAGTATAAGGCAGCCGCACTGGAGATTACCACCAGAAAAACAATAACAGAGGAAGGGGAAGGTAGAGATCAAGTATGGGAGTTGTGTGCTCTCTTATTAGCAGCAGAAGAACGACCCTTCATGAGTTACACTGATTCCTGTGAAACTTATAAGGGTGCAACTGAATGGATATGCCAATAGGAATCCAACCAGTGGGAAGTGGGTCGCACCAGAGTGTGCAGAGTCGAAGACTGGCAGAGACTATTAGAGATAGGCAGGTTGTGGCTCTTGAGTGTGGGCTGGGTAAAAGGACATGTGAAAGATGGAACCCCAGCTGCCAAATGGAACCAACAGGCTGACCATCTAGCCCAAATTAGAGTGGCTAAAGGCATACCAGAGGAGTGGGCATGGCTAGCTGAATGGCTACACATTAAGCAAGGCTACTCTGGGAAAGTGGATCTGTATTATGAATGCCGATCTTGGGGATGACCAGTGTCCATGGGAACATGTGAAGCAGTCCTTACAGTGTGTCCACAGTGCCGGATAAGACTTAAAGCTGATCACCCAAGTCAGGCCCCGGCCCAGCATATCAGACAGGGCAAGGCCCTCTGGAGTACCTGGCAAGTTGACTATGTCGGGCCATTAAAATTCTCTCATGGAAAGAAATACATCCTGGTGAGAGTAGAGGTGGTATCAGGACTATCAATGGCTACAGTTGTCAGCATTGCCACTGGAGACCAAATAGTGCAAGCACTGTGTGAGTGGTTTAGTGTTCTACCCACCCCTGAGAATATCCAAAGTGATAACGGCACACATTTTTCAGCTGCCCTGGTTCAGGACTGGGCTGGGGGAAGGTGTTAAGTGGGTGTTTCATACACCATATTACCCCCAAGCTAATGAGATCATGGAACTGACCAATGGTTTTATTAAAAAGCATGCTAACATCTCACGACCTAGATGGGACATATCTTTGGCACAAGCTGTCCTCATCGTCAATAACTGCTGGGGGAGCTATGGAAGCCCCAAAATCTGCGCATTTTGCCCTGAGAGGCTGCTAACAGACAGTGACTCTATAACAGACAAAGGAAAAGACCAGCCTCCAAGAACAAAAGTGGGTGTTGTGGTTGAGACGGACAAATGACATAGACCAGGTCCTTAAGTACAAACAACAGTCTCCATTTATTGCCACAAGTGCATTTTTATACAGTTTTACCAATTCACGTGTTTCCTCACTATTGGTTACAAGTTACAGCAGTAACATCTCATTGGCTAACTTTGCTATCATCAGTGTTACTCTTCTACTTCCTTCTCTCTCATGGGTGCACCTTAACATCTCCAGATACTCCTTTACTCCCATCTTTCTCACAGGTAGGCCCTAATATCTTCAAGGCTAATTTCTGTTCCCATGCCCTCTGTCAGGAAATCCATGGACCCACTGTAGTCCCCCACAATTCCCCCTTTTTGTATTTGTGCTAAAAAAAATGTCTTCATTGTCCGATGCAGGGCCCTTTGCAGCAGAGAAATCATGCATGGCAACATTAGTAACACAATCACAGCAATCATCAAGACAACCACTCCCGTTTTCACTACTGATAACAACAACCTTGAAAGCCCCCAACCACTAAACAACTTATTTAACGAACCCCATCAAAATCTTCACACCCATGTCCTTGAGCTAATAACAAAAAGTCTATTGCGGCTCTATTCTGCAGTGTAGCATGTCTTACAGATTCTACAGCTAACAAAAGTCCACTTAAAGCCTTAGAAGTTCTGTTAGTTTGCTTAACTAGCCAGCATCCTAATTTTTCTAAAGTATTTAAAGCTTTAGCTGTGCCAACACCAGATACAAGAGATCCTAAAACCCTTAACCCTGATCCCCAAAAATCTACATTATCATCACATTTTGACTCATATACACGCAAAAAGTGTTTTTCTCGTCTTGCTCTTCTGTGATCTATTATCATACATACAATGGGCATTAAGAGAGTTAATAGTCCCAAAATACACAATCCTCCAACAGCGTTAGAAGGAATTCCTGGCCAGGCTCTATCTCCACAGATGAAGAATATGCCATGCAGGAGGTGTTGGGGTTGCTGTCCCACATTATCAATGACACCCCTTGGATTCTTCTACAAGGCATTACACCATCGAGTTTCATTTCTATAGTCACCAAGGGTAGCATTAACATTTTGCAGTTTTATCCATTCATGCTTTAGCATATTGTTTTGACACTTTTCACAAACCAGATGGATACAAGCGTTCATGGGCATAGATGCCAGCAATTCTAGTTCCTGTGGTTCAATATCTGCTTCCGGGAGGCAATTAATCCAAAGTGCCATGTTGGTATTATTACAGTTCGTTGCAATGCCTTTGCACCAAGCACTATTTTGAAACAGTTGTGTGATGCTGCTATAGTTATCAAGGGGGATGCCAACCAAGTATGTGTGGAACGGGTTTTCCAGAGATGCCATAGCTAGGCATATGGAGTCCTGGTCAGCCATGTTGGCTAAAGTAATCCACATGTTAGTCTTTGTCTGTGCAGGCATCCAAAACGCAGCAGCTGCAGCAATCATTGTCAGAAAGATAACACAGGTTTCACATTTTGTGCCGGCAACGTTTGCGGCCCTTGATCTGCAAAGACACGAGCATAGCCTCTCCCCCAGCTTATCAATTGATGTGGCCTTTTCCATTGACCATTAACTAGTGATTTGACCGTCACTAATGTAGGTTCTTTCTGATTTAGTATGTTTTTGGGTCATACTTGCACAGTGTTTCATCACAGGGCAAATTTGGGCTGCACCACTTAGATATAAGTGATTCATCACATACAATGCTTTTGACAATTGGTTTTGTGGTGTTTTCCCTACCTCTCCCCCTTTTTGTTTGTTTTTGTTTTTGCAGTGCCACAACAAGGATGGATGACAACCTTCCGAAAAAAAAAAAAAAGACGGGGGTGGGATAAAGCCCCCCTTTCTCGGCTTAGCAGCAGGCAAATAGATTTTTCCTTTTTTTTCTATTGTTTTTTCTTTCTTTTCTTGCTGCGGTTTAGATATAACCAAAGCCACGCAGGTGGCGTAATCACTGGTACGAAGAGGGAGGCTCTAGCAAACTCCTCAGTTACAATGAGCTGAGTTTACCTTGTGGCTTGACACAGGTCAGAAATTTATGTTCAAGCTATATACAGTACAAGCCTGGGATATTTCACTTTTTTGTTTTCCCATTTCATTCCAACCATAATACACTATACATTATTCCATTTTCCTAGATGCAAATCAGTTAATACTCTAGCAACTTTTAAACACAACCTCATACAATACCAAGTTCACATCCATCATAGCATTTAGGGTTTGTTTGTTTGTTTGGTTTTGTTTTTGGTTGTTTGTTTTTTTCAATGCACATCATAGTTTAACAATTTAAATATCTTTTCTGGTCTCAAAATTATTAGATAACAGTAAGAGCAAATTAACTTACAGTACCGTACTTCATCCCATTTTTTCCAAAATTCCGCAGAACAACATTAATAGCAATACAGCACTAAAACCCAGAATTCCACATTTAAGCCACATTCAAGTACAGTATCATTTCAGGTTTTTTTTTTATCAGAATATTTTCCCAAAACTTGTCCTAATGTGTAAGGATGCATCCTAAGGGGGAGCAAGGGGGTATTTTAACAGCGGAACCGGTTCCCATTTTGCAATTATCTCCCCAAACAAAATTCTTTTGGTACCGAATATATATATATGCAAACTAAAATGCTGAGCTCAGATATAAAAACCAAATACCAAGTTCAAATATGCAGATGGATCACAGTTACACTTTTTCAGGATAATATCTTGATTTTTGCATTGCACCTTTGAACTGCTTACTGCTCAGCCAGGTAGAGGTACTGCTGGGTCTCCATGACAAAACAGGTCAGTGCACGCTGGAGCCCAATTGGCACCTGCCCCCCTACTATTCTCGTAAGCTGGACTGGGCAAGGCTTTTATTAGTGTCTCATCTGGTGTGCTACAACTGTTATCCCAAAAACAGGATTCTGTATCTAGTGTGCATACAAAAGAGCCAAATTTAGTACACCATGATGAGACACAGCCTATCACAGAGTTGTGCAAGTCTGAATGCTAGAAAAAAGCTAGCATGCTAGAAAGAAAAGTAACAGCTACTGCACACAAAATTATATCATCACATTCACGCAGTAAAGAACTAAATTACCCATGATCTTCTGTATTATCACAAAACACACCTTTTGAGTCCATGGATTCTCATGATTTAACCGTCTGTGAACTCACCGTACCACACAACAGACAAAAGACCTACTAAAACTGCAACATGTTTAAACAGATACCCACAAAGAAAACAGGCTAACAAGGAAATCATCTATGACTGCTGTGCTATACTTAAAGATACTTAAAGGTTCTATTCTTCCGGTTTTCCAAATCATCTAAGTTATACAGCAGCCACCACTGATTTCAGTATTTCACAAGATCCTCTTTCCTCATATTTCCAAGTGCTTTCTTATGTTCTAAAAAAAACCTCCCAATACCGATTTCTTAGGAACACAACTGAAAACAGTCATTTCCAACCCAATCTCATAAGTAAAATCAGTGAGAAGAGGGATGAAGGGGAAGCACAGAGCTGCTTGCAGCATGAGTGGAAAAAGTGGGGAGAAGGTTTTATGGCGTACTTATACCACAGAGAAACAATTCTAACAACAACCAGTAAAACAATTAACTCACATTCCTGACAAGCTGCTTGATTTTCAGAGAGGCAATACACAGAAGCACGTAATATGTACTGTAAAACTCACAAATAACACGTTGATAGCAAACATTAGCATTCTCTACTGCTTATTTCAACACCAGTGCGTCCTTAGCTTCTAAGTTTTCAACCTGCTTATTGATGGCCTCTTGAAGATGGTCAATAAATTGCATGTAATTCTCATTGGGACCGTGTTTAATAGTCATTTATGATTTGGCTGCTTTGTTGGTTTCAGGCACCTCTATCATAGCTTGGTATGCAATTCTGCTGACTGCTTCAGGATTTCAGAAACTAATAGCACCTGTAATTGTGGTGTGCCAATTAGTGTCTCTTCCAAGAGTTGGGGGATACTCGCCCCTTTCAACGAATCCCCATCGTTCCATCCTAAATGATCTATAGGTGTTACATTTCATAGGTCTAATTTTGCTTGAGTCTTTCATGGTTTTTATCTGATCTCAGGGCAACACATTGTCACGGTCCATTCGATGATGGACTCGTGATGGTTCTTTTATCTTGATCTCAGAGTGCAAAATTAAGACGACCAAAATGCTAAGGGGTTATAATTCAATCAAGCAGTGTTACTTTATTAATTTGCCCGTAAAGCGGCACGCGATAGAGAGAGAGAGTAAGAAAAGAAAGGGGAAAGAAATGGGGAAAAGTAAAGGAAAATACGAGAAAAGAGGTTGCATTTATCACCAGTCCAGTTCCAGAAGTGTCCCTCTGGTCTCCAGGTACCGTGGAGTCTGGCCGGTCCTCCGTCGTGGTTCGGGATCCTCTGGTGGGAAGATCTGAAACGGTGTCCATTCTGGAGTCATCTTTTATGCTTCTTCACCCCTTCTTGCTCCCATTGTTTTAGGCTAGTCTCCACCTAGACTTTGCAACCCAGGCTCGTACTGCGCAGGCTCGAAAGATTCCTGCTTTCTTTTGCCAACGCTTATGTGTCCAGCATTCAGGGGTCTTTCTCTGGTCCATTGGGTGACCTCAGGACCCTTGGCGAGCTTCTGGGCATGCTCCTTTTTGTTGGCCATTGTTTGAGGGAGCAGGGGAGGGACAGGTGTAACTGAGGCTGCAGGTAAGAAAACATTCTTATGGATGGCAGATTTTGTCCATCTGTTCTTTCGGTCTCAGCTTCAGTTCTCTAAGTTCTTGATGGCGATGTTCAGGCAAATACTGCTCCATCTTCAGACTGACTCTCACACACATAGGCGTACTCCTTTTCCTTTTAACTTTTCAAGAAAATGCTGAGGACCCTCATCCTCATCCGAGTCATCAGATAACGCGGACTTGAACGGTGGTGGAGAATCACTAGTAAAAGGGGGATACGGAACAGTGCACATTTTCATTTTTTGTTTGTTTGTTTTTTTCAATTCTAGCCCAGAGAAGCCACCCCCCTCCGCTATCTCTGCCTGTTCCTGTTTCTCTTGTAATCCTCTCAAAGTCTCTAGCAACAAGTGCCATGTCATTAACAGTTCAGTTCTTTCTTTGGATCTTTGTGTAGTGCTTTGCCCCATAGTAACCTCCTTCGTAAAGTCAATTCCAGAAGGCTAATACCCTGCTTCTTCAGAAGCAATTTCCATGTAGATAATATAATACCCTCTTCTTTAGATAAGTTCCCCCCCATGTTCCCGGTAGCTCACCAACTCTTGTCGTGGTGTCTTTTCAAGGATCTTTGGCAGTTCCCCCCTGCTGCTCTATCAAATGTACTGGGCTCCGTCTCCACAGCTCGTCTTTGGCTGTCACAACTTCAGAGCTGTCTCTTCGTCATGCAAGATCCTCTTCATGCAGGATCTTGTTGGGTTCACCATATGTCATGGTTGAGACGGACAAATGACATAGACCAGGTTCTTAAGTACAAACAACAGTCTCCATTTATTGCCACAAGTGCATTTTTATACAGTTTTACCAATTCACGTGTTTCTTCACTATTGGTTACAAGTTACAGCAGTAACATTTCATTGGCTAACTTCACTATCATCAATGTTACTCTTCTACTCCCTTCTCTCTCATGGGTACACCTTAACATCTCCGGATACTCCTTTACTCCCATCTTTCTCACGCATAGGCCTTAGTATCTTCAAGACTAATTTCTGTTCCCATGCCCTCTGTCATGGAATCCAAGGACCCACCATAGTCCCCCACACGTGGGCCAGCCTGTCATGGTGAAACTACCTTCCATTGGTATTGTGCCCATGACTTCAGCAAAACCTAGAGGCTTATATGCTTGGGAGGCCGTTGATGAAAATGGGAAAACCCACCGCATTAGTGTCCGGTGGATAGTCCCAGACTTCTAGCTCCAAAGCCCGGTTCCAAAGGACCAAGGCCCGTCTTTGTGTTTTCTTACAGGACAAAAGGAAGGTGGACAATCCTGATCACTCCTACTGAGGAACATATGGACGGGGTGGAAGAATCTCCAGCTGAGACTGGATGGTGGTTAGAGTCAGTCTTTGGAATGAGGGTCACACTGTTAGCAAAAAGGACACATAACCACGGACGTAGTTATATGCGGTGCTTTTATTCCAGCGCTGGGAAACCAGGGGTTCACACCCAAAGCTGGCTTCGACTACCGATTCAAAGTTCACTACATTTATACAATTTAGTTACATACATATTCATCACAACTCTTGACAACCATTAGCATATTCCACACCTATTCTAACACAAACTGTCTATCTAAGCGATGCTAAGTAACATTCATATGTTTATCAGTTATTTCTAAGTTACCTGTTTTAAGAGAATATGTCATAAATCTATGTCAATTTTAAGAATAGGGTATGGTTATATAAGACCATGCTTGAATGCACATCTCCTTGGACACAGTCCGAAAACTTCAAGATAAGGTAAAAATCTTGGATACAGCATCTTAGATACAGTTTACTAAACCAAGAATCTTAGATACAGTTATACAGTTTACAAAACTAAGAATCTTAGATACAGGTTGCAAAACAGAATACATCTTGCAAAAACTAATTCAACTATAAGAAAAACTAATTTCAACTATAAGATGCAAAACTAATTTCAACTATAAGATGTAAAAACTAATTCAACTATAACAACACCAGGGCAAAACCAACAAGCCATTCAGGAGGCAAAGCCTGCAACTGGAAACACTAATGAACTCTATGCATGACATCGCATAGGCTCCCTAAATCATCAGCTACATGAAAACAGAAGGACTGTGCAAAGTCAGGCCATATTGCACTCGATCCTACTGAAGGAAAAAGGTGTATACCGGAAGCTGTGTCTATACCCGGATCATCTGGGTACTATTACAAGAACCATCCCAAGGACAAATAACAGAATATTCAGGAGCAATTGTTGCTGTACCGGGGACTAACTGGTGAAAAACTTTCAATGTATTATTTGTTTTCCTTATCAAGATGGCTAACCAGTCTCCTCCAATATTTTATAATAACTGTAATTGTTGTAATTTGCACTATTCTATTGTCTATTAGTAGGTCGATTTGTAATGATAATGTATAACAGGAAAATGACACATAAGGTATGATGATCCACAGTGGGCATTCAAACTCACCAACAGAATACCCCCTTTTGACTTTGGAGGCAAGAGGTGACTGCATTACCACTCCAAAGTAGTCTGTCAGATGACTGTGGTCACAGAGTGGATTGTGTGGCAGTTGCACATTCCCCTGAGATCTGGAGACTTCAATGGGGCTGTTGATGGCTCTTCAGCACCTTTTGTGCCCCACTGTGCCTGTCCCCATGTACACACCTAGGGTGGTACCAAGGAGCTGACAGTCACATCCTCCCCTGCCTCGGGGCAGGGTGACTTCACCTCTACCAGCTGGTGGGGCAGGAGGGGTGGGACCCTCGGTCAATTGACAGGGTCCTCAACAAAGAACATGCCCAGAGCAGCTGCGAAGCTTCCAACTCAGGCATTTAGGGACTGATGCTTCTTGGGAAGGGCTAGTGATGGAAAATAATGCTAATGAGATTTACATGCATGTTCTGGACAGAAAAAACACGGGTGCTATATAAACCTGTTCTAGTTTCAGTACTATAGCTCCAAAGAAAAGTTGAAGTGTAGAATTACTCTTGACCTTAAGTTTTATTTGGCAGTGTCATTGGTCACCCTTCAAAGGCATCTAAGGCAGGTGGTAGTCCACATAGCCTTCCTTATAAATGCTGTCTACCTTTTCAGTCTTGCAGTGCTCACAATGAGCACCAGAAGGAGACTTCTGGAGTCTTCTAATATCTTGTTCATTGTTTTGGCAGTCTTGATCCCTAGGTCGTTTGTTGCTCTGATAGTCATGCAGTATTACAATGGACTCACTGCAAATGGTTTGATTATGTGACATGCTCCAGCCACACCAATTGCTTGTACATTCAGAAGTGTGCTGTTTCCAGGAATCTCTGGGGGAACACATTGCTACCATCGCATAACAGGACTCTGCAGGAGAGATAAGAAACTATAGCCAGATTTCAGGGAGCATAGATTCACTGCAAATTTACATTTTGCATAAGGCCACTGCAGGAGGTCTGAAGCAAGTAACACTGAAACAGCTTAAGCCTGCACATTTAAGAAGCTATCAATCAGAAAATACTTTGCCATATAAATAAAGGCTAGAGCACACAGGAGAACTCAAGGGCATTGCAATGCAGCCTGCATTTTTGCATTTCCATGTAGAAAAGCCACCTCAGGCCCTGAAAGCTATTTTGCTATATTGCCAAATAGCCCTTTTCCCAGTAAATCTAAATAATTTGAATCCAGCATGATGAAGACTTGGCTATACTTTCCAGTTGTTTGACTAGTTCCTTTTCCTGTCATCCATGCACTAGGTTGCATTGTAGGGTTCACATAGTGTTGTGGGGGAGTAATTTAGGGTTCTACTTACTGCAGAACATTTTGATTTCCTAAAGAGAAGTGTGACTTAAAAGAGTTCGGTGGTGGGTTCACTCTTATTTACTGCATGGGGAAAATATCCCAAGCAGAATGCTGCTTACCTTCTTTACAGATGCCTATATCCATTCACAAAGCAAGCTTTCAAGCATTCCCTCCCTGGAACAGGCTGCCCAGGGAGGTTGTGCAGTCTCCTTCTCTGGAGACATTCAAAACCCACCTGGACATGTTCCTGTGCGACCTCACCTAGGCATTCCTGCTCCAGCAGGGGGATTGGACTAGATGATCTTTTGTGGTCCCTTCCAATCCCAAACATACTGTGATACTGTGATACTGTGTTAACTGTTCACTCTGGAGTCTGTGTCCTGGAGCTCCAGAGGCAAACTTTCAGGCAAGGCCTATATCCGTCACGGTGCAAAATTTCAGGATTCTTCTCTCCTTGATAATCGTTCACTCTGGAGCCTATATTTTAGATCTCCAGTACCAAACTTTCAGGCGATGCCTGATAACCGTATGCAAAACAGACTTTCAGGAGGCAAAATTATCAGAAAATAAAAAATTTAATGAAGTAGAATAGCAGAAAGGCTGGCTCAAGCTGGGTACCTGTACAGAGGGTACCCAAGCACTGAAAACCATAAACTTTTATATCTTTACAGACTATTCATACCATGATTCAGTCCAACAGCAATATTTCACTTCTAGGTCTTCTTGCTTCTCATTGGATCTTTTTTCTCTGATTTCATGTGGGCCTTTGTTTTGTTCATCTGTAGACATTGTTTATGGTCCATAGACTTGCAGATACTGTTTTGTCTGAATAAATCCTTTCTTCTCAGCAAAATAGACCTTATCTTCACAGTATCACAGTATCATAGTATGTTTGGGATTGGAAGTGACCTCAAAAGATCATCTAGTCCAATCCCCCTGCTGGAGCAGGAACGTCTAGGTGAGGTCGCACAGGAACATGTCCAGGCGGGTTTTGAATGTCTCCAGAGAAGGAGACTCCACAACCTCCCTGGGCAGCCTGTTCCAGTGCTCTGTCACCCTCACTGAGAAGAAGTTTTTTCTCAAATTTAAGTGGAACCTCCATAGACTACCACCATTGACTTGCAAGTGTTCAGTGTAGTTTGTAGTTGCTTTTGGTAAATATGAGCAGAACTTTACAGCTTAAAATTTTAGCAAATCCAGCTTACCAAGTAGCATGAATCAAAGAGTATATTAAAAATAATAAAACCTTATATATCTAAATAATTAATTACATTTAGTATGCATCTACTTAAGCTAAATGATGAATATTGAACTTGAATTGGGTTCTGTAAGAGACGGTGGCTCTTAGCGCACCGTTTGGCTGTGTGTGAAATACGGTGGTCCTTAACACATGGTATAAGTGTGGAAGGCTGAGATATTATGAATTATTTGTCTCAAAGCTTGCTTGCTAAAATAATATGCTTAAGGCCTGCTTGTTACAGAAAAATGCTTGCTCACGCTGCTTGCTTAATTGGACCTGCTGTACCACAGAATCACAGTATCACAGAATGTTAGGGATCGGAAAGGACCTCGAAAGATCATCTAGTCCAATCCCCCCGCCAGAGGGGGAACACCTAGATGAGGTTACACAGGAAGGCGTCCAGGTGGGTTTTGCATGTCTCCAGGGAAGGAGACTCCACAACCCCCCTTGGCAGCCTGTTCCAGTGCTCTGTCACCCTCACTGTGAAGAAGTTCCTTCTCATATTTAAGCGGAACCTCCTGTGTTCCAATTTGAACCCATTGCCCCTTGTCCTATCGTTGGTTGTCACCGAGAAGAGCCTGGCTCCATCCTCATGACACTCACCCTTTACATTTTTATAGACATTAATGAGGTAACCCTCAGTCTCCTCCAAGCTAAAGAGACCCAGCTCCCTCAGTCTTTTCTTGTAAGGGAGATGCTCCACTCCCTTAATCATCTGTGTGGTTCTGCGCTGGACTCTCTCCAGCAGTTCCCTGTCTTTCTTGAACTCAGGGGCCCAGAACTGGACACAATATTCCAGATGCGGTCTCACCAGGGCAGAGTAGAGGAGGAGGAGAACCTCTCTCGATCTACTAACCACACCCTTCTAATACACCCATTGCCATTGGCCTTCTTGACCACAAGGGCACAGTGCTGGCTTATGGTCCTGCTGTCCACCAGGACCCCCAGGTCCCTTTCCCCTGCACTGCTCTCTAACAGGTCATAGAGGCCTAAATATAGTGAATTAAAGTGCAAAATGCATGAACACTCTGAATTGCTAAAACTTAAAGAATACTTGAAGCTTATGTAAGCTCAAGTGAAGCTCCAGCGATATCAGCCACCGACATCTGCTACCAGGCCTGAGGTGTGCTCAGGCAACACCCACCACCAACTGCCATAAAATGACCAGGTTATGACTTGCAAGTGTAGCCATCCACCACTAGGGCCAAAACCTGTCACTTGAGACTGGCAAACCTGAGACACAAGCGCTGCCAGTGCTACCAGGACCTGGACTCTGATACTGTCATGACCTGAGACCTGCAAACTGCCAAGCACTTTTGAGGCCTGAAACCTGAGAGCTGCCTGACAGGAGACCGTGGTGATGAGGAACAGAATGTAGACAGAGACTTAGAAGAGACTTAGATGTAGACAGAGACTTAGACACAGAGTTCTTATTAGCAGCAAGAGCAGAGCCAGGCAGGTCAGAGCAGAGCAGAGCTCAGCCAGGTTGAGCTGACTTCTATTAACAGTTCTCAATTTATAGGTTTTCAGATATGGACCTGGACCAAGAGGTTAGACAGGATGTTTTTTCAATAATTGTTATTCCAAACATACCACACTCATGTTGTGTCTGGTTTTAGTCACGTTCCCATGCATATCTCATGGGTGGTGTTCTGACCCACTCATTCACATGCCCAGGCCCAACATTTACATATCATACACACGGGTGCAGTTTTCTGGCCTGCAATATCATTCTCACTCACCTGGGCTACCACTTCTTACACTCATAAAAAAACATACTTCTGTATAACCTGTCCAAGGCCCTTTAGCTGGAACTGTATATCCAGCCGTTCATACATCTCCCCCTTTTTTGTTTTTGAACACTGCGTTCACAGCAACAAGGATTCTGGCTTTATTCTTCTTTACATTCTGTATCATTCTCCAGATGATGCAGAGGACTACAAGGAAAAATATTACCCAAGCACATCCAATTCCCACAGAAACCCATATGTGCAGATTGAGGTCTGAAAACCATGTTTTTGGGTCTAACCACTTTAAGCTATTAGAAAATGTCATCTGTTATGTCTTGTAGTATTAATTCTTGCAAATCATGCAGTTGTTTTTGCAGGGCACTGGCTAAATCCTGAACAAGGCCTTGCATATCAGCTGAAAATGTTCCCTGGAGATGTTGTTTCACTTGATTCCACTCATAACCACTATAATTCCATTTCAATGGTGTTACATGTAAATTCTTTTGAGTATATTCCCAATCACAATGCAGTTTTATTCTGGTAGCCAAAGTGTTCTGTCCATCTTCTATCCACAACAGGGCTGCTTCACAAATATTATTGCAGAGGTGTGAAGAGTTGTCAGGTTTTATTCTTGCCCTTATATGACTGCTCTCCAGTCTCAGTAGAAGTTGTTTTTACAGAAAGAAGTTTGACTCCTTCTTTATCTGTGTCACAGAGGCACTCCCAAGTCAGTATTAGGCGGACAAGAAGTTCCAAAACAGACTTAATTCTAGTTGGAAAAGTGTAGCCAATAAACCAACTAGAATCAGGAATACAACTAGAATACAATTATTTAGCACTCCAACAACATAAAATACAAGTTCGGATACCAGTTGAGGAGATTATTGGGGTACAACAACATAAGAATAATGATTATCCACAACTCGCACACATACACTCACAAGAAACAAAACTAGAGGCCTCTCACTCCAGGGTACCCTCAAGAAATCATCACTCTCCTGGGTTAGGCAAGGAGTCATTCAAGGATATAACCAGTAAATAACCACTCACCCAAACAAGGAGCTGAGGTGCTCTCAGTCCTGTGAAGTCTCCTTAGATGGTTTCCCAGTCTAAGGAGAGGGCTCCAGTTCACAGACTCACAGCTCTGAGAAGACCACTCCAAGGGTCTTTGGCGGGGACCCCGTTTTATAGTCTGGTTGGATGTGTCTGTGGGCATTACAATATAGTCCAGAAGCTTTGCAGCTACTCTGGGCACGTCCTTTGTTGAGGACCCTGTCAATTGACCGAGGGTTCCACCCATCCTGCCCCACCAGCTGGTAGAGGTGAAGTTACCCTGCCCCAGGGAAGGCAAGGTTGTGACTGTCAGCTCCTTGGTACCACCCTAGGTGTGTACATGGGGACAGGCACAGTGGGGCACAAAAGGTGCTAAAGAGCCATCAATAATTTTAACAGAATGATGCCAATCGTTATCTTCATGCCAGACCACTACAGCTTTATGAGATTTCCCTCAACCATCAACAAAAACTGTGTGAGCATGTGGGATTGGACCAAATACAAGTATGGTCTGTCGCCTGATGTCAAATACATGCAGATTCTGCAGCAATTTACATTTAGGCTGTGCTGTTAAGAAAATCCACTAGTGCAATTTACAAGGACATAGATTGTAAATAAAAAAATCAAAATCAGATTTCAGAAATAGTACATATATAAAAGATGGGTCATGGCCCATTAAGACCTGAATCCACTCTCTGCCTTTTTTGATCAGAGTAACAATCAATTCTAGAAGCTGAGTAATAGTTTTAGAGAAATAATTGGGCAAAAAAATCCATTCCAAATATATCGTCTGTTTTCATTCTCATCATATTATCCTACAATAGCCACAGGTTGTCTCTGTGTTGTAGCTATAAATAGACAAAACTGCAAGTGTAATCAAATGCAGTCAGCCTGTAAGGTTGTCATAAACTTGTTCATCAAAGTCTCTAACCCCATTTTGGTTTTCATGTTTATTGGGTTTTGTTTTTCCTTACCGGATTGAAGTCCTGTTTCAGTTCTATCAGATCTACCTGATACAGGGGCAGTTTTCACTGACCTGGGCTATCACTCCTTACACTCATAAAAAACATACTTCTGTATAACCTGTCCAAGGCCCTTTAGCTGGAACCACACGTCCAGCTGTTCCCACAGGAGATGACATTTGGATCCTCGGCAGTGACTATCTCTTGCTTATCTTCTTGCATGCTTGCTTAACTTTCCTCCTAATTTCTCCCTCCCTTTTTCTTTGTTGCTCTAGCTTTAGGTGTGAACATGAAATAGATTGTCTTTACTCTGTCTTTAGGCATAAAAATAAAATAAGATTGTTTAGTGGCATCTGACCTCGTTTGTGTCTTAATTTCACTCTTGGAATCATTTTTGAACCTTCCTGAGTCCAAAATTGGACCAGGACCCCACAGGCTCATCCACTGATGCGTAAATAGTAAAACCATTGTCATAGAGCTCACTTATTTAGCAGGGAGATCTCAAAGTGAGTTCACCCAGGCTGTCATCTTTATAGAATGAAGCGGTTGACTCGTAGTCAAATTGCATACAGTAGGAAAAGTATGCACAAGACTCCCCACGCCCACAAGTTATTGGCGTTATGTGTGCCATTCTGCTTCCTTGTGGGTCTGCTGGAAGGAATTCTTGGCCTAGCTACCGCTCAGGCTCTTACCTCCTCTGGAACCTGGACCAAACTGCTGCTGGTTTGGCTGGGAGGCGAGTTGAGTGCATCCGCCACACATAGCCAAAGAATCCTCTCTCAGATGAGGCCTCTGCTACAATAATCTTTATGTCCTCAGAGAGGTTGCTGATAGATAAGTAAGAATGAGACCATCACATGATTCATGTGTGAACCTTCCCACAATCACATTATAAAGCAAGAGGACTGAGGACAGGAACCCTGTGACTCAATGAATTCAATATCCTTGTTTGCCATGCTGCTAGGTAGTTCTTCCTACATGCCACATCCATCCCACACTGCTATCAGAAGTTAAAAAAAAAAAAAAGCACCAATGCTGTGAGTATCTCAATTTCATACTGGATCTAATCCAAAACTCTCAGATGCAGTAAAAGAACTTAGAATAGTTAAAGCCAGAAGATTTAAGCTGATTAACACTGGTCCAACTAGTATAATATATCATCTAGAGCTTTTGGGCATCAAATGAAGTCTTCCCATTGAATTTAATGGACCTTGAATCCCAAATTCTGTGAAAAGAACATTGCAAGGTGTATTTATAGTGAGTCTTTTCCTCTCTATTATTGAAAGCCATCATTAAAATCTGAATATATTTTTCCTTTTCAGATATTGATTTGTTTTTAAATGTAATTTCTTTCATATGCTAAATTTTGTGGAACAATTATTGTGTTTTTATCAGTTTTATGCAGTGAAAAGTAGAATCCACACTTGACAAATCAATTCTGGCATTACTGTAATGTCTCCTGAGAGTCATGTCTGGCACAAGGGCTCAACTGAGGGCTAATATTCACCTTTCCTATACTGCCAAAACCAGAAAATAAAAAAAATCTGGTCACATTTTCAAAATGGTGAAGCAATCTAGCAGGAAGGGGAAGAAATAATCAGATAATCAGATAAATAAAACACACTGTAAATAAATGTCCACTTCTTATGTGGTTGTACAGAAATAATATCCAATTTTTTCTCTGTGTCAGTGTAAAATGGTCACACAACACCTAGCCATGTGCTTGTCCTTATGTGCATGCTGCTTTAAGAAGTGAAAGTCATTATTTCTGCTGCGACATTTGCCTTCTGGGCAGATTTGTGCTCATGACTCTGCTCCCTGACCACTTGCTTGCTTTCTGGGAAACTCTGCAGTCAGACTTTTCTGGGGCTAGCTTTAAGACTTTTTTATTCCTCCCTTAGATTTACATCTTAGGAATAGGACACAAATGACCTTTTGAGATACATGTTATGCCTAGCAATATCTTTAACTATACTTAAGAAGTGACTGCCATCCACTTCATCAGTTGTATTCATTATGGTCAAGAGTTTTGCCTTAGGGCCAGGTGGCCTAAGTTTAAAAGACTTGACTGTCATACCTGAAGAAAACTGACAGAGCATACCACAAGCTCATGGTGTTGTATTGTATTGTACAGAAGAGTGTTGAAGTGAGCATCTTTAAGGTCAATTCTAAATTATACTCCAGTCCACAGCACAGACCTTTCCTGAGCTGATTTAGCTGTGTGGTGAGTGGATGGTGGAGAAGAGACACTCAAAAGGAATGCAGGATAAATGGAAAGAGAAGAAACTTGAACCATTTGGGATTAACAAAGTCAATAAACCATGTAGATTTAGACCACCAAATCACAAATTTTAATCCAAGAAAGCAGCAGTTCCCTACAACTCAGACATTAAACTACTCTTCACAGCTATGGTTGTCCCAGATGTGGGTTAAGTTCTTAAGTTTCAAGTGATTTTCCCTCTCTTCTGCTACTCTACACCCTCCATGTCCTTCTCCCCTCTTTCTGTAATTCCATCTGGCCTATACGAGAGAGACAAGGCCACAGCCATCCTGCTTCATAGAGTAGACAGTAAATGTCATGGAGGCACTCCAAAAGTCAATTTAGGCAGGAAACAAGCTCCAAACAGACTTGGAGCCAACTAGAAACAGGGTTTATCCAAAATTATTCAGTACTCCAACAACATTATAAAACACAGGTTCAGTATACCAGTTGAGGATATTATTACTGTACGACCACATAAGAATAATGAAGATCCACAGTATGCATGCACTCACAAAACAAGAGACCTCTTTCACTCAAGGGTACCCAGAAGAAATAATTGCTTGCCCAGGGTGGGCAAGGGCTAACTCACGGATATATCTAGAAGAAAATCACCCACCAAAGAGGTAAGGGCACTCAGTTCTGGGAAGTCTCCTTAGACAGCATCCCTGATCTCAGGGGAGGGCTCTGTTCAAAGACTTGCTGCTCTGAGAAGACCACTCAAAGGAGGTCTTTGGCAGGGGCCTCTTTTTATAGCCTAGTCTGATCTGGCTATGGTCATTATGAGCATGGTCCAGAATCTTCTTATTTTCTCTGGGCCTGGGCACCTCCTTGGTTGAGGACTGTCTGTTGACTGAGGGTCCTGCTCCTTCTGCTCCCTCAGATGGGGGGAGGTGAACATGAGGAGTCACTCTGCTCCAGGATGGGGGAGGATTGAGTGTCCAGCACCTTGGCATCACCCTAGGTGGATACTTGAGGACAGGAGCACTGGGGCACAAAAGTTGCTAAAGAACCATCACCTGCCCTACTGAAAGCTCTGGATCTCATCTGAGGATGTGCAACTGCCACAGTAAATCACTCAGGCACATGATTGTGCACTCTGAAGGAGTAAATTGGTGCAGTCTGTGGATTTATCTCCAGGTCCATGATTACACCACCCAATCTGTCCCATCAGACATGTTTCATTTTGTGGGAATAAACCAGAAGATTGACGAGGAGAAGAGTTGTAAATACGGTCAAGTGACTGCAGCTGGGGTGTAGAAAAACATATATCACTGTCGTGGTTTTGTTAAAAACAAGTTTCTCTTTCAGTGAATTTTGCCTGTCAGCTAAAGCCATCGTATTAACTGCATTTTCCTGGAGAACCAGACACATGTTTTGGTAAACCTAGCAATGGAATGCAAACTTATTGATAAGCATGGATGGACATCTCGCGAGAGGGGCGACGAGAAACAAGTGACCAAGAAACTGACCAACAGAGTATAACATTCCATTCATATGAATACTTCATATAAAAGTGGGAGATCACGAGGATCTCGGCCTTCTCCCTTTTTTCCCTTTTCCCTATGGCTGAAACTAGGAGAGGGGTAGAAGGTGGTAAAAGCGGAGACAAATCAGTAAAAGGACTGATATTACACTTATTTATGACTTTAGCATTCTCAGCTTTCACCAGTTCTTTTGACAAATTGTCTGATTCCAGTCCTTTGGACTTCATGATCTCTCTAGAGTCGGGTAATGGTATAGGAGTCCATCCACTCAGTAATTTTCCTCCCTCCGCCCCAGACTGCTGTATCATCGGGGCTGCAAACAGCACAATAGGGGATGGAGTGGGGAGGTGGTCAAAAGACACGACTCTTGAAGGAACCTCTAATTCACACCCAGAGACTGTGCAAAACAGAAATTAGAGGTGTCCTGCCTCCAACCAGGTAGAGGAAAGGGATAACAGGGTTTATTGGACTGTACAAATACGATGGCCTGGTACAACACACCCCCGGGAGTACAAAGCTTTAGTGGACACTGGTGCTCAGTGCACAATAATTCCTTCTAATTATAAGGGAACGCAATCCATCAATATTGTTGGAGTGACTGGGGGATCCCAGGAACTGACTGTTGTAGAGGCTCAAATGAGCCTTACTGGAAAAAAAATGGCAAAAGCATCCCATTGTGACTGGTCCAGATGCTCCGTGCATCCTTGGCATAGACTACCTCAGGAGAGGGTATTTTAAGGACCCAAAAGGGTATAGGTGGGCATTTGGTATAGCAGCTGTGGACACTGAGGAAATTGAACAGCTGTCTGATTTGCCTGGTCTTTCAGATGATCCTTCTGTTGTAGGACTGCTGATGGTTGACGATCAGCAGGTGCCAATTGCTACCACGATGGTGTATCACCGGCAATATCGCACCAATCGAGACTTTTTGATTCCTATCCAGAAGTTGATCCGTCAATTGGAAAGCCAGGGTGTGATCAGTAAGACTCGCTCCCCTTTTAACAGCCCAATCTGGCCAGTGCGTAAGTCTAGTGACGAGTGGAGACTAACTGTGGACTATCGTGGCCTGAATGAAGTTACGCCACCACTGAGTGCTGCTGTGCCTGACATGCTAGAACTGCAATTTGAACTGGAGTCAAAGGCAGCTAAGTGGTATGCTACAATTGACATTGCTAATGCATTTTTCTCTATTCCTGTAGCAGCAGAGTGCAGGCCGCATTTTGCTTTCACCTGGAGAGGCATCCAGTACAAGTGGAATCGCTTGCCCCAGGGGTGGAAACACAGTCCTACCGTCTGCCATGGACTGATCCAGACTACACTGGAGCAAGGTAAAGCTCCAGAACACTTGCAATATATTGATGACATCATCGTATGGGGCAACACAGCGAAAGAAGTCTTCGAGAAAGGTGAGAGAATAATTCAGATTCTTTTGGATGTTGGTTTTGCCATAAAACGAAGCAAGGTCAAGGGACCTGTACGAGAGATCCAGTTTTTAGGAATAAAATGGCAAGATGGCCGTCGTCAGATCCCAATGGATGTGATCAACAAAATTGCTGCAATGTCTCCACCTACTAATAAAAAGGAGACACAGACTTTCTTGGGCGTTGTAGGTTTTTGGAGGATGCATATTCCTGACTACAGCCAGATTGTGAGCCCTCTCTATCAAGTGACTTGTAAAAAGAACCAATTTGAGTAGAGCCCTGAACAACAACAAGCCTTTGAACAAATCAAGCGTGAGATAACTCATGCGGTGGCCCTTGGACCAGTTCGGACTGGACTAGATGTTAAAAATGTGCTCTACACCGCAGCCGGAGATAATGGACTTTCCTGGAGCCTCTGGCAGAAAGCACCAGGAGAAACCCGAGGTCGACCCTTAGGTTTTTGGAGTCGAGGATACAAAGGATCTGAGGCCAACTATACTCCAACTGAAAAAGAGATACTAGCAGCATATGAAAGAGTTCGAGCTGCTTCAGAAGTGATCGGTACTGAAGCACAGCTCCTCCTAGCACCTCGACTGCCAGTGTTGAGCTGGATGTTCAAAGGGACGGTTCCCTCTCCACATCATGCAACCGAAGTTACGTGGAGTAAATGGATTGCATTGATCACGCAACGAGCTCTAATTGGAAGTCCCAACCGCCCAGGGATCTTAGAAGTGATTACACACTGGCCAGAAAGTAAAGACTTGGGGATGTCTCCAGAGGAGGAAGTAAAACGTGCTGAAGAAGCACCACCATATAATACACTTTCAGAGACTGATAAGCAGTATGCACTGTTCACAGATGGATTCTGTCTTCTTGTAGGAAAACATCGAAGGTGGAAAGCTGCTGTGTGGAGTCCCACACAACAGGTTACAGAAGGCACTGAAGGACAAGGTGAATCTAGTCAATTTGCAGAAGTGAAAGCCATCCAGCTAGCTTTGGACATTGCTGAACGAGAGAAGTGGCCAATACTTTATCTCTGTACTGACTCATGGGTGGTAGAAAATGCCTTGTGGGGGTGGCTACAGCAATGGAAGAAAAGCAACTGGCAGCGCAGAGGTAAACCCATTTGGGCTGCCACACTGTGGCAAGACATTGCTGCTCGGCTAGAGAGCCTGTCTGTGAAAGTTTGTCATGTAGATGCTCATGTGCCTAAAAGTCGAGCCACCGAGGAACATCTAAACAACCAACAAGCGGATCAGGCTGCTAAGATTAAAGTAGCTGAGGTGGACTTGGACTGGCAACATAAAGGTGAACTTTTCCTTGCTCAGTGGGCCCATGATGCTTCAGGGCATCAAGGTAGAGATGCAACATATAAATGGGCTCGCGATCGAGGGGTGGATTTAACTATGGACACTATTTCACAGGTTATTCATGAATGTGAGACTTGCGCCGAAATCAAACAAGCAAAACGGTTAAAGCCTGTATGGTATGGGGGGCGATGGTTAAAGTATAAGTATGGAGAAGCTTGGCAAATTGATTATATTACACTTCCACAAACACGTCAAGGTAGGTGTTATGTACTTACAATGGTGGAAGCAACCACTGGATGGTTGGAAACATATGCCGTACCTCATGCTACAGCCTGAAATACTATCTTGGGCCTTGAAAAGCAAGTCCTTTGGCGACATGGTACGCCAGAAAGAATTGAATCAGATAATGGTACTCATTTCAAAAACAGTCTTATAGACAATTGGGCCAAAGAACATGGAATTGAGTGGGTATATCATATTCCATATCATGCACCAGCCTCTGGGAAAACTGAAAGGTACAATGGTGTGTTAAAAACTACTCTAAAGGCACTTGGTGGTGGAACCTTTAAAAACTGGGATTCACATTTAGCAAAAGCCACTTGGTTGGTCAACACCAGGGGATCAACCAATCGAGCCGGGCCTGCCCAATCAGAAATTCTACGTACTGTGGAAGGAGATAAAGTCCCTGTAGTACACATGAAAAATATATTAGGAAAGGCAGTCTGGGTTACTCCTGCCTCAGGCAAAGGCAAGCCCATTCGTGGGATTGTTTTTGCCCAGGGACCTGGCAGCACCTGGTGGGTGATGCTTAAGGATGGAGAAGTTCAGTGTGTACCTCAAGGGGATTTGAGTTTAGGTGAAAATATTCAATACTGAACTGCAGGATGTGAATTGCCATACTAACAGTATTTAATAAGTGTCTTCCAGATCAAGACAGTGATGATGAAGCCAGAGCTAGCTTCTTTGAGTGGCGCCTGACAACTTCTTTGAAGTTGATGTCTTTAACCCACAAACAGTGGTCATGACATGCACTTGTACCATTTTTCCTGCCCTGAGAGACTGTCGTGACAAAATGAACTTAATGAACTTTTTAAAGGATGGTCCACTGATTAATTACTCCTGTGTATATATGTACATATGTATATATATTTATAGTAGTAGTGATTAATTAGATTGTATTGATAAGGTTTAAGTATTCAGTGAATGGCATATTATAAGGGATGGAATGTCCTGGTTTTGTTAAAAACAAGTTTCTCTTCCAGTGAATTTTTCCTGTCAGCTAAAGCCTTCGTATTAACTGCATTTTCCTGGAGAACCAGACACATGTTTTGGTAAACCTAGTAATGGAATGCAAACTTATTTATAAGCATGGATGGACATCTCGTGAGAGGGGCGACGAGAAACAAGTGACCAAGTAACTGACCAACTGTGTATAACATTCCATTCACGTGAATACTTCATGTAAAAGTGGGAGAGGACGAGGATCTCGTCCCTTTTTCCTTTTTTCCCTTTTCCCTATGGCTGACACTAGGAGAGAACCTTGCTAGTCATCCCTGCGAACTGAGGCCTAGTGACAGACTGAATCCGGCTCTGATTGGCTGCAGAGTCTAATCCAGGACTTTGGGTGCGGGCTCTGCAGTTGCTGAGACTTTCAAGATTGGTTTTGTATATTTTGTATTATTTCTCTCTATTCTTATTAGTAGCATTAGTAAAACATCTTTAATTTTTTCCAACTCTCTTCTCTCTGTCCTTCTTTCCCTTCCGATCGCCTGTCCTTAGTGGAAAGAGGGGAGAGGGAGGGGCAAAAGGGGGAAGTGGGGGGGAGAGGGGGTTAACAATACATCTGCCAGGGTTTTATTGTCACCCCGCAATCCTAACCCTCGACAATCACACTAATTGTTGATTAGTTTTGTGCGTTCAACAAAGTAAAACCTCTGTGTTTAGATAACATAGACCTGTGAAAGACTTAGAGGCACCTTATAGAACATCCTTGAAATTCCTGCTCTACTGCAGGCAAAGATCAAAGCAGTGTGGTAAACTGCACCTGTGTGAATCCCTGATATACAGGCAAAACAAGCAGGCTGGGTGATCTAGCTAGGACTGAGTTCTGCAGTGGCTGCTTGTGTACCTGTGCCTGGGTGCTTATGTGCTTTTTTGGCGATCCCCTGGTTAGCAAGGTAATGAAAATAAATTTACTCTTTGCATTTCATCCATAGTTTGAGGTTGTTCCTGTGGCCTGCCTATGTCGGTTCAACACACATTGCATTTAAAGTAAAAAAGGGTTGGTTGCCAGGAGATGCTGATGAGCTTCGGGATTCAGGCTGTGGGAGCTGCCAAGATGACTTTCTTCTGTTTCTGAAAATGCACATTCCCATCTTGCTTCCTTTCTGGTAATACAGTAACCAATAATACAGATTCTCTACGGGCAATACATTTAATACAAAACAGAAGTACTCGTTACAGATCTCTACTTGGCATTGCATTGTATCAAACTGCCTGGAGAGACTGGCCAGGATAATTGTCAGTGATGTAACAAGATTTACAATAACATGTACATAGTTCTGCAAATAAGAAATTATGTCATAACACAGTTGATTTGGCTTTTGCACAAAGTTCTGCACTTGAGATGAATCACTTTGATGCATAATCTAGTGACATTCTCTCTTTTTGCGGTTGTGTTATATAAATGCTTCTATGAGGCATGGCTATGATACTGCAAAATCGGCAAATCAATAAACTCTTAAAACCACACTTTTGGGTTTTAAAAGGAGCATTTCTTTATTCAGTGCTGGGGCAGCACTGGGTGTGTCCCTCCATAAGTGCGTCGCCGATCATCATTCGTAAACGGCTTACATTGGCAGAAAAATTACATATTCATTACAATTCTTGGAAACCATTAACGTATTCCATGCCTATTCTAACACAGTGTATCCATTAAGCAATGCTAAGCAACATTTGCATGTTCCTCATTTACTTCTCAGTTACCTATTTTAAAAGAATATGTCATAAATCTATGTCAATTTTAAGAATAGGATATTGAAGAGAAGCTGCCAAATTCATATATACTGTGATTAAGTTATAAAAGACATACCCATCATTAACCAACTGACATGAGATAAATGCTTTCTGACCGCCTGCAAAATGAGGGGATATTTTTCAAGTTTTAGATCCTTCTGCATGACAAGAGGGAGACAGAAGATTAAGTGATACATTGTTTAGAAGCAGAGTGCTTAGTTTATATTTAACTAATAATTAATAGATGTATTGTAAGTAAGAAACTAAACAATTATGACTAATATCATCAATTACTTCTTAGTATAGATGTATTGTATGTCAAAATTTTCAAAAACTGTAATGCATATGTAATAATTATGTGAATATAAGCAATGCAAGAGCATCCAGTCGCTGGAGCACTTATGGAGAATGATCTCCAGTGTTCCCCAGTGCTGATAAAATAAAGAATGCCACTTAACAGTATAATTGACTCTGCTGTTAAGTTTATTTCTCCGTTTCAGTATGATTACTAAGTACAAAGATTCTATGGTTACAAGGTCTGCTTATACAAAAGATTTTACGGTTACATGGTTGTTTATCTTTAAAGATTGCTACCTTAATATTCTCCTAAACTATATATGTTCTATAATTCCTTAAGATACAGTCTAATAATTAGAAATACAGGTATTGGTTAAGCCAGGAACGTGGTGAGGGCTGAATGTCCAGGACACCTCAGCGTCTTGTGCTCCACTGAGAATGTGTGCAAGTAAAAGCAACACTTTGCACCAAATCAAACAATGGGATAAAAGTAAACATCGACATGATTTTAGCAATAAAGGTTGTGTAGAGCTGGGGATAGGCAGAGTCATTAGAACAGAATTAGAAAGCATATCTGTATTGTGAAAGGGTGTGCAAAGCAAAGAACCTGAACTAGCACATACCCAGACCGGTCTGTCTACACGGCATAGCAGAGTGCCAGGTTACCAGCTCATGTCTTGGAAGCAGGATAGCAGTATCATTGTGCTGACATGGCTCAGCAGAATGCCATTAGTTCAAGCACGCATGCAATGTGCTGCACTGCACAGTAGGGATAGGCTCTGAGTTTTGGAAGCTTTGGGCCAAGTGCAAAATGAAGCTTTTGAGTCAAGAAAAGCAACTCCTCAGGTATTGGAAGAACAAGATGAAAAGGTTTAGAGATGATTCTGAACAAGGAAAGTCAGTGATAGAAAATTAATATAAGTCTTTGGATGGGGACATAAGTCAATGGGCCAGCATGAAACATGCACATAAATAGCAGCTAAGTAAAATCTAGTCTTGTGTTGGCTCACTGCACCAAGGTGAGCTTTATCCCCAAAGAACAATTAGGTGAAACCATCAATAACTCAGAATATTTTAAGATATCACATTTGAATTCAACCATTATGAGAAACCTGGGCTTTATTCCCTTCTTTATTGCTCATTCTGAAATAAAAGTTTTGCATAGCTACTTCTAAAAAAAGTTTTTTGAATGTCTCATGAAAGATCTAAATTTTCACATAACACTTCAGAAGCTTCAGGAAACTTGGAACTTCTGAAACCCAAAACTCCTGAAATCTTGCTGATTGGTGTGGTTTTACAAGCTGATTAAAGCCTTGTTTAGATTTGGAGCACCCTTTAAACAAATGAATGCCAATGCACCCAATGAATGTTGGAATGCTTTGTCAAAAAAAGTCTTGGTAGCTGCTGCTAACATTCAGCCACCTCTGAGACAAAATTATCAGGAATAAAAATTGGTAGTTCCATGTGAGAGAAGAAATAAAAATCTCGCCATTGGGGCTAGAAGTCAAATAGTAATTTGTTGGCTGTGAAGTAGTTAACACCATTAGTTAAGGCAGAAATCTTACTACTTGATAGCTAGAGGCTTTGGTGTTTATCCTATTTTAGAATTAGCCCCTTGCAAAGCATCACAAATGGTGTGAATACACCTCAAAAGCCCAATTTTTCTTCTTATGTATATAGGAATAAGCATTCCTATGGATTTGAACATCCCTGAAGATTACAGACAGGGTCATAACCTCAATTCTCTATTTTACAAGGCACTTAGAGAAATCAGGAACATCCAAGATCTTAGTACATCTCACATTCCCTTTGTCTCCAGTCCAGCAAATGTAGCACCAACACAGAAGCAATGCACCCACATGCCAAAGGTTACATTTTTACTGTGTGGTGAAGGGCTGCTCTCATTTAACTCCCTGAATCACCATTCTTCTTACCAACGAGCTGAATCTTCACATCCCTGCTAAGCTTCATAAGGCTGAACTAAATCTTCTACAAGCAGGGATGAGAACATTACCAGGTCACTGCATTTTCTCCATTAATGAAAATGAGAGCTGGGATTTGAAAGTTTTTCTATGAAAAGTTACAGTAAGGGAAGAACAAAATCAAAAGAATCAATAGAGCCACAAAGATGATTAAGGGAGTGGAGCACCTCCCTTACAAGGAAAGACTAAGGGAGCTGGGTCTCTTTAGTTTGGAGGAGACTGAGAGGTGAGCTCATTAATGTTTATAAATATGTAAAGGATGAGTGTCACGAGGATGGAGCCAGGCTCTTCTCAGTGAAAACCAATGACAGGACAAGAGGTAATGGGTACAAACTGGAACACAGGAGGTTCCACTTAAATATGAGAAGAAACTTCTTCACAGTGAGGGTGACAGAACACTGGAACAGGCTGTCCAGGGAGATTGTGGACTCTCCTCTGGAGACATTCAAAACCCGCCTGGACGCCTTCCTGTGTAACCTCATCTAGGTGTTCCTGCTCCAGCGGGGGGATTGGACTAGATGATCTTTCGAGGTCCCTTCCAATCCCTAACATTCTGTGATTCTGTGAAAAGATCACCTTTCTGTCTGCATTGCTGTGGCAGATGCACTCGACCTCCCCCCAGCCAAACCAGCAGCAGTTTGGTCCATGCTCCAGAGGAGGGAAGGGCCTGAGCTGCAGCCAGGCCAAGAACTCCTTCCAGGAGACACACAGGGAAGCAGAACAGCGCACTGAATGCCAGTGGCTTGTGGGCACAGTGAGTCTCATGTATACTTTTCCTACTGTATGCAATTTGACTACGAGTCAGCCACTTCATTCTATGAATATGACAGCCTGGATGAGCCCACTTTGAGCTCTCCCTGCTAAATAAATGGGCTGTATGACAATGGTTCTAGACTCAGAGGTCAGTGGATGAGCCCAATTCAAGTTCAATATTAATCATGTAGCTTAAGTAGATTCACACCAAATGTAACGGATTATTTAGAGATATAAGGTTGTATGATTTTTAGTGTACTCTTTGATTCATGTTACTTGGTAGACTAGATTTGCTAAAATTTCAAGCTCGTATTTACCCAAAGCAACTGCAGACTACACTAAACACTTGCAAGATAAAGTCTGTCTTACATTTTGGTTGGAAAAATGGAACTGACTGGGAAAACAACCATCCAAGGCTAACACAGAGACATCACAGACATCTGCAAAGTGGGGTCTATTTTGCACTTTGCTGAGAAGAAAGGATTTATCCAGACAAAACGGCACCTTCAAGGATATGGACCAAAACCAATGTCTACAACTGAACAAAACAGGCCCACGTGGAGTCAGGAAAAAAGGGCTCAATAGGGAGCAAAGGACCTGATGGTGAAATGTTGCTATTGGACTGAATCCTGATGTGAATGGTCTGTGAAGATATAAGTTTGTAGTTTTCTATGCTTGGATGGACCTCTGTGCAGTTATCCAGCTTGAGCCAGCCCTTCTGCTATTTTATTCCATTAATTTTTTTTTTTTTTTTCCTAAGAATTTTGTTTCCTGAAAGTCTGCTTTGCATACAGTTATGGGTCTCCCCTGAAAGTTTGCCTTTGGGGATCTAAGTACAGGCTCCAGAGTGAACGGTTATCAGGGAAAGAAGAATCCTGAATGTTTGCATCGTGACGGATATAAGCCTTGCCTGAGCGTTTGCCTCCGGAACTCCAGGACACAGACTCCAGAGCAAACAGTCATCAGGGAAAGAAGGCGCCTGAAGGTTTGTTTTGTGAGTGAATACACACGCTTGGAAAGAAGGTAAGCAACATTTGTCTTGGTATATCTTCCCCCATGCAGTAAATAATAGAGCAAACCTACCACTGAACTCTTTAAGGTCACGCTTCTCTTTAAGAAATCTAAACATTGTTCTGCAGCACGCAGAACCCTAAATTACTCCCCCGTGACAATTGCCTCCTATTTGTCACTTCTTAATTACTTCCTCCTGCCACCTATTTATAACTTCTTTGTATGAGCTGTAATACCACAAATTTACATTACTCTAGTACTTATACAGTTGATTCAAAGATTGCATTATTAACCATCTTGGTTTTCTAGGTCATACATTCAGATCCTATTTTTACATTTGCCTTTGTCCTACTTAGAAAAATTAACAACCCACTCAAAGCAGAGTGTGTAAAATACATAGATGGCTGTAATCTGCCTTCTGCATAACCTGCAGTGTTCAAAGGGAGTTTCTGAGCTCTGTGCTGTTTCCTCAAACACAGCTTCTCTGCCTCCTTACTTAAAATGCATAACTTAAGGAACATGTTGAGGCTAAGACAGAAGCCACCAAGGATAGCTGTAACCAAAGTAGAGGATGGTAATCTTGTCATGTACTCAAGCTGATGTAAACAGCTGATAAATCTGGCAAATCCACACCTCCACAGTCAGGGGGATACTTTAGCACAGCAAATCCTTCTGTTGACTGGTACTAGAGGTTCCTGCAAAGATTCCATAATCAGTCTCAGTGCCATCTTCTCAAGTTTCCTTTCAGAGATCCTATAGAAAGCCCGTCTTAATGTGCATACATATTATTGACATTTACTTTGAAGGCTCTGTTCAAAATGGTATGTCATGATGCTGAGCCTAGCAAAGCAAAAAGAGTCACCATGTCCAAGCTATTCATGGAATACAGAAAAGATACAAAGGGCAGTTCTGTTAAGGTATAGAACTTATGTTATAATGTCATATGTATCACTAGATTAAGCTGACTTTACTGCATTGTGTACAGTGTAGTAGGAACTTTTGGCAATCGTAACACTGTTTCTATCTGGTCATGAATTTCCAATACATCTTTCAATTGCAGCAAGAGATTTTGAGTTTAGAAACTGTGCCTTTTCTGTAGATTCATCCCCTATTGAGCATGACAGGACTCAGTACAGCTCAAAATAGATGTTGGTCAGCAATGCTTAGGTGAATAAGCACAGCTCATTGCAAACACTCCAGGAAACGGAGTGTGAGCAGTGTCTGCTTTCTAGTTTGGTGGTTCTCTCTGCATCACAAGTTGACATATGGTGTTATGATTCAGTTTTATGTAGTAGCCCCTGCATGTCCCTGGAAAAACAAGGTAACTTCAAAGGCAAACTGGACAGCATTAACAACACTGTCATTTAGATAATAGTGGAACATCCTATATTGTATTGAGCTGTACTGGAAATATTGTACTACATAGATGCATTGTCTTTCATTCAGAAACAAATTCTCTCTGTCACTAACAGAGACTGTAGTGCTATTTGTTTGCACTGATGAGAATCACTGCACTATCAGGTGGCATTTATTTATCTCATCTGAAGATGTCATTGCTCCTACTGAGGCACCTTCTGACCTCTTGTCACACTGGAACTCAGTTTAGGGAAAACTAAAAGAGCTCTAAAATTATCATTTTATGAGTAAGTACCAGGTTGGTGCAAAAATAATTGCGGTGTTGGACCATTAGTTTTAAATCATTAGAACTAAGCTCAAACACACCTTTATTAATCAAAATAGGAACCATTACAATCAATGCAGTTTTGCCAACGAGAAATGTTTGCTCATTCCTGTAGCGCAAAAATCCATGCTTTGGGATTCAACAAACTCTTGGAAAACAAACATTTTCTGCATCCTGCTGGTTGTGGGAGTGTTTTCCCTGCAAAAAGTTGTCGAGATGCTTGAAGAAGTGGTAGTCGGTTGGTGAGAGGTCAGGTGAATAGGGCGGATGAGGTAAAACTTCGTAGCCCAATTTGTTCCACTTTTGAAGCATTGGTTGTGCAATGTGCGGTCGGGCATTTTCATGGAGAAGAATTGGGGCCTTTCTGTTGATCAATGCCAGCTGCAGGCATTGCAGTTTGCGGTGCATCTCATTGATTTGCTGAGTATCCTTCTCAGATGGAATGGTTTCACGGGCATTCAGAAAGCTGTAGTGGATCAGGCCAGCAGCAGACCACCAGACAGTGACCATGACCTTGTTTTGCTGCAAGTTTGGCTTTGGGAAGTGCTTTGGAAGTTCTTCTCAGTACAACCACTGAGCTTGTAATTGCTGGTTGTCCTATAAAATCCACTTTTTTTCACACATCACAATCCAATCAAGAAATGGTTTGTTGTAGTTGCGTAGAATAAGAGAAGATGACACTTAAAAATAACAGGTTTTTTGATTTTCGGTCAGCTTGTGAGGCATCCACTTACCTTTCCAATTTGCTTCGAATGCTGAATGACTGTAGAATGGTCGACATTGAGTTCTTCATCAACTTCTCATGTAGTTTTAAGAGGATCAGTTTTGATGATTGCTCTCAATTGGTCATTGTCAACTTGCGATGGCTGGCCACTACGCTCCTCATCTTCAAGGCTCTCATCTCCTTTGCAAAGCTTCTTGAACCACCACTGCACTGTACGTTCGTTAGCAGTTCCTGGGCCAAATGTATTGTTGATGTTGCGAGTTGTCTGCACTTCTTTACGACCCATTTTGAACTCAAATAAGAAAATCACGTGAACTTGCCTAATACTTCAAAAACTAGCAATCTCACAACTTTGTGAAACAGGATAATGAAATTCTAAAGATATTAATATTAACACAATTAAAACAGCATTCAGCATTTGACAGCCTAACTGGAGACTGACTTGCTTCTATATGCCTACAAAGGACTCCTTTTATTTGAGGAAGCAAATATCAGCATTTTACTTGAGGTACTTTGGAGTCTCTTTTTCTAAAGTTCTTTCTCACAGAAATGCATCACAGACTCATTACTGTTCTGGTACACTACAGAGACTGACACACACACCCTCACCCAAGAACACAAAGAGCCATGGCATCTTCTCAATATTGCCCCATGTTTTTAAGTACTGTTCTCAGTCTGGGACTTACACAGCAGAGCACACATCAGCCTGTCTCCAAAAATAAGGAACAGACTAAGAGAAACTCCCAGAAAACTGAGCATGCCATTGTTTTTCTTTGCCAAAGAAAACCAGATTTTCCTCATAAGAAGTGCATGTGATCCTGGTCACTATCAGCAGAGTGGATTAAAAAACACAGGTATTTCCAACCTCTGAAAAGATAACATTCTTATTTTATTCTATATGTAAACATTTATCCAGGTATTACATGACCCTTAGGAGAATAATACTTGAATATTTGCTGACCACCCTGTCACATTTCCTGATATTTGAAAACATTCATGTTTTTGTTTGAGATATGAAATGAACTTCAGTTATACCACTGTGCATGCAATATAGAGGAACTATGGGTCACTCGAGCAAGTTTCCCAGGGCAATATTTAGTTGTTTGTTTGTTTGTTTGTTTGTTTTTATCTATGTAGTGTCAGGCTGTAATCCCATCTATCTGTAAATAATGTACCCACACAAAAGTATTTGCAAGAATATTATTTTCTTGGAATGGAAAGGTCTTTCAGAACTATCAAGTAGGAACAGTCCTATCCTTCACTACAACCTTTTTCTGTTGTCCAAATGGCTTATTCTGCAGGTTTCAGTCTTGTTCTTATCTCTTATCTCAGCATTCAAAAAATGTCATCCCTGCCTCTCTTATCTACCATGATCTGCCTTGCTTATGCGTCTTACAAACAGAATCACTGTCAGGAAAAAAAGATGTGGCTGTTCTGAATATTTTTTCTAAGTGCCATTACTATGTGGTATTTTAAAGTCTAAAAATGTTACAACAGTGGGTTTTGGTTTTGTTTTTTTTTTTTGTTGTTGTTTGTTTGTTTTTTTGTTTGGTTGTTTTTTTGTTGTTGTTTTGTTTTTTTGACATGCATAGCGAAGCTAAACTTAGATATGCATTTTGTCATCTGATTATACTGGTCCAATCTTAATACTCTTTAGAGTTTGAGTCTTTGCAAAGTCACGTGTAGCAGCAGCAGAAATGCATAAAACTTCAAAATTAAAATATATCGAGGCATATTAAGTTAAAAACCTATCTTTTCAAACTTTACAGAAATTGAACATTCTCTAAAAGAGTTTATTTTTCCAGAATAATCAAATAATTTTTAGATTTTTTTTTCCATAGTCAAATGCCCTAGGCTCCTTTTGCCTCCCATCTAGTCCTAATCAATACAGAATGCAGAATCATGCAGACTTTGGTCACAGAGAATCAGGGTACTCAAAACAAATAGAGGTCAGGAAGGACTGACTCATTACTCTGATGGCTAAAGCACAGGACTAATGGAATGATAACAGGAGCAACTGAGTTCACTTTTCCCCAGACTGAAATAAAAGTGAGAGCCAAGTCAAGAATCCCACTCTTGATGCTTGTTAATTTCTGTTAAAAATGCAAGTGTGTTTCTGAAACCTGGAACTGGTGCAGATTTCTGAAATGTTTGAAAAGAATGATTTAATCAACACTTTCTTCTTTTTTTTTTTTTTTTCTTACAAAAGAAATTATGTTTTTTCTAACAATAATGAAATAAACAATCCCTTTCAAATGTTCAACCTCCCTTCACTGTTAAATAAATTATTTCCTCTATTATAAGAGTAGGACACTACCCTTCAAGTCCCAAACAAGAGCTTTATAACAAAATCTCAAGCAGATTTACACAAATCTCAAAGATCAAAGCGAGGCTATTAATATTTGCATTTGTCCTATAATTTGTGTTCCTGGTTTTGTCATTGAACTCTTCTTTTGGTTTGATTTGCAGACTTTGTCACATGCTGCAGACACTCAGGATGTAATCATATTTTTAAGAGAAGTTTGCAACTATGCATGACAGCACTTATGCTGTCTGAAAAAGCCAACACAGATAACGATGGCTCCAAGAGGTTAATATTGCACCTTTTTGTTTACTTGTTTGTCTGTGCAGAATGGACATTTCCACTTCATTGTGGTTTAACCTCAGCTAGTAATATAACCACGATAGCCACTCACTCACCCCCCTCCCCACCCCCCCAAACAGGGGAGACAATCGAAAGGGAAGGGAGAAACTTGGATTGAGATAAACACAGTTTAATAAAATAGCAGAATACTAACACACTACTAGTAAATATATATATAAAATAGAAATAGAATATAAAATAAGATACTCAAGGCAATTCCTCATGAACTCCATCCACATGGAGCAGCCAGTCCCAGGAAACAGCACCCTGGTCCTGAACAGAAAATCCCAAAGAGAGGAAAAAGGAAAAAGGCAGAAAGGCCCAGAGGTCTCTGCAAAATGGCAGGATGGCAAAAAGACCAAACTAAATGCCCCGAACAGAACTCCCCCAACATGTCTCTGAGAGCAAAGAGAAGAGCCAGAGAGAGAAAGAGAATGTGAGAGAGAGTGGAAGATCCTGACTCTCCTTAAATATGAAGTATGACGCTAATGGGGTGGAATACTCTCATTGAGCAGTCTGGATGTCAGTCAAGGTCTGCCCCATCTATGCCCCCCTTCCTTGATGCCTCACACCTGTGGGCAGAGCGCTCAGGATGTCTTTCACTCTCAGACCAGAGCAATTAAAAACATTAACTCTGCCCTGGGGTTTTATCTTCTTGTTCTCAAACTAAGTCCAAATAATGACCATGCCAGCTATGAAAAAGAAAGGTTTCTAACTGCATGAAGAAAACTAACTCATTTTCAGACAAACCAGCACACACTTTGAAATAGAAATGATGGGCTTATTTCAGCCCAGAAGAGACACCTTAAGACTGATGTGAAATGGTCTCCTAGTTTGACAGCAACACATTGATAAATCCTGTCAAACCGAGTATCAGTTGAGCGCATGCATATGCTACTTTCATCTAGATTGTATTCCCACAGTTTGCTTAAGGGAAAACAAATATGAACTGCATCAAAATAAGGCTACGTAGCATGCCCTGTTGTGGTTTAACCCCAGCTGATAACCAAGCACCACACAGCTGCTTGCTCACCCCCCTGCAGTGGGATGGGGGAGAGAATCAGAAAAAAAAACTCATGGATTGAGATAAGACAATTTACTAGGATAGCTAAGGAAGAGAAAATAATAATACTAAAAGAATATACAAAACAAGTGATGTACAATGCAATTGCTCACCACCTGTCAAATGATGCCCAGACCATCCCCAAGCAGTGATCACTGGCCCCCAGTCAACTCCCCAAGTTTATATATCAAGCATGATGTTATATAGTATGGAATATTTCTTTGGCCAGTCTAGATCAGCTTTCCTGGCTGTGTCCCTTCCCAGCTTATGTGTACCACAAGCCTCCTTGCTGAAAAGTCCTTAACTTAATATAAACATTGCTTAGCAACAACCAAAACATCAATGTATTATAAACATTCTTCTCATACTAAATCCAAAACACAGCACTATACCAGCTACTAGGAACAAAATTAACACCTGTTTATCCCTTGTCCATTAGACCAGTTAAAGACAGAAAAGAGACTATGAACCAAATTTCTGCTCCACAATACAGATTAGTTGCTTTCTGTTGCTTGTTTTGGGGATATAGATTTCACATCTATCATAGGGATATAGTGAGGTTCTTCTTCCAGACTTATATTCCAAACTTAATTAATAGCAAAAACAGTTTATGTGCTTAGGCATGTAGGATGTGAATCCATGCATGCAAAACAAGGTCACGTTTCCTTTGAGGAAAAAGGGAAATTGCTGCACAGCCTTTACACAGCTGCCTTATAGTTAGATCACCTTCCCAAGAAGTAACACGTATGGACTCAAGTCTAGGTTTGGGTCTCTGTCAGTAGCATCGCAAAAAGTCTATGTGAAAAGCAACCCACAGTTGTGTTATCCTTGCAAGTGAAGCAGACTTCTAAAAACACTTAAGCTTGGACTTTAATTTTTTTTACTGTGCGTTTGTTGTTTGTGGTAGTTTTTTTCCCTGTTAGCACTGTAGAAAATTATTCAATTTCTAACTTTTCAGACTTTGTTTTGTTACTTTCAACTAATGGCAATTTTTCCTAGACCTTGGCAGATTCACTTTTAAATCTAAATTGTTAACTAAAATAATATAAATACTTAGAAAAACAACACAACCACTTCTGTTCACCATGATGAAACACAGTAGACCATGTTGTGAAGCTGTACAATAAATAATACTGAAAATTTTCTTCCATTTGTAGGTAACATTGCTTATATAGACATATACCACAGCAAATCTAGACATGCTATGGCACACACAGTGCACAGAAGCAGAGCAGTCAGACCTTGGTTCTTACCTTGGTGGAACTATTTTCAGTCAAGGGATTATTTCTGTATTTCCTCCCGAATACTGATCCTACCACATCCACTTTGTGTCACAGCCCCAAACAGAAAGAGGGTAACTGCAGCCAGCATTTCTCCTGTGATCTTTGTGTGAGCACCCCTGTCCAAATTGCTGCCCACTCACACTTTCTGGCACTGAAAAACTGCTGCGGGAATTGTACAGACATTGAAATGGCACCTTCGCACACAAACCAAACACAGCTTCTGTTTCCTCATGCCTTATTTCCAACATCATCCCATTTGATTGTTATTTTTCTGGGAAGAACCCCTTCAGCTTTTCTCTGATGCTAAAGTACTCAAGAAGTACATAAGAATTAAAGTGTCTGTTAATAAGGTGGCAATGCATTCAACCAGCAGCCTCTACTGCCATAGGTAAGCAGACTGACTCAGAGGAAATAGGAAGAACATTCTTTGTCTCCTTCCATTTCAGAAAAAAAAAAAAAAAAAAGCCTTCACTGAACTCTGAATTATCAGGATCCATATTTTTGTTGTTTTAACATTCAACAATAAATGACTGTAGCCACACTGCAGTCCTTAGACATGCCTACTTATGATGCGTATGGATCCCTGCTTAATGTGCTGCTGTGTTATGAATCTGACTTTAAGGAATCTGTTTCCTTGTGCATCACAGAGGGAGCCAAGGGCTAGTTTTAGCTTTGGACTCCACTGCCTAAACATCTAGCACTGCAAACCTCGGCACTGTAACACAAATTCACATTTGGATGTAGCCCTACTTTTCTGTACAACTCCTCAAGCCTAGAGTAGTATGTCAGTAATGAGTACAGAAAAACTGACCACATTTCTATGTCTGACAAATATATAAAAACTTCTCCCTGGGAGACCAGTCTGAACTTTCACATACAGAAGAAACCTGGATATGTTTCCTCTGTTTGGGATTCAGAGACATACACAAATTTTTCTTCTGTACTTGAAGAAGATAAATAGATCTAAAGAAGTTGTCTGTCCTCCTATTAGCAGTAGGAAACTGTATGCAATGTCCATGTTTATATGGACAAGTCATATGCAAAGTAAGATGCCTTGATTTAAAGCTGTGGGTGTTGTGCTACTTAAGATAGTAACAGCAATGTGACTGATACACACTGATCTCTTTGGCTGAAGCAATTCTCTGCAGAGCATGCTGGCTGTTATTGATTTCAGCTTTATATATATGCCTGTTGTGGTTTAACCCAGCAGGCAGCTAAACACCACACACGGCTGTTTGCTCACTCTCCCCTGCCCCAGTGGGGGAAAGAATTGGAAAAAAAAAAAAAAGGTAAACCTCATGGATTAAGAAAGAGAAAATAATAATATAATTAAACAAGTGATGCACAATGCAATTGCTCACCACCCGTTGACTGATACCTGGACAGTTTCTGAGCAGCAGTCCCCCAGCTATCTTTTCCCTAGTTTATATGCTTAGCATGACTTCACATGGTATGGAATATCCTTTTGGCCATTTTGGGTTAGTTCTCCTGGTTGTGTCCCCTCCCATCTTCTTGTGCATCTCCAGCTTTTTTTGCTGACAGAATATGAGAAGCTGAAAAGTCATAGACTTAGTTTAAGGACTACTTAACAACTAAAACCAGTGTATTATCAACATTCTTCTCATACTAAATCCAAAACACAGCACTATACCAGCTACTAAGAAGAAAATTAATCTCTATTGCAGCTGAAACCAGGACAGTATCCACCCCTTATTGGAATAAGATATAGGTACCATGTATGCCATGCCCAGGTCTCTCACTTTCCAGTACATTCTAAAAAATCACCATCACTTTTCCTGTCTTGATATGTATACACAGATATCACTCCCTTAGTGTATGGGCCATCCATCTAAAATGTCCGTTGACTTAATTTAGTCCATGACTTTGGCTTCCATCTGTCATAACAGCCCTTCAGGGCAGGAAACATGGTATGTGGTGTTAGATGGTGGCGTACTGAAGCTAGTTCTGGTTCCATCACTGATGCATTTGTCTAGTTCTATCATTGCTGCACTTTACTCAGTTTTGTAGAGCACTTTAGAAGTAGGACAAAGGGCAAGATAACTTTATGCTGAGTAGAACAGTGAGTAATCTGAAGAATGAGAAACAAATTCTTAGAAAACAGAACAAAGATAAGGGAGGGCACTCTCTAATTGGGAGAAAGATTACCTCAATCAGGATAGGGCCCAATAACAAAATGTAACCCAGGGATTGGCTGAGGCAGTGCATGGATGTGTCATGAATGGAGTGTGGGATGGGGTTCCAAATCACAGAATCACATGAATGTTAGGGATTGGAAGGGACCTCAAAAGATCATCTAGTCCAATTCCCCTGCCAGAGCAGGAACACCTAGATGAGGCTACACAGGAATGTGTCCAGGCAGGTTTTGAATGTCTCCAGAGAAGGTGTCGCGGTTGAGACGGACAAGTGACATGGACCAAATTCTTTCAAGATGAAAGTAATAGATCCATTTATTGCTACAAGTGCATTTTTATACAATTCTGCCAGTTCATGTGTCTTTTCACTATTGGTTACAAGTTACAGCACTAACATCTCATTGGTTAATTTTTCTATCATCCATGTTATTCTTCTATCCCCTTTTCTCTCACGGGTACATCTCTCCTCCCTCCGGATACTCCTTTACTCCCATCCTTCTCAAGGGTAAATCTTAATATCTCAAGGCTGATCTCTACTCTCATATTTTCTGTCAAGGATTCCACAGACCCGCTGCAGTTTCCCACAAGAAGGAGACTTCACAACCCCCCTGGGCAGCCTGTTCCCATGTTCTGATACCCTCACTGAGAAGAAGTTTCTTTTCAAATTTAAGTGGAACCTCTTGTGTTCCAGTTTGAACCCATTACCCCTTGTCCTACCATTGGTTGTCACTGAGAAGAGCCTGGCTCCATTCTCGTGACAGTCACCCTTTATATATTTGTAAACATTAATAAGGTCACCCCTCAGTCTCCTCCAAGCTAAAGAGACCCAGCTCCCTCAGCCTTTCCTCATAAGGGAGATGCTCTACTCCCTTAATCATCTTTGTTGCCCTGCGCTGGACTCTCTCCAGCAGTTCCCTATCCTTCTTGAACTGAGGGGCCCAGAAATGGACACAATATTCCATGTGTGGTCTCACCAGGGCAGAGTAGAGGGAGAGAAGAACCTCTCTGGACCTACTAACCACCCCCCTTCTAATACACCCCAGGATGCCATTGGCCTTCCTGGCCACAAGGGCACAGTGCTGGCTCATGGTCATCCTGCTGTCTACCAGGACCCCCAGGTCCCTTTCCCCTACACTGTTCTCTAATATGTAATTTCCCAACCTATACTGGAACCTGGGGTTGTTCCTACCCAGATTCAAGACTACACTTTCCCTTGTTATATTTCATTAAATTTTTCCCCACCCAACTCTCCAGCCTGTCCAGGTCTCCCTGGATGGCAGCACAGACTTCTGGCATGTCAGCCACTCCTCCCAGCTTGGTATCATCAGCAAACTTGCTGATAGTACGCTCTATTCTCTCGTCCAAATCGTTGATATTGAATAATACAGGCCCCAATACTGACCCCTGAAGCACTCCACTAGATACAGGCCTCCAACTAGACTCTGCCCCATTGACCACGACTCTCTGGCTTCTTCCCTTCAGACAGTTCACAGTCCACCTCACTACCCAATCATCCAGACCGCACTCCCTCACTTTAGCTGTGAGGATGCTGTGGGAGACTGTGTCAAATGCCTTACTCAAGTCAAGGTAGACAGTAGACCACATCCACTGCTTTGCCATCATCCATCCATCTTGTTATATCCTCATAAAAGGCTATCAGGTTGGTCAAGCACGACTTCCCCTTGGTGAAGCTATGTTGACTGCGTCTAATGACCTTCTTATCCCTGATAGGCCTTTAGATCCTCTGTATCCTCGACTCCAAAACCCTAGGGGTCAACCTCAAGTCTCCCTTGGTGCTTTCTGCCAAAGGCTCCAAGTAGGGCCATTGTCTCTGGCTGCAGCATTGAGCACATTTTTAACATCTTGTCCTGCCTGCACTGGCACAAGGGCTGCAGCTTAATTTGTTCAAAGGCTTACTGTTGCTCAGGGCCCCACTCGAAATCATTCTTCTTCCAGGTCACTTGACAGAGCTGGCTTACAATCAGACTGTAATTTTGAATATGCATTCTTCAAAAACCCACAATGCCTAAGAAAGTTTGTGTTTCCTTTTTACTTGTTGGTGGAAACATAGCTGCCATTTTGTTGATCACATCCATTGGAGTATGACAACACCCATCTTGCCATTTTATTCCTAATAAAAACACATCTGAAAAAGAGGAAACATAAGCCCTATTTCTAAAAGGGAAAAAAGGAAGACTCAGGGAACTACAGGCCAGTCAGTTTCACCTCTGTGCCCAGCAAGGTCATGGAGCAGATCGTCCTGGAAACTCTTCTAAGACACATGGAAAACAGAGAGGTTGTTGGTGACAGTCAACATGGCATCACTAAGGGCAAATCATGCCTGACAAATTTGGTATCTTTCTATGACGGGGTTGCAGCACTGATTGATAAGGGAAGAGAAACTGACATCATCTACCTGGACTTGTGCAAAGCATTTGACACTGTCCCACATGACATCCTTGTCTCTAACATGGAGAAACAATTTGATGGATGGACCACTGATGGATAAGGAATTGGCTGGATGGTCGCACTCAAAGAGTTGCACTCAGTGGTTCTATGTCCAAGTGGAGACCAATGACATGTGACGTTCCTCAGGGGTATTGGGACCAGTGCTGTTTAACATCTTTTTTAGCAACATGGACAGTGGGATTGAGCGCACCCGCAGTAAGTTTGCCAACAACACCAAGCTGTGTGGTGTGGTTGACACGCTGGAGTGAAGTAAAGTCATCCAGAGGGACCTTGGCAGACTAGAGAGGTGGGCCTGTGTGAACCTCATGAAGGTCAACAAGGCCAAGTCAAAGGTCCTGCACATGGGTTGGGACAATCCCAAGCACAAATATAGACTGAGCAGAAAATGGATTGAGAGCAGCCCTCAGGAGAAAGACATGGGGGTATTGGTTGAGAAGCTCCACATGACCTGGAAATGTGTGCTTACAGCCCAGAAAGCCGACCATAACCTGGGATGCATAACAAGAAGCATGAGGGAAGTTGTTCTCCCCTTCTACCCTGGTAACTATTCCTACATTTATACAGTCCTAAAATTACATTGGGCCCTTTGAAGGCAACCACAAGGCTGATGTGGCCTCGGATGAAAATGAGTTTGACACCCCTGCTCTAATTCCAGGCTACTGGAATCAGCCTAGAGAAGAGGAGACTAAGAGGAAAACGCATTGTGGTCTACAGCTTCCTCACAAGGGGAGGAGGAAGGGTAGGTATTGAACTCTTCTCTTTAGAGAAAGAACCACGATGAGGTCTCCCCTCAGTCTCCTCCAGGATGAACAAACCAAGTGGCTATAGCCACTCCTCATATGGCCTCCCCTCCAAACCCTTGTCACTGTTGACTGCAGGGCAAAAATAAACCATGGCAGATGCTCTCTGTTAACCCCCAGCCTCCCCACTAGGAAAAGAGGAGGAAAAGGGAGAGAGAGTTACAAGCTGGAAAAGTTAAAAATGCTTTACTAATGCTACTAAGAAATAGAGAAAATAACACAAAATATACAAAACAAATCTTGAATTTCCCTGGGTAGCACAGCAGCGACTGCAGGGCAGGTAACCAGAAGTCCTGGGCTGGACTCAACAGTAAACTGGAACAGGATTTAGGGATGCAGGTCCTGGAACTAGGCCTAGGATCACAGGCACAACAGGCAGGGTCCTCTTCAGATGCCAGCGATGGTCAAAGAGAGCAAGACACTCATGATCTACCACTTTTGTAGGGTGTATCATGTGTATGGGATGGAATACTTAATTAGTCAATTTTAGTCACCTATTCTGTCCGCCCCTCCTTGAAAATACACCCCTCTCACTTAAGAGACATGCAAAGTTTATCAGTAACCTTAGTTGCCATAGTAATAAGCCTAAACCTGGGGCTCTTCTGCATACCATTGCTACTGTTGTCAACTCCGGAGCGAACAATGTCTGAAAAAACATGCAGTCAAATTCAGAAAAGTGCAGTTACCTAGAAGAACATAGCTGAAAGGAAAATTCACTAAAGGAGAACTGGTCTTGCTTTAAAAAAACAGGACACCCTTTACCAAATTTGTGGCCCTCTTCTGGACACTCTCCAGTAGCAACGTCGAACCACGCCATGTTAGGGATTGGAAGGGACCTCGAAAGATCATCTAGTCCAATCCCCCTGCCGGAGCAGGAACACCTAGATGAGGTTACACAGGAAGGCGTACAGGCAGGTCTTGAATGCCTCTAGAGTAGGAGACTCCACAATCTCCCTGGACAGCCTGTTCCAGTGTTCTGTCACCCTCACTGAGAAGAAGTTTCTTCTCAAATTTAAGTGGAACCTTTTGTGTTCCAGTTTGTACCCATTACCCCTTGTTCTGTCATTGGTGGTCACCGAGAAGAGCCTGACTCCATCCTTGTGACACTCATCCTTTATATATTTGTAAACATTAATGAGGTCACCCCTAAGTCTCCTCTTCTCCAAGCTAAAGAGACCCAGCTCCCTCAGTCTTTCCTCATAAGGGAGGTACTCCACTCCCTTAAACATCTTAGTTGCCCTGCGCTGGACTCTCTCCAGCAGTTCCCTATCTGTGGAGGGGTCTTGATAGATAAAGATTTGTTGCTGAATTAGTCAGGCTCAAAGGAATCTCAAGGCCGCTTCGAGAAGCTGAGAACAGAATCTGCTATGAGAAAGAGGGGCGTTCCTCAATCAGCGGGGTCCTGGCATGGCGTGAAGCATCGGACGTATCATCAGTGAGACTCCAGTGCATGGACAGCCCATGATACTCATTTAGTGAATCCATGCTTGGAGCGTGGACGCGTGATTAGAATATAGTTGTGTCGAGGGTTTAGATTGTGGGGTGACAATAAAACCCTGGCCGATGTATTGTTAACCTCCTCTCCCCCACCGCACTTCCTCCTTTTCCCCTCCCTCTCGCCCCTTCCACTAAGGACAGGCAATTAGGAAGGAAAGAAGGACAGAGAGAAGAGAGTTGGAAAAAATTAAAGATGTTTTACTAATGCTACTAATAAGAATAGAGAAAATAATACAAAATATACAAAACCAGTCTTGAAAGTCTCAGCAACTGCAGAGCTGGCACCCGAAGTCCTAGATTAGACTCAGCAGCCAACCAGAGCCAGATTCAGTTTCTCACCAGGCCTCAGTTCGCAGGGACGACTAGCAAGGTCCTCTCCTAATGTCGGCCATAAGCAGAAGGGAAAAAGCAAAAAGGGGAAAAAAAAGGCACAAGATCCTCATGATCTCCCACTTTTATATGAAGTATTCACGTGAATGGAATGTTATACACAGTTGGTCAGTTTCTTGGTCACTTGTTTCTCGTCGCCCCTCTCGCGAGATGTCCATCCACGCTTATCAATAAGTTTGCATTCCATTGCTAGGTTTACCAAAACATGTGTCTGGTTCTCTAGGAAAATGCAGTTAATATGAAGGCTTTAGTTGACAGGAAAAATTCACTGAAAGAGAAACTTGTTTTTTAACAAAACCAGGACATTCCACCCCTTATAATATGCCATTCACTGAATACTTAAACCTTATCAATACAATCTAATCAATCACTACTATATATATATATATATATATATATATATACACACAGATGTACCTATATACATAGGAGTAATTAATCAGTGGACCATCCTTTAAAAAGTTCATTAAGTTCATTTTGTCACGACAGTCTCTCAGGGCAGGAAAAATGGTACAAGTGCATCTCATGACCACTGTTTGTGGGTTAAAGACATCAACTTCGAAGAAGTTGTCAGGCGCCACTCAAAGAAGTTAGCTCTGGCTTCATCATCACTGTCTTGATCTGGAAGACACTTATTAAATACTGTTAGTATGGCAATTCACATCCTGCAGTTCAGTTTTGAATATTTTCACCTAAACTCAAATCCCCTTGAGGTACACACCAGACTTCTCCATCCTTAAGCATCACCCACCAGGTGCTGCCAGGTCCCTGGGCAAAAACAATCCCACGAATGGGCTTGCCTTTGCCTGAGGCAGGAGTAACCCAGACTGCCTTTCCTAACATATTTTTCATATGTACTACAGGGACTTTATCTCCTTCCACAGTACGTAGAATTTCTGATTGGGCAGGCCCGGCTCGATTGGTTGATCCCCTGGTGTTGACCAACCAAGTGGCTTTTGCTAAATGTGAATCCTAGTTTTTAAAGGTTCCACCACCAAGTGCCTTTAGTGTAGTTTTTAGCAAACCATTGTACCTTTCAATTTTCCCAGAGGCTGGTGCATGATATGGAATATGATATACCCACTCAATTCCATGTTCTTTGGCCCAATTGTCTATAAGACTGTTTTTGAAATGAGTACCATTGTCTGATTCAGTTCTTTCTGGCGTACCGTGTCGCCAAAGGACTTGCTTTTCAAGGCCCAAGATAGTATTTCGGGCTGTAGCATGAGGTACGGCATATGTTTCCAACCATCCAGTGGTTGCTTCCACCATTGTAAGTACATAACACCTACCTTGACGTGTTTGTGGAAGTGTAATATAATCAATCTGCCAAGCTTCTCCATACTTATACTTTAGCATCGCTCCCCATACCATACAGGCTTTAACCGTTTTGCTTGTTTGATTTCGGCGCAAGTTTCACATTCATGAATAACCTGTGAAATAGTGTCCATAGTTAAATCCACCCCTCGATCGCGAGCCCATTTATATGTTGCATCTCTATCTTGATGCCCTGAAGCATCATGGGCCCACCGAGCAAGGAAAAGTTCACCTTTATGTTGCCAGTCCAAGTCCACCTCAGTTACTTTAATCTTAGCAGCTTTACCTTGCTCCAGTGTGGTCTGGATCAGTCCATGGCAGATGGTAGGACTGTGTTTCCACCCCTGGGGCAAGCGATTCCACGTGTACTGGATGCCTCTCCAGGTGAAAGCAAACTGCGGCCTGCACTCTGCTGCTGCAGGAATAGAGAAAAATGCATTAGCAATGTCAATTGTAGCATACCACTTAGCTGCCTTTGACTCCAGTTCAAATTGCAGTTCTAGCATGTCAGGCACAGCAGCACTCAATGGTGGCGTAACTTCATTCAGACCACGATAGTCTACAGTTAGTCTCCACTCGTCACTAGACTTACGCACTGGACAGATTGGGCTGTTAAAAGGGGAGCGAGTCTTACTGATCACACCCTGGCTTTCCAATTGACGGATCAACTTCTGGATAGGAATCAAAGAGTCTCGATTGGTGCGATATTGCCGGCGATGCACTGTCGTGGTAGCAATTGGCACCTGCTGATCGTCAACCATCAGCAGTCCTACAACAGAAGGATCATCTGAAAGACCAGGCAAATCAGACAGCTGTTCAATTTCCTCAGTGTCCACAGCTGCTATACCAAATGCCCACCTATACCCTTTTGGGTCCTTAAAATACCCTCTCCTGAGGTAGTCTATGCCAAGGATGCACGGAGCATCTGGACCAGTCACAATGGGATGCTTTTGCCAGTTTTTTTCCAGTTAGGCTCATTTCAGCCTCTACAACAGTCAGTTCCTGGGATCCCCCAGTCACTCCAACAATATTGATGGATTGCATTCCTTTATAATTAGAAGGAATTATTGTGCACTGTGCACCAGTATGCACTAAAGCTTTGTACTCCTGGGGGTGTGTTGTACCAGGCCATCGTATTTGTACAGTCCAATAAACTCTGTTATCCCTTTCCTCCACCTGGTTGGAGGCAGGGCACCTCTAATTTCTGTTTTGCACAGTCTCTGGGTGTGAATTAGAGGTTCCTTCAAGAGTCGTGTCTTTTGACCGCCTCCCCACTCCATCCCCTATTGTGCTGTCGGCAGCCCCGATGATACAGCAGTCTGGGGCGGAGGGAGGAAAATTACCGAGTGGATGGACTCCTATACCATTACCCGACTCTAGAGAGATCAAGAAGTCCAAAGGACTGGAATCAGACAATTTGTCAAAAGAACTGGTGAAAGCTGAGAATGCTAAAGTCATAAATAAGTGTAATATCAGTCCTTTTACTGATTTGTCTCCGCCTTTACCGCCTTCTACCCCTCTAACTCCTATAAAAGAGCAGAAGGAGTCGCCGGATAAGAACCGGGCAAAAGAACTGTGTGAAAGATCAGATCAGCTATTAGCGAGTGAATCCAACAGTCAGCAATGCGGTCATGCTGATCGTGACGGTAAAGGGGATGCGCTTAGGGACTCAGGTTATACGCATAATTATGATGCTAGAAAGTATTGGCGAGAATGTGCACTGTTCCGAACCCCCCTGTTACTAATGATTCTCCAGCACCGTTCAAGTCCGTGTTAGCTGATGACTCGAAAGGGGATGAGGGTTTGAAGCATTTTTCTTGAAAAGTTAAGTATGTGTATGAGTTGCCCCGAGATCAGATACGAACCATGAAAAACTCAAGCAAAATTAGACCTATGCAATGTAACAGCTATAGATCATTTAGGACAGAAAAATGGGGATTTGTTGAAAGGGGCAGGTATCCCGCAACTCCTGGAAGAGACACTAATTGACACACCACAACTACAGACACGATAAGTTTCTGAAATCCTGAGGCAGTCAACAGATCTTGCATATCAAGCTATGAAAGAGGTGTCTGAAACCAACAAAGCAGCCAAATCATTTGCAACTATTAATCAGGGTCCCAATGAGAATTACATGCAATTTATTGACCACCTTCAAGAGGTCATCAGGAAGCAGGTCGAAAACTTAGAAGCTAAGGAAGCACTAGTGTTGAGATTAGTAGTAGAGAATGCTAATGTTTGCTATCAACATGTTATTTGCGAGTTTTACAGTACATATTATGTGCTCCTGTTTATTGCCTCTCTGAAAATCAAGCAGCTTGTCAGGAATGTGAGTTAACTGTTTTACTAGTTGTTTTTAAGTGTGCTGTAAAACCTTCTCCCCGCTTTTCGCATTCACGCTGCAAGTAGCCCTGTGCCTTCTTCCCTTCCTCCTCCTTCCTCCCTCCCTCCCTCTTCTCAAGGTTTTTACTTGCAAGATGGGGTCAGGAATAATTGTTTTCAGTTGTGTTCCTAAAAAATCAGTATTGGGAGGTGTTTTAAAACTTAGGAAAGCACTCTGAATTATAAAGAAGGAGGATCTCGTTAAATATTGAAATCAGTGTTGGCTGCTGTAAAAGCTAAATGATTGGGAAAAGTGTCCGGAGAATAGAATCTTGTTGTGATTAATGTTGTTTTTGAGGCCAGAAGATCAGGACAAAATAAATCTCTACAAGAGATCATTAAATCATTTCAGACAGTTTTACAGGTGGGGCGATTTGAACTTCAACAAGCTGAGAGAGTTAACTGATAACACACAGGTCAGAGTAAACTTGCTGAAGTCTGCAAGATGCTTTCCTTATTAACCTGTTTTCTTTGTGGGTATCTGTTTAAGCCTGTTGCAGTTTTGGTAGGTCTGTGCTAAATGGTATGATAAGTTCACAGTCTGTTAAATCATGAGAATTCCTTGACTCAAAATGTGCATTTTGTGATAATTCAGAAGATCATAAGTAATTTAGTTCTTTACTGCGTGAATGTGATGGTAAAATTTTGCATATAGTAGCTGTTATTTTTCTCTCCAGCATGCTACCTTTATTCCAGCATTCAGACTTGCGCAACTCTGTGACAGGCTGTGTCTCATCTTGGTGTGCTGGATTTGGCTTTTCCATATGCATACCATGTAAAGAATCCTGGTTTTGGAATAACAGCTGTAGCGCACCAGATGAGACACTAAAAAAACAAAACAAAACAAAACAAAATTAAAAAAAAAAAGGCCTTGCGCAGTCCAGCTCGCTGCGGCGGCGGGGGGCTCCAGCACGCACTGACCTATTTTGTCAGGGAGACCCAGAGGTACCTCCACCTGGCTGAGCAGTAAGCGGCCCAAAAGTGCAATGCAAAAATTGAGATATTGTCTTAAATTAGTGTGACTGTGATCCATCTGCATATTTGAACTGGGTATTTGGTTTTCAAATCTGAGCTCAGTACTTTAGTTTGCATATTCATATTTGGTACCAAAAGAATCTTGTTTGGGGAGATAATTACAAAATGGGAACCGATTCCAAGGCTAAAATTCCACCTTGCCCCCCCTTAGGATGCATCCTTACACATTAGATTAATTGCTTATATTGTAAGAAAAGCATTTAAATTGTTAAAATGCTATGATAGATGTGAATTTGGAAGAGGTTGTATTTAAAAGTTGCTAGAATATTAACTGATTTGGATCTAGGAAAAGAGAATAATGGATTTATGTTTATTATACTGGTTTATACTGGTTTTTGACATCTCTAAATTGTAAAAGGTAAATGGAGCTAAGGAATGTAACTATTTCTGAGCTACTTGAAATTGCATATAAAGTATATTATGGTTGGAATGAAATGGGAAAACAAAAGAGCAAAATATCCCAGGCCTGTGTGCAGCTCATTGTAACTGAGGAGTTTCCCAGAGCCTCCTACTTCGTACCAGCCATTATGCCAGCTGCGTGACCTTGTTTATATCTAAACTGCAACAAGAAGAGGAATAAAAAAAAAAATGGAAAAACCTGGCTGTCCGCTTTTAAAGCGGTGAAAGGGGGGTTTACTCTCCCCTCCACTGCAGCAATGTAATACTGACTGGAGCAGTTCGAGGGTGAAGTTTAAAGGCATCCTTAGCAGACCCATAGTTCTAATGAAACTGGAAAATTAAACTAAAAAAATTTTTTGATAGACTTATTCTGTGGTAACTAGTTGTAAGAGAGCTCTTAGTAAATTCACCATGCTAGTTTTTGATGTCATGTGAGAGAACGAAAGAAAGGCGGTTTTTTGAGACCAATAGAATGCCAAATTTGGAACGAAGTTTTAATACATGAATTCTTATAGTTGCCAGAAATTCCTATACCTCTCTTAGGTTAAGATTTCTTAAGTAAATTGTAAGCTCAAATAACGTTTTCTGAGAATTCTGTTTAGTTGCATGGCCTACAAGAAGCTGCTTGGATGGTGCAGATCTGCTTGCTGCAAGTGAGAAATCTCCAAGGAAATTTCAAATGCTGTATTTCCACTAGTATTAACAGCCAATGTTTCGATAAAGCAAATACTACACTGATAGATCTGAAACAGGATTTCGATCCAGTAAGGAAAAACAATATCCAATAAATATGACAGCCAAAATGGAGTTGGAAACTTTGAGGAATAAACTTATGACAACCTTACAGGCTGACTGCATTCGATTGGACTTGCAGATTTGTCTGTTTATAGCTACAACATAGAAACAATCTGTGGCTATTGTGGGACAGTATGATGAGATTGCTAGCAAACTGATATACCAATTGTTATATACCAATTGTCACTCTGATCAAGAAAATGCAGGGAATGAATTTAAGTCTTAATAGGCCATGATCCTTTTGTCATATATGTACCATTTGTGAAATTTAATTCTGATTTTTTTTTATTTGTAATCTATGTCTCTATAAATTGCACTAGCTGGTTTTCTTAACACCACAGCTTTTGGCATGCCTAAATGTAAATTGCTGCAGAACCTGCAAGTCTTTAACATCAGGTCATAGGCCATACTTGTATTTGGTCTGATCCTACATACTTGCAAAGTTTTTGTTGATGGTTCTGGGAAGTCTCATAAAGCTGTAGTGGTTTGGTGTGAAGATAACAATTGGCGTCATTCTGTAAAAATTATTGAAGATTCAACCCAAGTAGCAGAACTTGGCACAGCTTTAAATTACTTAGAGCTTTTTCAGGAGGAACCTCTAAATTTGATTTGTGATTTTGAGTACGTAGTCAAGATCCAACGCACATATCTCGTTCTGAACTTTTTTTTGTTTTTTTGTTTGGATGTTTTTTTTTAATAAAAGGGGAAGAAGTAGGGGAAACACCACAAAACCAATTGTCAAAAGCATTGTATGTGATGAAATACTTTGCAAGTATGACCCAAAACCATGCTAAATCAGAAAGAACCTACATTAGTTATGGTCAAATCACTAGTCAATTAAAAAGGCCACATCAATTGATAACCTGGGGAAAAGGTTATGTTTGTGTCATTACAGGCCGAGGATTGAAGTGGATTCAACAAAGATTCAACGGATGCAGATGGACAGGAGGGAGATAAGTTGTGAGGACTGTTTCAGATGTAAACCATGGATCCTAATTCAGTGTTACAGATGCTCGCAGACCTAGTGGTCTAGAAGCCTATTGGCAAGCAGGTGGTGTACCTTCTGTGGAGAATGGCAATTTGAACAATCAGCAGGAGATCCAAAAGGGTGATATTATGATTAGATAGTTAATGTATAGATTAGGTAAAATTATGAGATATCTCTACCATAGTAATCTAAGTTCAGCAACTGATAAAGTTTTAGAAGGGATATTAAAGTTAAGCTATTGATCTTTTAAATAGGTTGAGATAACTTCTAAGAAACTAATTCAATTATTAGTATATACTGATGGTATTAATTATGTTACCCTATAAACTGCACAGTTATAAATCTTTTAGGAATTTAAGAGAATATATTGTATTAACTTGTCTGGTTATTTTGAATCTATTAAAATATTGTGTTAATAAGGTTGTCATAGTAGAATTAAGGTTTTAAGAATAGGCCAGTAGTTGTTTGATCTTATTAAGTAAGGTTTAACTGCATTATATGTAATTGTAATTATGTTGTTAATCACGTGTTCTTTGTTGCAGTATATTTCAAAAATGATTCACCGTGCGGTTAAAGGGGCCTGACTAATTCAAGAACAGAAAGGGAGAAGTGTGGAGGGGTTTTGATAGATAAAGATTTGTTGCTGAATTAGTCAGGCTCAAAGGAATCTCAAGGCCGCTTCGAGAAGCTGATAACAGAATCTGCTATGAGAAAGAAGGGCATTCTTCAATCAGCGGGGTCCTGGCATGGCGTGAATCATCGGACGTATCATCAGTGAGACTCCAGTGCATGGACAGCCCATGATACTCATTTAGCGAATCCATGCTTTGACCGTGGACGCGTGATTAGAATATAGTTGCATATATAAGGAGGCTTGTTTCTGTAATAAATGGCTTTTGCGTGATTCACATTGAATCGAAATTTTTCCTGAGTCCTTTATCGCTCCAACACCTATCCTTCTTGAACTGAGTGGCCCAGAAATGGACACAATATTCCATATGTGGTCTCACCAGGGCAGAGTAGAGGAGAAGGAGAACCTCTCTCAGCATACTAACCACAACACTTCTAATACACCCCAGGATGCCATTGACCTTCATGACCACAATGGCACATTGCTGGCTCATGGTCATCCTGCTGTCCACCAGGACCCCCAGGTCTCTTTCCCCTACACTGCTCTCCATAGGTCATTCCCGAACTTGTACTGGAACCTGGGGTTGTTCCTACTCAGATGCAAGACTCTACACTTTCCCTTGTTATATTTCATTAAAGTTTTCCCCGCCCAAGTCTCCAGCCTGTCTAGATCTCGCTGGATGGCGGCACAGCCTTCTGGCATATCAGCCACTCCTCCCAGCTTGGTGTCATCAGCAAACTTGCTAATAGTACACTCTAGTCCCTCATCCAAATCATTGATGAATATATTGAATATGATAGGCCCCAGTACTGACCCTTGAGGCACTCCACTAGATACAGGCCTCCAACTAGAGTCTGCCCCATTGACCATGATTCCCTGGCTTCTTTCCTTCAGCCAGTTGGCAGTCCACCTCACTACCCAATCATCCAGACCGCACTCCCTCAATTTAGCTGTGAGGATGCTGTGGGAGACTGTGTCAAATGCCTTACTCAAGTCAAGGTAGACCACGTCCACCACTCTGCCATCATCCATCCATCTTGTTATGTCCTCATAAAAGTCAATGAGGTTGGTCAAGCATGACTTCCCTTTGGTGAAGCCATGTTGACTGCCCCTAATGACCCTCTTATCCCTGATATGCCTTGAGATGGCCCCAAGGATAAGTCGTTCCATCAGTTCCCCAGGGATGGAGGTGAGGCTGACCGGTCTATAGTTACCCGGCTCCTCCTTCTTGCTCTTTTTGAAGACTGGAGTAACATTTGCTTTCCTCCAGTCCTCAGGCACCTCTCCCATTTCCAAAGACTTGGCAAAGATGATGGAGAGCGGTCCAGCAATAACCTCAGCCAGCTCCCTCAGCACCCATGGGTGCATCCCATCCGGACCCATAGATTTATGGATGTCCAGATTGTGTAACTGCTCCCTAACCCAGTCCTCATCAACCAAGGAAGACTCCTCCATTGACCTGCCTTCCTCTGGGGCCTCAGTGGTACGGGGCTCCTCAGGACAGCCTCCGGCAGAGTAGACAGAGGCAAAGAAGGTATTCAGTAACTCTGCCTTCTCTGTGTCTTCTGTCACCAGGGCACCCACCTCATTCATCAGTGGGCCTACATTGCCTCTGGTGTTAGTTTTATCCACCACGTATTTGAAAAAGCTCTTCCTGTTGTCCTTGACCCCTCTCACCACGTTTAATTCTAAGGAGGCCTTAGCTTTCCTAGTTGCCTCCCTACACCCTCTGACAACACCCTTATATTCTTCCCAAGTGGCCAGCCCCTCCTTCCATGAGCTATAAACTCTCCTCTTCCACTTAAGCTTACCCAGCAGCTCCCTGTTTAACCATGCAGGCCTCCTGGCTCCCTTCCTTGACTTCCTACGCTCCGGGACGCTCTGATCTTGTGCCCGGTAGAAACAGTCCCTGAACACTAACCAACTATCTTGGGCCCCTTTACCTTCAAGCAGCCTTGCCCATGGGATTTCCCCTAGCAATTGCCTGAAAAGGCCAAAGTTTGCCGTGCTGAAATCCAGGGTTGCAATTCTGCTTGCTATCCTGCTCCTACCACATGAGATCCTGAACTCCACCATCTCATGGTCACTGCAACCAAGGCAGCCCTCAACCTTTACCACTTCAACCAGACCCTCCTTGTTAGTGAGGATGAGGTCCAGCAGTGCACCTCTTCTAGTCGGCTCCTCCAGCCTTTGCATCAGAAAGTTATCACCAAGGCACTGGAGGAACGTCCTAGACTGTGGCTGGCTGGCTGAGTAGTCCTTCCAACAAACATCAGGGAAATTAAAATCCCCCACAACAACCAGGGCCTGTGATTGCGAGGCTGCTCCCAGCTGTCTGTAGAAGGCCTCATCAACTTCCTCACCCTGATCTGGTGGCCTGTAATAGATGCCCACAATAGTATCACCCTTGCCAGCCTGCCCCTTAACTTTCACCCACAGACTCTCAACTCGCTCCTCATCCGTGCCTGGACAATACTCAATACATCCTAGTTGCTCTCTCACGTAAAGAGCAACTCCACCACCATGCCTGGCTGGCCTGTATTTCCTGAAAAGGACATAGCCATCCATGACCACATTCCAGTCATGTGTGCTGTCCCACCATGTCTCTGTAATCACCACCAGATCATAATCTCCTGCCCTAACACAGGTTTCTATCTCCTCCTGCTTATTCCCCATGCTGCCCGCATTGGTGTACAGGCATTTCAGAGAGTGAGCTGAGCACTCCGATTTCACCTCAGGGGTATGCGGGGCCTCCCAGCCCTCATGAACTCTAGAGTGATGCTCTACTGATGCAAGCCAAGCTACCACTCAATCCCCCTTCAAATCTTTTTTAAAACTCCCCAAATGAGCCCTGCTTATTCCTGTCCCAGCATCCTTTCGCCCCTGCGAGATAAACCTTTCCCACGTATCACTGTTTGGACTGGTGTCTTTTAAAACCAGCTGTTATCAAAGTACCCAAAGCCCTGCCTGTAGCACCAGTCCTGTAGCCAATTGTTTAGGGACTGGATTTTTCTATTCCCTCCCACATCATCACCCAAAACTGGAAGGAGGGAAGAGAAAAATCACTTGAGCCCCAGACTCTTTTACCATCTGTCCCAAGGCCTTAAAATCTTTTTCATTCCCGTCAGACTGCGGGATGCAGCTTCCTCCCTATCTGTCTGGAAGATCAGCAGTGGGTAGTAGTCTGTCAGGCGCACCAGGTTGGGGAGCATCCTGGTGATGTCCCTGATCCGGGCTCCAGGTAGACTGCACACTTCCCTACAATGAGGGTCAGCTCTGCAGATTGGGCCCTCTGTCCCTCTCAGAAGGGAATTGCCTACTACAATTACCCTTCTTTCTTTCTTATCTGAGGCGGTCTTGAGGCATGGAGTCAACTGCCTCTTTCTATGTGACCTCGTAGGTAGGCCTTGCACCACATCCTCACCTACCTCCTCTTCAAGATCCAGGGCCTCAAACCTATTACGGAGGGGCACCTGAGGAAGCAAAGCAGGTAGTTAGGGGGGTTGCCCACAGCCCTGAACTGGAACTAGCTTCCAACCCTCGTCATCTTTTCTGTCCCCTACCTCTGCCCAACAGCGACAGGGCAGGGGCTGTCTCAGGTCTTCTCCCTCTGCCTAACAGGTCAAGGGGTTCATCACCTTTTGGGGGATATCCCCCTGGAGCCTCTCTGAGTGGCACACCAGGGAGTTACTCTACCAGTCAATTTCCTTTTTGCACTCCCTGATGGTCCTCATCCTCTCAATCTCCTCCTTAAGCTTTGCAACCATGTAGAGCAGATCTTGCACCTGCTCACACCTCACACAGGTGGGATGCTGGCCATTGCCATCAGGCAGCAGCAGGCTCTGGCACTCCCTGCAGCCAGAAACCTGAATAGCCACGGTTCAGGGCAGACAGTCTGTCTGAGTTACTACAGTCTTCTTCAGACAAGCTCTCTTTCTGGTCAAGACCATGGTCAGCAACAGTATGAAACACTGGCAATAGGTGGGAGTCTACCTAGTAAAGGGTGACAACCTCTACACCCTAGTGCACGAGTTACCACACCCACTGCTGCAGCACAGCGTGGGCGCTACTCACCTGTGTCACAAGCCGATTGCTCCTTCCAGCACCTGGCAAGTAGCGACTTGTCGCTGCCCTCTCGGAAGCTTTTTCAAGACGAGGGGCAGGGGAGTGATTGCCCCCGCCATGGTAACGCCCACTCCACATCAGCTGCTCTCTCAAGGGCTGCCAGGAGCTGCCGGGTCTCTCGAGAACCAAAGTGCCCGATTAAGAGAAAAAACAAACAAACAAACAAACAAAAAAAGGCTTCTCTGTACCTCGAAGATTTCGCTTAATCAGGACCCACCGAGCTGCCTCTGATCAACTGATTTCAGGAACTTTATATCCTTTTTATATTGTGGCACTCAGAACTGCACACAGTACACCAGGTGAGCCTGCACCAGTGCAGAGTAGAGCGGGACAATCTCCTGCCTCGTCCAGCTGGCAATGCTGTGCTTGATGCACCCCAGGACACAGTTGGCCCTCTTGGCTGCCAGGACACACTGTTGGCTTATGTTCAACTTGCCATCAACTAGAACCCCCAGACCCCTCTCCACAGAGCTGCTCTTCAGCATCTCGTTTTCCAGTCTGTATGTACAGCCAGGGTTGCAGTATCCCAGGTGTCAAATTTGGCAATTGCCCTTGTTGAACTTCATGCAGTTGGTGACTGTCCAGTTCTCCAATTTGTCTAGATCCCTCTGCAGGGCCTCTCTGCCCTCAAGAGTATCAACAGTTCCTCCCAGTTTAGTGTCATCAGCAAACTTACTAAGTAATCTCTCAAGTCCTGAGTCTAAGTCATTTATAAAGACATTGAAGAGTGCTGGTCCTAAGATGGATCCCTATGGAACCCTGCTATGTACTGTTCACCAGCCCGACATAACTGCATTTACTATAACCCTTTGAGCCCAACCTCTCAGCCAATTGCTCACTCACTGCATTATGTGTTTATCCAGCTGTATGCTGATCATCTTGTCCAGGAGGATACTGTGAGAAACAGCACCAAAGGCCTTTCTGAAATCCAAAAAGACCACATAGACAGGCTTCCCTTGGTCAATTGGGTGGGTAACCTTGTCATAGAAAGAAATTGTTTGTTAAGCAGGACTGTCACGAAGGGACCCCAGTCAGTTTTAGGCAGACAACAAGTTCCAAAACAGACTTTATTCTGGCCAGAAAAGTACAGCCAATGAACCAACCAAAACAGGGTTTATACAATTAGTTAGCCCTCCTATAACATAAGATAAAGGTTCGGATATCAGTTGAGGAAATTATTGGGGTGCAGCAAATGATAATAATGATGATCCACAGCGTGCATGCACACACTCACAGGAAACAAAGCCAGAGCCCTCTGACTCCAGGACACTACACTCGCCTGATTCGGCAAAGACTTACACTTGCCTGATCGGCAAGGACTTATTCAAGGATATATCTAGTAGATGATCATTCACCCAAACAAGGAGGTGAGGCACTTCCAGTCCCGGGAAGTTTCTTTAGACAGCATCCCAGTCTAAGGGGAGGGCTTCAGCACAGACCCGCTGCTCCGAGAAGCCCACACAAAGGGAATCTTCGGCAGGAACCCTGTTTTATAGACTGATCAGATCTGGCTGTGGGCATTCCAGAAGTTTCTTGGCTTCTCTGGGCCACTCCTCCTCTGCTAACAACCCTGGCTAACCAACTCCGGGTCCTACAAAAGAGCCATTAACTGCCCCATTGAAGGAGAGGGAGATGTACAACTGCCACAGCAGTTTTCAGAGGGGGGAAGTGCAACTGCCATAGCAGTTCTCAGAAGGGGGGGAAGTGTAACTGCCACATAGACCTTCCCCTCATGAACCCATGTTGGCTGGGATCAGTGACTATGTTGTAATTCAGATGTTTTTCAGTAACTCCCAGAATAATCTTCTCCATGGTTTTGCCAGGCACAGAAGTGAGACTGACAGGTCTGTAGTTGCCAGGGTCATCCCTGTTGCCCTTCTTGTAGATGGGGACAACGATTGCCAGCTTCCAGTCATCTGGGACCTCTCCAGATTCCCAGAAACACTGAAAAATCACAGTGAGAGGTCTTGCTATGATATCAGCCTGCTCTTTAAATAGCCTTGGATGAATCCCATCAGGCCCCATCGACTTGTAGGGATCTAACTGGAGTAGCAAATCTTGTACAAGTTTCAGATTTATTGGGAGTTTATCATTCATGTATGCGAGAGCAAAAACTCATGGACTCCACATAATTCAATATGAATTCAAGCAAAGCCCTTTATTACAGAAACAAGCCTCCTTATATATGCAGTTATTTCCTCATCATGCGTGCAAGCTCCAAGCATGCATTAGCTGACTGGATATTGTCCATGTTCACGAGCTGTACACGCGCCCGAGTCTCATTGCTGTTTTTCAGGGTGCTATTTTTCAGCCCTCGGGCTGGTCTTGAGATTGCTTTGGCTAGTTCAGAAATAAATCACTATCTAATAGAAACCCATCCACACAACAACCTCAAGAAAATCCCTCAAATCTCCCACAACTTCCCCTTTTTGGTTTTGAACCAGCCAGGCCTTGTTTACAATGCGCTGAATCATCTTTGAAATACACTGCAGCATACAATATATGATTAACAATGATTACAGTTACATATAATGTAGCTAAGCCTTACATAATAAGATCAAACAACTACCCACCATTTGTCAAACCCTAATTCTACTATGACAATCTTATTAACGTGCTGGGTTAGTTTGTTTAAAATACTATGAATAAATCCAGAATGATTAAACAAGTTATTAAAACATCTTTCTCTTAAATTCATCACAACCATGTCCTTACGATAACAACAAAAATCTATAGCAACACGATTTTGAAATGTAACATGCCCAAGACCATCAACATGTATTATTAATTGAGTTAATATCTCAGAAGTTAGATTAGCCTGTTTAAAAGACCAATAGATTAACTTTGATATGTCTCCTAAAGCTTTACCAGCTGCTAGACTAAGGATAAGGAGTGCAGTATCACAGTATCACAGTATGTTTGGGATTGGAAAGGACCTCAAAAGATCATCTAGTCCAATCCCCCTGCTGGAGCAGGAATGACTAGGTGAGGTCGCACAGGAACATGTCCAGGCGGGTTTTGAATGTCTCCAGAGAAGGAGACTCCACAACCTCCCTGGGCAGCCTGTTCCAGTGCTCTGTCACCCTTACTGAGAAGAACTTTTTTCTCAAATTTAAGTGGAACCTCTTGTGTTCCAGCTTGATCCCATTACCCCTTGTCCTATCATTGTTTGCCACCGAGAAGAGCCTGGCTCCATCCTTGTGCCACTCACCCTTTATATATTTATAAATATTAATAAGGTCACCCCTCAGTCTCCTCCAAACTAAAGAGACCCAGCTCCCTCAGCCTTTCCTCATAAGGGAGGTGCTCCACTCCCTTAATCATCTTTGTTGCCCTATGCTGGACCCTCTCCAGCAGTTCCCTGTCCTTCTTGAACTGAGAGGCCCAGAACTTGACACAATATTCCAGATGTGGTCTCACCAGGGCAGAGTAGAGGGGAAGGAGGACCTCTCTCGATCTACTAACCACTCCCCTTCTAATACACCCCAGGATGCCATCGCCCACAACAGTGTCACCCCTGTCAGCCTGCCCCTTAATTCTGACCCATACACTCTCAACTTGCTCCTCATCCACTCCTGGGCAGAATTTAGTACATTGTAGTTGTTCTCTCACATAGAGAGCAACTCCACCACCACGCCTGGCTGGCCTGTCTTTCCTGAAAAGGGCATAGCCATCCATGACCACATTCCAGTCATGTGAACTGTCCCACCATGTTTCTGTAATTACCACCAGATCATAATCTCCCGACCGAACATAGGATTCTAACTCCTCCTGCTTATTCCCCATGCTGTGCGCATTGGTGTACAGGCATTTCAGGGAGCGAGCAGAGCACACCCATTTCTCCCTAGAGGCATAGGAGGCCACCTGGTCCTCATCAGTTTTAGAATGCTTCCCCACTGGGACAAGCCCAGCTACAACCCCATCCCCCTTCGAGCCTAGTTTAAAGCTTTCCAAATGAGCCCAGCTAATTCCTGCCCCAGCATTCTTTTGCCCCTATGAGATAAACCTTTCCCGCGTGACACTGTCCAGACTGGAGTCTTATGAAACCAACCATTATAAAAAAATCCAAAGCCCTGCCTGTAGCACCACTCTTGGAGCCAACCATTTAGAGACTGAATTTTCCTATTCCATCCCACATTGTCACTTGAAGATGGAAGGAGTGAAGAGAAGATCACTTGAGCCCCTGAGTCTTTCACCATCCTTCCCAAGACCTTGAAATCATTCTTCATTGCCCTCAGACTACGGGAAGCAGCTTCCTCCCCATCTGTCTGGAAGACCAGCAGCGGGTAGTAGTCTGTTGGGTGCACCAGTCTGGGGAGCTCTCCAGCGATATCCTTGATCCGGGCTCCAGGTAGACTACAAACTTCTCTAAGATGAGGGTCAACTCTGCATATTGGGCCCTCTGTTCCTTTCAGAAGGGAATTTCCTATTACAATCACCCTTCTTTCTTTCTTATCAGAGGTAGTCTTAAGTTGTGAAGTCAACCGCCTCTTCCTATGTGATCTTGTAGGCAGGCTTGGCACCACCTCCTCACCTACCTCTTCTTCAAGATGCAGGGCCTCAAACCTATTACGGAGGGGCACCTGGGGAGACAAAGGAGGCAGGGAGGGGGGCTGCCCGTGACGCCGAACTGGAATACGCTTCCAACACCCTCGTCATCTTTTAGGTCCCCTACCTCTGCCCGACAGCAACAAGAGCGGGGCTGTCTCAGGACTTCCACCTCTGTCCGAGAGGGCAGGAGGTCCATCTCCTTTTGGGGGGTACCTCCCTGGGACCTTTCCAACTGGCACGTCAGGGTGTTACTCCACCAGTCGGTCTCCCTTTCGCACTCCCTGATGGTCCTCAGCATCTCAACCTCCTCCTTAAGTTCCACAACCATGTGGAGCAGGTCTTGCACCTGCTCACACCTCTCACAGGTGGAGTACTGGCCTCCCTCCCCTGGCAGCAGCAGGCTCTGGCACTCCCTGCAGCCAGAGACCTGAACAGCCACCATTCAGGACAGAACCTCAGTCTGCGTTGCCACCGTCTGTTTGAGACAAGCTCTCCTCCTGGAGGCGACCATGGTCATCAGCAGTCTGGGATGCTGGCAATAAGTTAGAGGGGCTGACAAGCAACAAGTGCTCTCTGCACTCTGCTGCAAAAGCTACCACACCCGCTGCTGCAGCACAGTGTGGGTGGGACTCACCAGCTGCATAAGCTGATCGCTTCTCTTTGCACCTGGTGGGCAGTGGCTAGTCCCAAAGGCTTTTTCAAGGCAAGGGGAGGGGGTGTGGTTGCCGTCACCGTGGGAATGCCCCCTGCCATGTCAGCCGCTCTCTCGCAATGGCTGCTGAGGCTGCAGGGATCGGGACCCGCTGGGAATCACGCTGTTCCTGTACGTTTCCCTCTGAGCTTCCTAATCTCGGCTGAACCTCGTGATCGGCTGAACCTCGCTATCGGCTGAACCTCGCTGGCTCTGGCTCTTGCTGGGCTGGCTCTGATCAGCTGACTGAATCAAGAAGTTTTCAAGAAGGGTAAGAAGGAAGACTCTACTAATTACAGGCCTGTCAGTCTCACTTTAGTGTCTGGTAAAATTATGGAAAAGGTTATTTTGGGAGTTACTGAAAAACACTTGAGACACATTGCAGTCATTGGTTGTATCCAGCATGGGTTAACAAGGGGAAAGCCCTGTTTAACTAACTTAATTTTGTTTTATGACATACGTACCATATATATATGCATACATACAATAGAAATAACATTGGCCAGTTACTTGATGAGCATGGTCACCTCACAAACAGGGACACAGACAAAATAGAGACATTTAATGTTTTCTTTACCTCAGTATTCAACACCGATGATGGGCTTTGGGACGCCCAGAGCCCTGGGCTAGAAAACCAGTCCTAATGAAAAAGGCAAAGAGTAGTTGAATAGCTCTCCTAAAATCTCACTCCTGCAACTGAAAAAACAAAAGGTACAGTTCTCTTTAATTTCTTTTGCTTCTACCGGAGAATTCAAAAAAAGCATACTCACGAAATATGACAGCAATGAATAGAAATACAACATCGGCTTAACTATCATTATATAAAGCAGTGCTACACAACCCAGCAACAAAGCTATTATGCTTGACCATCCTCATAGCCTTTTATGAAGATATAACGAGGTGGATAGATGATGGCAGGGCAGTGGATGTGGTCCACCTTGACTTCCATAAAGCATTTGACACAGTCTCCCACAGCATTCTCACAGCTAAACTGAGGAAGTGTGGTCTGGACGATCAAGTAGTGAGGTGGACTGCGAACTGGCTGAAGGGAAGAAGCCAGAGGTTGCGGTCAATGCAATTCAGCCTTACTTAATAAGATCAAACAGCTACCCACCTATTCCCAAACTTTTAAGCCATTTGTCAAACCCTAATTCTACTATGACAATCTTATTAACGTGCTGTTTTAGTTTGTCTAAAGCACTATGAATAGATTCAGAATGATCAGACAAGTTAATACAATACATTCTCTTGAATTCTTCACAACCATAACCTAGTGTTAAAAGGAAAATATCTATAACTGCACAATTTTGTAGAGTAGCATGTCTAATACCATCAACATCTACTATTAATTGAGTTAGTATCTCAGAAGTTAGATTAACCTATTTAAGAGATCAACAGCTTAACTTTGATATGTCTCCTAAAGCTTTACCAGCTGCTAGATCAGGGAGGAAAAGTGCAATAGATACTATGGTAGAAATATCTCATAGTTTTATCTCATCTTTGCATTAATTATCTAAATGTAATATTGCCCTTTTGATTCTCCTCCTGTTTGCTCAAACTGCCAATCTCTACAGAAGGTACACCACCTGCTTGCTAATAGGCTTCTAGACCACCAGGTCTGTGAGCATCTATAACACTGAATTAGGATCCATGGTTTACATCTGAAACAGTCCTCACAACTTATCTCCCTCCTGTCCGTCTGCATCCATTGAATCTTTGTTGTCTTTATTCGGCCATGGCTTGACCCATTTCGCCGGAATCCACTTCGATCCTCAGCCTGTAATGACACAAGCATAACCTTTTCCCCAAGTCATTAACTGGAAAGGACCTTCCCATTCACCTGTAACACCACTGCACACTTTGACTTGACACTGATTTTCCCTAAGGTCTGTCATATGGCCTTTTAAACTTGTTCCGTGGCGAATCAAACCCTTGTGGGAGGCGTAAAAAGTTCAAAACATATAATGCTTTGCTCGGTCTGTCATGTGAAGTAGTGCAGTCATTTCCCTCCCCTTTTTGTTTTGTTTTGTTTTGTTTTGTTTTAAAAAAAAAGTAAAACAAAACAACCAGTAAACAGTTCAGAATCAGATACGTGCATTGGACCTTGAGACCATACTCAGAATCACAAATCAAATTTAGAGGTTCCTCCTTAAAAAGCTCTAAGTAATTTAAAGCTGCACCAAGTTCTGATACTTGGGTTGAACCTTCAATAATTTTTACAGAGTAATGCCAATTGTTATCCACATGCCAGACCACTACATCTTTATGAGACTTCCTGGAACCATCAACAAAAACTGTGCAAGCATGTAGGATCAGACCAGATACAAGTATGGGCTGTGACCTGATGTTAAAAACTTGCAGGTTCTGCAACAATTTGCATTTTACATTTATGCTTGCCAAAAGCTGTGCTGTTAAGAAAACCAGCTAGTGCAATTTACAAGGACATAGACTACAAATTAAAAAAAAAAATCAAAATTAAATTTCACAAATGGTACATATATGACAAAAGGACCATGGCCAATTAAGATTTAAATTCATTGCCTGCATTTCTTGATCAGAGTAACAGTCGGTATAGCGGTCTATTAGCATTCCCATCATACTGTCCCACAAGGGCCACAGGTCATTTCTATGTTGTAGCTATAAACAGACAAATCTGCAAGTCCAATTGAATGCAGTCAGCCTGTAAGGTTGTCATAAATTTATTCCGCAAAGTTTCTAACTCCATTTTGGTTGTCATATTTACATATTTATTAGATATTGTTTTCCATTACTGGATCGAAGTCCTGTTTCAGTTCTATCAGTGTAGTGTTTGCTTTATCGAAACATTGGCTGTTAATACTAGTGGAAATACAGCATTTGAAATTTCCTTGGAGATTTCTCACTTGCAGCAAGCAGATCTGCACCATCCAAGCAGCTTCTTGTAGGACATGCAACTCAACAGAATTCTCAGAAAACATTATTTGAGCTTACAATTTACTTAACAAATCTTGACCCAAGAGAGGTATAGGGCTTTCTGGCAAATAATACAAGAATTCCTATGGTAAAATTTTGTTCCAAATTTGGCATTCCATTGGTCTCAAAAAACGGTCTTTCTTTCTTTCCTTCCCATGATCTCAAAAACTAGCACGGTGAATTTACTAAGAAGTCTTTCACAACTAGTTACCACAAAATAAGTCTATTAACAAATTTTTGGTTTAATTTCCCAGTTTCATTAGAACTATGGATCTGCTAGGGATGCCTTTAAATTTCACCCTCTGACTACGCCATTCAGTATTACAACATCGCTGCAGTGTGGGGAGAGAACCCCCCTCCCCTTTCGCCACTTTAAAAATGGGCAGCAATGTTTTTCCAATTTTTCTTTTTTTTTCTATTTTTTGTTTTCTTTTTCTCTTCTTTCTGCAGTTTAGATAAAGCCAAGGCCAAGCAGGTGGCGTAATCGCTGGTATGAAGTAGGAGGCTCTGGCAAACTCCTCGGTTACAATGAGCTGAGTTTATCTTGTAGCTTGACACAGGCCTGAAATTTATGTTCAAGCACAGGCGTGGGATATTTTGCTGTTTTGTTTTCCCATTTCATTCCAACCATAATACACTTTATATGCAATTCCAAGTAGCTCAGCAATAGTTACATTCCTTAGCTCCATTTACCTTTTGCAGTTTACAGATGTCAAAAACCAGCATATTAAACATCAATCCATTATTCCATTTTCCTAGATCCAAATCAGTTCATATTCTAGCAGCTTTTAAATAGAACCTCATCCAAGTTGACATCCACCATAGCATTTAGTTTTCTTTCCCATACCTCCAACTAACACATAAATTCAATGCGAATCAGAGCTTAACAACTTAAGCTCTTTTCTGGTCTCAAAATTCTTAGATAGCGATACAAGCAATTACTCTAATGTGTAAGGATGCATCCAAGGGGTGGAGCAAGGTGGTATTTTAGCAGCAGAACCTGTTCCCATTTTGTAATTATCTCCCCAAACAAAATTATTTTGGTAACAAATATATATATATATGCAAATTAAAATACTGAGCTCAGATATTAAAACCAAATACCAAGTTCAAATATGCAGATGGATCACAGTTACACTAATTCAAGACAATGTCTCGATTTTTGCATTGCAACTTTGAGCTGCTTACTGCTCAGCCAGGTGGAGGCACCACAGGGTCTCCCTGGCAAAAAAGGTCAGTGCGCACTGGAGCCCAATCGGCACATGCCCCCCAGCCACCACAGCAAGCTGGACTGGGCAAGGCCTTTATTAGTGTCTCATCTGGTGTGCTACAACTGTTATCTCAAAACCAGGATTCTTTACTTGGTGTGCATATAAGACAGATTTAGAACACCAAGATGAGAGACAGCCTATCACAGAGTTGCACAAATCTGGATGCTGGAATAAAGTTAGCATGCTAGAAAGAGAAGTAACAGCTACTACACACAAAATTTTACTATCACATTCATGCAGTAAAGAACTAAATTACACATGATCTTCTGTATTATCACAAAATGCACATTTTGAGTCAACGAATTCTCATTATTTAACAGTCTGTGAACTCATCATACCATATAACAAAGACGTACTAAAACTGCAACATGCTTAAACAGATACCCACAAATAAAACAGGTTAATGAGGAAAGCATCTTGCAGACTTCAGCAAGTTTACTCTGACCTGTGTGTTATCAGTTAATTCTCTCTCAGCTTGTTGAAGTTCAAACCGTTCTGCCTGTAAAACTGTCTGCAATGATCTAATGATCTCTTGTAGAGATTTATTTTGTCCTGCTCTTTTCGCCTTAAAAACAACATTAATTGCAACAAAGCATTATACTTCAAGGTTCTATCCTCTGGCCACTTTTCCCATTCATTTAACTTATACAGCAGCCACCATTGATCATAACATTTCACAAGGTCTTCCTTCCTCATATTTCCAGGTGCTTTCCTGTGTTTTAAAACACCTCCCAATTTCTTAGGAACACGACTGAAAACAGTCATTCCTGTCCCCATCTCGTAAGTAAAACCATGAGAAGAGGGAGGGAGGGGGGAAAGCACAGGGCTGCTTGCAGCATGAGTGGGAAAATTGGGGAGAAGGCCCACAGTGTACCCACATAAACAATGTCACAAAGAAAGAACTGCAAACAACAACCAACAAAACAATTAACTCGCATTCCTGACAAGCTGCTTGATTTTCAGAGAGGCAATACATAGAAGCACGTAATATGTACTGTAAAACTCACAGACAACACGTTGATAGCAAACATTAGCATTCTCTACTGCTAATTTCAACACCAGTGCTTCCTTAGCTTCTAAGTTTCGAACCTGCTTATTGATGGTCTCTTGAAGATGGTCAATAAATTGCATGTAATTCTCATTGGGACCCTGATTAATAGTCATAAGTGATTTGGCTGCTTTGATGGTTTCAGGCACCTCTATCATAGCTTGATATGCAAGGTCTGCTGACTGCCTTAGGATTTCAGAAACTAATCGCGCCTGTAATTGTGATGTGTCAATTAGTGTCTCTTCCAAGAGCTGGTGGATACCTGCCACTTTCAATGAATCCCCATGGATCCATCCGGAATGATCTATGTCTGTTACATTGCATAGGTCTAATTTTGCTTGAGTCTTTCATGATTTTTATCTGATATCGAGGCAACATGTACACATGCTTGTTTTCCTTTTAACTTTAACAAAAAATACTGCAAACCCCCATCCTCATTCGAGTCATCACGTAACATGGACTTGAATGGTGCTGAAGAATCATTAGTAAGAGGGGGGTTCGGAACAGTGCACATTCTCGCCAATACTTTCTAGCACCATAAGTATTCGAATAACCTGAATCCCCAGGTGCACCCCCTTTCCCATCACGATCAGCATGACCACATTGACAACTGCTGGATTCACTCGCTATTAGCTGATCTAATCTGTCACGCAGTTCTGTTGTCCAGTTCTTATCCAGTGATTCCTTCTGCTCTCTTGTGGAAGTTGGAGGGTTAAAAGGCGGTAAAGGCGGATACAAATTGGTAAAAGGACAGATAGTACACTTGTTTACGATTTCAGCATTCTCAGCTTTCACAGTTTCTTTGGGCAAGTCGTCCGACTTCAATCCTTTGAACTTGTTGTTCTCACCAGGGTTGGGTAATGTCACAGGAGGCCACTCGCTTGGCATTTTTCCTCCCCCCTGGCACAGCAGGGGATGGAGTATGGAGGGCATCGAAGACATGAACCAGGTAAGCTTCAGAGAGATTTTCAGGTTTCTTATCAGGCTGCAACGCTGCAAAAATTCCGACAGCAGCAGACCGTTCAGTCTTAAAATCCTTTAAGGTAGTAATTATACACTTCCATGTAATTGCTAATGATTTAGCTTCTTTATCTCCATTGCTGACCTTATCCCATAATTTCTGCCCTATATCATCCCAAAGTTCACGTTTAAAAGCCTTCTCGGTTTCTCCCGGGTAGCCGTTAGTTCTACACCAAACTGACAGTCTGCGTATGTTACTTTCTTCCTATTTAATTGTTCTCACAGAGAGAATATGCAGGAGGAGCTTAACTATGGCTTGTTCTTCAGAAAATACGTTTTGCTCCATAACGTCACTCTTCCCTCCTCCTGCCCCCAGCTGCTCACCTTTTCCAGTGATCCATCGATGAATTTGTCTCCAGGGCATCCATACGCCTCCATCTGGTCTTCAGTCCAGCTGAATCGCCTCCGGCTGGGCTGCTCCAGGCTTTTCCCCAATTGCAGTGAGACGCCATTCAGAGTATCATGTTGGGGTCACCATTTGTTGGAGCATATAAAGGACTCAGCATTCCAATTCAATGTGAATCACGCAAAGCCATTTATTACAGAAACAAGCCTCCTTATATATGCAACTGTTCTCTGATCACACGTCCATGCTCCAAGCATGCATTCACTAATTGGATATCATCCATGTTCACGAGCTGTCCACATGCTGGAGTCCCACTGCTGATAGGTCCGTTGATTTACGTCGTGTTGAGGCTCTGTTATTGTAGAACTGCCTCACCCCCACAGCAGGTCCTGTTTTCAGCTTTCCGAGGTGGCCTTGAAATTCCTTTGGGCCTGGCTAGTTCAATAACAAATCTCCATCTAACAGAAACCCATCCACAGGTAGGCACCAATCTCTTCTCTCTGGTGACCAATGACAGAACCTGAGAGAATGGCAGGGCAATGTGCCAGGGGAGTTTTAGGTTAGACATTAGGAAAAGTTTCTTCACCCAGAGGGTAGTGAAGCAGTGGAACAGGCTCCCCAGGGAGGTAGTCACAGCCCCAGCCTGGCAGCATTCAAGAAGAGACTAGATAACACCCTCAGGCACATGGTGTGGAGTTGTCATATGCAGGGACAGGAGTTGGACTAAATGATCCTTGTGGGTCTCTTCCAACTCAGGACATTCAATGATTCTATTCTATGATTGAGGCCTGAAACCCTCTCTTGGATTTAAACATCAGATAATTTTCTCTCTCTGAATTCACATGGGAGAAGCAACAGATGCCATCATATGTTGGTGAAAATATAATCTCCAACTACAGAAGTGGTTAAAGACTTTTCTGGGAAGTGAAAGAGCTGGTGTGCGATGGGCAAGGATGCGTCCCATGTCCACAGGGTGCTCTGATCACCTAATTATGCTAGAGGGCACTGTCCACTCTGCTTTTGAAGCTTGGTCATCCCTTAAATAACAAAATGAAGCTATAGAGCTAGAAAAGACTGGAGCAGAAGTGAAGTTGTTTGTGAAAATTGTAGTGCCTGGATAGGGCGGAGGAAGTGCAAACTTCTGGTCCCCACTCCAGGGCATGCAATTTTTGTGTATTCAGGTGCAGAAGCCATGTGTTTTTCACAAAGAACAGTTAGGCTTGCTGAGGGAGCTAGAAAGAAACATGTATTTACCCATGACAGTCACACTGTGATTCACCCTGTCCCTTATTACAGGCAGCAACCCTGACCCATCTTTTGCAATTTTACCACTTTCCTGGATTTCAGAGGAACACAACTCTCTGTGTTGAGTTATTCCGGAATGACTTGATTTCTCACAGAGAAATCCACACAAGAGAGTCCCGATAAAAGGTTTTGCTGAAGTTTCCACTCCTTCAAAAGCTTAACATAAGCTATACCAGTAACAGGCTTGTCTTTAGGGTCTGAGTGGTAAAAACCTCCCCTAAACCTTCTACATGTGGAAGAGACAGGATCTACCTTGATGTTGTGTGATGCTTTCTTATGATATGGCTATGTCTGTAAAACAGCTCCAGCAGGAGCTGCAGTAGCCATTGATATGCGTCAACCAAAGCTCAGCAGCAGTGAGAAAATGTGACTCTTGGGAAGTAATGGCTGATTATACTGATTTGAGCTTGGAGTACAGAGAAGCACTCCAGAGTGAGACTTCAGAATTAGGAGACAAGCTTATGTGCTCCACAGATGACAGTGGTTGCATAAATTATTGCTTTGTTTGCAAGAAGTGGTTGCACATGGATGTGAAGTCTGTCCTGGTAGTGCAGCTAGCTCTGGTTCCAGAAAGAGGGAGTGTATCAAAGGCTTCAGGGAGAATTTGTACCAGTTCACCTGTGGGATGATGTCACGGTCCGTTCGGTGATGGACTCGTGATGGTTCTTTTAACTTGATCTCAGAGTGCAAAATTAAGGCGACCAAAATGCCAAGGAGCTATGATTCAATCAAGCAGTGTTACTTTATTAATTTGCCTGTAAAGCGGCACGCGATAGAGAGAGAGAGAGTAAGAAAGAGAAAGGGGAAATAAATGGGGAAAAGTAAAGGAAAAGATGAGAAAAGAGGTTGCGTTTATCACCAGTCCAGTTCCAGAAGCGTTCCTCTGGTCTCTGGGTCCCGTGGAGTCCGGCCGGTCCTCTGTCATAGTTCGGGATCCTCTGGTGGGAAGATCTTCCACGGTGTCCATTCTAGAGTCATCTTTTATGCTTCTTCACCCCCCCTTGCTCCCATTGTTTTAGGCCAGTCTCCACCTTGATTTCGCAACCCAGGCTCGTACTGCACAGGCTCAAAGATTCCTGCTTTCTTTTGCCAACGCTTATGTGTCCAGCATTCAAGGGTCTTTCTCTGGTCCATTGCGTGACCTCAGGACCCTTGGTGAGCTTCTGGGCATGCTCCTTTTCGTTGGCCATTGTTTGGGGTGTTATAGTGTTATATATGCCAAATCCAGCATACCGAGATGAGACACAGCCTGTCACAGAGTTGCTCAAGTCTGAATGCCAGAATAAAGGTAGCATGCTAGAGAAAAAAAAATAACAGCTACTACACACAAAATTTTACCATCACATTCACGCAGTAAAGAACTAAATAACTCATGATCTTCTGAATTATCACAAAACGCACATTTTGAGTCAATGAATTCTCATGATTTAACAGACTGTGAACTTATCATACCATATAACAAAGACCTACCAAAATTGCAACATGCTTAAACCGGTACCCACAAAGAAAACAGGTTAATGAGGAAGGCATCTTGCAGACTTCAGCAAGTTTACTGTGACCTGTGTGTTATCAGTTAACTCTCTCTCAGCTTGTTGACGTTCAAACCATTCCAGCTGTAAAACTGTCTGTAATGATCTAATGATCTCTTGTAGAGATTTATGATGTCCTGCTCTTCTCACCTTAAAAACAACATTAATTGTAACAAAATTCTATTCTCCAGACACTTTTACCAATCATTTAACTTAAACAGGAGCGAACACTGATTTCAATATTTAACAAGATCTTCCTTCCTCATGTTTCCAAGTGCTTTCCTAAGTTTCAAAACACCTCCCAATACTGATTTTTTCAGGAACACAACTGAAAACAATTATTCCTGACTCCATCTTGCAAGTAAAAACCTTGAGAAGGGGGAGGGAGGGAGGGGTGCTGCTTGCAGCACGACTGGGAAAAATAGGGAGAGAGTTTTACGGCGCACTTAACTCACATTCCTAACAAGCTGCTTGATTTTCAGAGAGGCAATACACAGAAACACATAATATGTACTGTAAAACTTGCAGATAACACGTTGATAGCAAACATTAGCATTCTCTACTGCTAATTTCAACACCAGTGCTTCCTTAGCTTCTAAGTTTCGAACCTGCTTATTGATGGCCTCTTGAAGATGGTCAATAAATTGCATGTAATTCTCATTGGGACCCTGATTAATAGTTGCGAATGATTTGGCTGCATTGTCGGTTTTCAGGCACCCCTATCATAGCTTGATATGCAAGGTCTGTTGACTGCCTCAGGATTTCAGAAAGTTATCGTGCCTGTAGTTGTGGTGTGTCAATTAATGTCTCTTCCAGAAACGCACAGAATCTGATGATAGGACTAATTCGAGACTTTGCACTGACCCAAAATGCTAGTAGCATCACTGCTTGCCTTCCCATCCCAAAATTGGCCAAAGACCCAGTACAGTGGGGAATGATATCTACGACCTTACCAGAAATAAACAAAACTGGTAAGATAGTGTGTGAATCTTGCACCAAAATAGAGCAAGTGCCAGCTGAACAATGGGTAAAAACAGGACCCGAACCAGTGGAATTTAGAGGAAAGGTAGTTCTCAAAGAAAGTTGGACCAAAAAGACAGTATATGAAAAGGTTGAGCGAGCCTATTGGGAATGCAAGGATCAGGATGATCGAAATATAACTTAATCATGGAGTAACATGTGGACATCGAGTATTGTACAACAATATCAGTATAGTGAAGCAATCCCATGGTGTATACGGTGGTCCAATGTAACAAAAGGAAAGACAGTACCATGGTGGAATTGCTCACGGGTAATAACCTGCCAGACAAATGTGAAAGAGATATGTCGTGGTTGAGACGGACAAACGACATGGACCAAGTTCTTTCAAGATGAAAGTAATAGAGCGCCATTTATTGCTACAAGTGCATTTTTATACAATTCTACCAGTTCATGTGTCTTTTCACTATTGGTTACAAGTTACAGCACTAACATCTCATTGGTTAATTCTTCTATCATCCATGTTATTCTTCTATCCCCTTCTCTCTCACGGGTACATCTCTTCTCTCTCCGGATACTCCTTTACTCCCATCCTTCTCAAGGATAAATCTTAATATCTCAAGGCTGATCTCTACTCTCATATTTTCTGTCAAGGATTCCACAGACCCGCTGCAGTTTCCCACAGAGATACCTCTATCCATCGTTAAAGTTGCAGTGATTGCAGGTTGCATCTGTCAGAAACAATTGGATCCGAAGGAAGCAACCAAAATAGGCATTGATGGAGATAAACTTGATTGCAGTGGTGTTATCGGAAGTGTGGAACATTTAGTTTGGGCCTTAAGTGATGGGACCTGGACAACACATTTACCAATAGCAGGACCTGTGAGGGAAATAACTTTAGGGCTACCAACTCTATGTCCCATTTGGAAAAGGTCACCCTTGAAGAATAGGCAAGAACTTCTACAAGTTAGGCACAAATGAGAGATAGATGAAGATGATGTGTGGCACGAACCATCAAGTAGTGTTAAACTCGGCTGGGCACTAGAATCCTTCTTTGCACCAATTGCAGCCTATAGAAACAGAGAAATGATTGACAAATTAATTGGGCAGATGGAATGATTGGCAAGGATAACTAAGAAGGGTTTTCGAGATTTTAATATACAATTGCAAGCTACTACCAGAATGACTCTGCAGAACAGAATGGCACTTGACATAATGTTGCTAAAAGAAAATGGCGTTTGTGGATATTTAAAAGACAGGGTTGATCATTGTTGCATTCATATCCCGAATGTAACTCTTGAGGTGGAGAAAGATATCTCCCAACTAACCCAAACAGAAGAGGAACTGCAAAAGGAAAAAGAAGATGCAGAACAGAGCTGCACTGGAGCTTTACTAGGTAAATTTGATCTGAATTTGGGGGGGATGGGTACATTCGTTATTGGAAAACCTCTTTTTACTTGTAGTTTTAGTTGCCCTTCTCTTTTTACTGTATGCTTGCATTAAGCGCCTAATAAGTCGAACAAACGCCAGGAATGATCGTATTTTTACTGTTCTGAGCAGAAATTATATTAACCCTCTTTTTGATAACCCCCCGGCTTATGAAGGAACGCAACGCACGCGGCCATAATTAAAAATAGTCAATGATCAACTACGATCATGAAGTGAAAATCCATTGTCTAGGAACAGAAAAGCATTTTCAAAGGGGGGAAATGTTATAGTTGGCTGTATTTTGCTTTCGTAAACTGTATCCAAGATTCTCACCTTATCTTGAAATTTCACAGGCTGTATACAAGTTTTAGTTCTGAAAGTTAGTTCTGTTAGTTCTCAGTGAGTCCTTATCTTATCTTGAATGGATAGAATGTGCTGAGGATGCACATCTAAGAAATCTGAGTATTTTACATGATTTGATAATGAACATAGGAATAGTGCGCATGTGCAGTGACAAAAGGTGAAAAGTACACAAGTGAAGAAGACTCCTTACTTCATCCTGAAGACCCCCTGAACGACCACCAGAGGACACTGCGCATGCTTAGAGTAGTTCCAAGGTGTTGCAACTGTTGTGAAATAGTGGTGTAATCTGATGAATATGCAATACATACGTTGTAACCCTAATGAACATGTATGTAACCAAATTGTATAAATGTAGTGGAGTTCGAATCAGTGGTCGAAGCCAGCTTTGGGTGCGAACCCCTGGTTTCCCAGCGCTGAAATAAAAGCACCGCATATAACTATGTCCGTGGTTATGTGTCCTGTTTGCTAACAGGGGGAACGGGTGAGGGACATATGTAACTGAGGCAGCAGGTGAGAACACGTTCTTCTGGATGGCGGCTATTGTTTCTGGATCGAAGAGACCCTCATAACAATAGCCTTCAGGAGGCAGGGGCTGTTTTGGCTGGAGAAGCAGGCAAAGTCCACACACCAGCCATTATTAGCAGGAGCCGCCCTGTATCGGAGAAACAGTTCAACACAATGCTTCTCCTCGGGCCTCTCTCCAAGTCGTTGTCCATGGGTTTTGATCTTGGCTTCAGTTCTCTAAGTTCTTGATGGCGATGTTCAAGCAAATACTGCTCCATCTTCAGACCGACTCTCACACCACCCGATGCCTGAGTATCGTCAACAGGAACTGGTGGCAACAACGCAATCCTCAAAGGGAGACAGAAAGTAAGAAGGAAGAAAAAGGAAAGGAAAACATAAGTGATTTATCACACGATCCGCATTGTATCAATGAATTTAGGGATGTCTACATTGGAAGGTACACTAAACAAATTGTGGGCATCAATCACAGATGTTAAACGCGTCAAACGCTTTACCATTTTCCAATTTAAAATATACAGTACCTTGGACAGAACAAAACCTATCAAAACTAATTCAAAAAGAACAACTATGGGGTGACACAACTTGTTCAGGATACCTGTAGCAGTAGGTGACCACCCGAAAAGTGTGTCCCACCACTTATGTTCTGCATCTTTTTCTATTCTTCTTAACACACGGTGAACTTCTTCGGCATCATGGTGAATGGTTATCAAGGTTTTCTGTCCATTTACTCGAACTTCTTCCAAGATCTCGATCAGGTCTTGGTGTTGCAACAATTGCTTTACCAATGTAAGATTCATCATGATAGGTGTAGGCAGTAATTCTTGAATCAGTGTGTAATTAGATTGTATGAGTTGATGAGATATAACTAGTGCGAGATAAGAAAAATCACATCCATTAATCTTCACAAAATCACAAACACAAAAATTTGAATGATTTCTAATATTTATCATCATTGCATCTACTAATATAGAGTTGCAAGCGATCCTCAAGCACACACACCCTTTGCCAATATACACTAATACCATTTCTCGACTGTCAGGACGAACCTCAAAGTGGCAAACATTTTGCTCAGTGTCCAGACAAATGTCTTGAGCACTGATTGTATTACTTTTGCAGATGAATCCTTGCTGTTCTCACACAATGCAAGATTCTAAATTGACAGTTTGCCATTTTTCATCTGTTTTTTGGGCCCATACTCTATGCTCGAAAGGATAGAGTATAGTTCCATTGTGGTTCAACCCTAATGCTATGATTGGGTAAATTATGTATATAGTAGCATTATGTATGGTTAACACAAAGATCGTGGCCGTGTTCGTGATGGGGTTATAGGTAAAGTTTACCAAAGTCCACCAGGACTGGAGTTCTTTCTCAAGTTCAGTGGCGCTGTCCCAGACAATTTTCCGAATTTCGGTAGGAAAAGTGCCTCTTTACCTTCCCTTATGATTGAGGCGGCCACTGATTGCATCCACAGTTGTGCCTGAATACAACTGAGAGCCAAAGAAAGGTTATTTTGGGCTACACCAAGTGCATCAATTATCAGTTCGTGGTGTTTTACATTTACCTTTTCCCATTTTGGTAATACTTTGGATAACAGCCATTGGTTAGTTCCCAAAGCCAATAGGGAAGACTGCAAAGGCATTTGTAATTTTGCTAAATCACTAGTAGCAGCCAATTTCACAGTATCACAGTATGTTGGGGATTGGAAGGGACCTCAAAAGATCATCTAGTCCAATCCCCCTGCTGGAGCAGGAACGCCTAAGTGAGGTCGCACAGGAACATGTCCAGGCGGATTTTGAATGTCTCCAGAGAAGGAGACTCCACAACCCCCCTGGGCAGCCTGTTCCAGTGCTCTGTCACCCTTACTGAGAAGAAGTTTTTTCTCAAATTTAAGTGGAACCTCTTGTGTTCCAGCTTGATCCCATTACCCCTTGTCCTACCGCTGGATGTCACCGAGAAGAGCCTGGCTCCATCCTCGTGGCACTCACCCTTTATATATTTATAAACATTAATAAGGTCACCCCTCAGTCTCCTCTTCTCCAAACTAAAGAGACCCAGCTCCCTCAGCCTTTCCTCATAAGGGAGGTGCTCCACTCCCTTAATCATCTTCGTTGCCCTACGCTGGACCCTCTCCAGCAGTTCCCTGTCCTTCTCGAACTGAGGGGCCCAGAACTGGACACAATACAATTTGTTCATTAATATCTCTGAATCAACACCATTTAGAACTCCCAATCCTGTCCCCAACACACCAGTTAGGTCTCTCGGTGTTCTGTTAGGAATTCGTTTCCTCAGCCAGGTTGTCCACCCTTCAAAGGAGGTCCTTAAGAAAGGAGAGCAGGCTGGCTGGATCTCAGAAACATTATTTTGCATTAACAACTCAACATGCTTGAGAGACCATTCTGGATTGAACAACATTTGTTGTTGGCCTACATTTGTGATCACATATGGTCCAATTTCAAAAATTTCTGGACTACGTACCACTATTGGTTGGGTGGTAGGTGTCACGACCTCTATTCTGAGTTCCCCCCAATGTTTGGTATTATTTTTACCACACATTACTTTATGAGTATATTGTATCGCAGTCAAATTTAGCCAACAATTTGGGCTTTGTTTTTTGCATGATATTGTAGAGCCATGTAGTTCAATTCCATAGCTGCTTACAGGTTCAGTGAGGGATTCAGTAGTCAGTTTGCATTGCACGGAGAGGTCGTCACCCTGAACCACCATAAAAGAGGGTAAAGTTTTATTTTTAACATCTAGTGTGAAAACGCTGTCTTTGTTGTGATAGGTTACTATTGCTATAAGTGTCACTAGGGGTTCGGGGACAGCATTAATTTTAAAATTGTGGCTCAGGCCTAGTAGTTCTGACCGGTTTGCATTATTGTTTCGCCAATTACACACCACCCGGATGATCCTTGTTAAAGTGAAGTAGTGCCAACAATCAGCTTCTTCATCCTTACAGGATTTAGTAATTTCCACGTTGTAGGTACTTGGGTCTAGGGTGGTACTATTGTAATTGCCGAGACTCTTTTGGCGACAACACAAAATGAGAAAATTTTGTTTATCACATTTCCACTCTGCAGTAGGACAGAGTTTCGCTGAGATGTAAGGATGAATTTGGGTTGTCGAATTCAGATCTAAAAGGTTTCCAGTAACTGTAATTGAGGAGACTCTCTCATGGTTAGATCCTTCTACTTTTCTGCACCCTACTTTAATTTTTTCTCCAATTGTACCATTCAGGACTCTAATCCAATCCTTCCTATCCCACTTCCATTCATTTGAGCGATACACTTTATCATCATGCATTACCACAGTGGCTATACTTGGAAAGCAGTCTTTGGGATATGGTCCTAGAGAAGTAGTGTGTCTGACAATAGCTTCAGACCAAGGCCTCATTTAGCATATTTTTGGTTATGAGTAGGTGAAAGGATGCAGAAAAGTATTAGTAACCCAATTATACTTTTGGTCGTCTTCACAAACTAGGCCTTCAATTCAGTTCTTGGATGATTCGCGTTATTCTCTGTGTCCCTCGGAGTTCTCCTGCAAAAAGGAAAACAGGGTTCGCCTTTTTGAGGCAAAAATAATTAAAATGACGGAATTATCCAGCGGGTATTTATCCGATGTTCCTTGCCCAGGGCCTCAGAAGCTACCCATGACTTTGTGTTCAAAGGGGTTTTTAATACCAGTGGTACTCTTCCCACAGTGGGGAGTTCTACTAGGACTGGCTGTCCTGGGTAATGGGCTGGATCCTTGGAATCATTTGGTCCCTTTAGAGAGGGAATCAAGGAAGGGGCTTTTGGACAGAAGGCGGTGATTTTGGGGCATCCATTTACCCCCCACTGGTCATTTACTCCCGTGACAGCTTGCCACAAACAAGCGTCCCAATTACCCTCATGAGGTCTCAAAAGCCGTTTTAGGAGGCTGTTTGTTCTTTCTACAATTCCATTAGCCTGTGGGTAATATGGGGTGTGAAAAGTCCATTTAATCCCTTCTCTTTGTGCCCAATCTTGTACTATTTTAGCAGTTAAATGGGAACCATTGTCAGGCTGTATTTCTTGTGGCTTTGGAAAAGTTCAAAACCATTCACGCAATGCTTATACAGTATTTTCACCTGTAGCCTTTTTAAAAGCTTCTGCTTGGACTAATCCTGATGTAATTTCTACTCCCACCTGTTGGAGCGATAAAGGACTCAGCAAACAATTCGATTCAATGTGAATCACGCTAAAGCCATTTATTACAGAAACAAGCCTCCTTATATATGCAACTATATTCTAATCACGCGTCCATGCTCCAAGCATGGATTCGCTAAATGAGTATCATGGGCTGTCCATGCACTGGAGTCTCACTGATGATATGTCCGATGATTCATGTCACGCTAGGACCCCGCTGATTGAGGAACGCCCCTCTTTCTCACAGCAGATTCTGTTCTCAGCTTCTCGAAGCGGCCTTGAGATTCCTTTGAGCCTGACTAATTCAGCAATAAATCTTTATCTATCAAGACCCCTCCACACCCACCAGTATGAAATGCTTGCCTCCTGATTTCTTAAAGGGGCCAATGTAATCTACCTGCCAGGCATCCCACAGACCTTTACCTTCCCTTAAATGCAGGGGGTTATCTTCTAAAGGGTGCCTTTCTAGCCATCTCCGACATATTGTTCACAGGCTGATATGCAGGTTTTGCACATTTCCCTGGTGACAGGCCAGCCTCGGGCCAGAGCTTCACAGTACAAGTCTTTGGCTCCGGTGTGTTTGCGCTTTACACATAACCATTCTAACAAGCGTTCCCAATCTTCTGAAATTTGATCCTTTTGTACAGGGGCCAGTCTTGCTAATTCATCAGCCCGGTTATTCCATTCACCTGCAGATCCCCCATCTACCTGATGAGAAGCCACCCAGCCCACAGCAAAGTTTCCTTTCCTAGCAATACTTAGGATTTCTTGCCACTTGTCTTTTTGCCACACTGGAATCCTATAAACTTCCCATCCGTTCTGTTCCCAGAAAGGAAGCCACTCGGTACAGCCCTTAAACATGGCATAAGAGTCAGTATATATGTGTACAGGGGTAGTAGTTTGTGCTTCATGTTCGAAAACACTCCACACTGCAATTAATTCACCTACTTGTGCACTACCCTCTCCCTCTGTTGTAATCTGTTCTTCAGAAGAGGTATGGAGCGCGACTGCCCTGTATTTCCACACTTTTCTTTCTCTTTTAGCAGAAGCATCAGTAAACCAAGCACTAACTGACCGATCATGCGAAAAGGGAGGTGCAACTTGAATCACTGAGGCAGGTTTGTCTTGGTCCTTGTCCAAGCTCTCCTTTTCTTATATAGCTAGGTTTTTTAAAGCTCCTTCAGATACTGAGAAAATGTTACAATAATGTTCAATCTGAGCATACCACTTTTGTACTGAGGCCTTTTGGGATACCCCATCAGGAGGAAGGGTCCCAGAAGTGACTGTTTTAATGACTTTAAATGGGCCTCTTAACACGATTGGCTGCTGTCGTGCAATCTTCTCTACTTCTACGAGAGTCAGACTAACAACAAACAAACCTTTCTCCCAAGCAGTGTATCTCTTTTTGGCATCCCTAAAACCCCAGGAGAAAAATCCCACAGGTCAGGTTGGACCCTCAGGGACTCTGCCATATGTGAACTGACAAGTCTGATAAAGCAAACCCCCATTCCACCTGAAAAGGGTCTGTAGGGTGAATAGGACAAAGGGCTTGGTGAGCTGTTGCTTCAAAAATCAGTAATCTCATAGCTTCTTCCTGAGAAGCTGTCCATTCCCATTTTACCCATTTTCTTAACAGATCGTAAAGAGGTCTAGCAATGATAGAAAAGTCTGGAATGTGTTTCCTCCAAAAAACCAACAACCCTACAACATGCTGTAAGTCCTTTTTTGATTCAGGCATTTTAATCTGATCTAAGGAAGCAAGAGTGTCCGGTGGGATGCAGGTCATTCCCCCCTTCCACCAAATTCCTAAGAATTTTACTTCTTGTGAGGGCTTTTGAATCTTTTCAGGGGGAATTTACAAACCCAGATTTTCTAAATGTGTAATTATATCCTGTTGAGTTGCCCCTACTTCTGTTATTTCATTTCCACCCACAAGAATATCATCAATGTACTGATAAACAGCTATGCCTTCGGGTTTGGGTATTTTTTCTAGCTCTTGGGCTAAAGCGTGATGAGCTAATGTGAGAGAATGTTTGTACTCTTGGGGAAGTCAGGTGAAAGTGTATTGTTGTCCCTCCCAGGTGAAAGCAAAGCGATCTCTGTCTTCTGGCTGCAACGGTATCATCAAAAACATGTCCTTGACATCTATTGTTGCCATGATTGGATGAGCTTTTTCTTGTATCATGGTTATTAGCTCAGCCAGATTGGGGACTGCAGCAGTTAGGGGTTCAGTGTTGGCATTCAGCTGCCGAAAATCTATTGTAAGTCGCCATGTCCTGTTGGGCTTTCTAACTGGCCACACTGGAGAGTTAAAAGGAGAGTGTGTGTTAATTATGACTCCTTGTTCTCTCATTTCTTGTATGACCGGTTTTATGCCTTCTTTGGCACCAAGGGGCAACGAGTATTGTTTTACATTTGTAACCTGACTATGCGGGAGTGCCGGTGCAACTTGCAATAGCCTTAGATGTAACAATGGCGGCATTCCAAAAGTCCACAACAGTCCTTCTGAATCTTCCCACTGTATGCCTTTGAGGATATCCATACCTAGCAAACTATTGGGAATGTTACCAATCACCATCTTAATAGTGACTGTGCTCTCATTTCCTGGCAACAATTTTACCCAAGCAACTTTCATAACTTCTGCTGACCCTAAAGCGTTAAGGACACAGAAATGTCGCTTTGAGGGAAAAACTCCACACCTATCAGCATCAACTTCGCTTACAGCAGAAATTTGTGCACCGGTATCGATTAAAAAAGTTACAGGTGCACGCTTAGGGCCCACTAAAGCTGTGATTAACAAATCTCCCCCTTTGGTATGTGTGAGCTGTTGGATATAAATCCATCCTCCATTCCCCCACCCACTACTAAGGAATGGAGGTTCTAGTTTTCCTGATTCTGGGAGAGACTTTTATCCTCAGGAGGAGAGGGAGCTGAAGGCACAACAGGTAGGGTTTCTTTTACATTCTGTGAAGGCTCCTTTGGATTACCCACCTTGATACTAGTTTACTGAGTTTATCAAGGGGTAAGCCTTCCATTATGTCTCTGGGAACTCCCTTTTTAATTCCCAAAACCCACCATTGTTGTTACATCTGACATTGTAAGGCAGAAAAACTATGATATAATTGCCATCACATAGTGGGATGACTCTCATAACTGGAGCACTGCAATGGATGGCTATAAACTCTTCAGAAGGGATAGGCGAGGAAGGACAGGAGGTGGTGTAGTCATGTATGTTAAGGAGTGTTTTGATTGTCTAGAGTTTGAGGAGAGTGATGGTAGAGTTGAGTGTCTATAGGTGAGAATCAAGGGGAAGGGCAAGAAGGTGGACATCCTGGTAGGGGTCTGTTACAGACCACCCAACCAGGATGAAGAGGAAGATGAAATATTTTGCAGGCAGTTGGGAGAAGTCTCCCGATTGCTAGCCCTTGTTCTTATGGGGGACTTCAACCTACCAGGTGTCTGCTGGAAGTACAACACAGCAGAGAGGAAGCAGTCTAGGAGGCTCCTGGAGTGCATGGAAGACAACTTCCTAACACACTGGTCAGTGAGTCTACCAGGAAAGGAGCCCCACTGGATCTATTGTTCGTAAATAGAGAAGGGCTTGTGGGCAACATGTTGGTTGGAGATCGCCTTGGGTATAGCGATCATGAAATGATTGAGTTTACTATCCTTGGAGAAGATATAACTGCTACTTTGGACTTCCAAAGGGCAGACTTTGACCTGTTCAGAAGGCTGGTTGGCAGATTCCCTTGGGAGGCAGTCCTGAAGGACAAAAGAGTCCAGGAAGGCTGGTCTTTCTTCAAGAAGATAATCTTAGAGGCACAGGAGCAGACTGTCCCCGTGTGCCAGAAGGTGAGCCAGTGGGGAAGAAGGCTGGCCTGGCTGAATACAGAGCTGTGACTGGAACTTAGAAATAAAAAGAGAATTTATAACCTTAGGAAGGAGGGGCAGGCCACTCAAGAGGAATACAAGAATTCTGTGACGTTATGCAGAGAGAAAATAAGAAGGGCCAAAGCCCAACTAGAGCTGGGCCTGGTCATCGCTGTAAAAGGCAACAAGAAATGTTTCAGTAAATATATTAGCAATAAAAGGAGGGCTAAGGAGAATCTCCATTCCCTGATGGATGCGGGGGGAAACATAGTGACAGAAGATGAGGGAAAGGTTGAGGTACAAAATGCCTTCTTCGCCTCAGTCTTTAATAGTCAGAACAGTTGTGCTCCACGTACCCAGCCAGAAGACAGGGATGGGGAGCAGAATGAAGCCCCAATAATCCAAGGGGAAATGGTTAGCGACCTGTAACACCACTTGGCCATCCACAAGTCTTTGGAGCCAGATGGGATACACCCAAGGGTGCTGAGGGAGCTGGCGGAGGTGATCAGTATGCCACTTTCCATTATCTACCAGCAATCCTGGCTAACTGGGGAGGTCCTGGTTGACTGGAAGCTGGCTAACATGATGTCCATCTACAAGAAGGGCGTCGAGGTTTTGACTGCGGGGTGACAATAAAACCATGGCAGATATATTGTTAACCCCCTCTCCCCCCCACTTCCCCCTTCAGCCCCTCCCTCTCCCCTCTTCCCACTAAGGACAGGCGATTGGGAGGGAAAGGACAGAGAGAAGAGAGTTGGAAAAATTAAAAATGTTTTACTAATGCTACTAATAAGAATAGAGAAAATAATACAAAATATACAAACCCAATTTGGAAAGTCCCAGCAGCTGCAGAGCCAGCGCCCGAAGTCCTGGATTGGACTCTGCAGCCAACTGGAGCTGGATTCAGTCTGTCACTAGGCCTCAGTTTGCAGGGACAACTAGCAAGGTCCTCTCCTAATGTCGGCCATAAGGAAAAGGGACGAGATCCTCGTGATCTCTCACTTTTATATGAAGTATTCATATGAATGGAATGTTATACACATTTGGTCAGTTTCTTGGTCACCTGTTTCTCATTGGCCCTCTCACGAGATGTGCATCAATTTGTTATCAATAACCTCGCATTCCATTGCTATGTTTACCAAAACATGTATCTGGTTCTCCAGGAAAATGCAGCTAATATGAAAGCTTTAGCTGACAGGCAAATTCACTAAAAGAGAAACTTGTTTTTTAACAAAACCAGGACAAAGGGCCAGAAGGACGATGTGGGAAACTACAGACCTCTCAGTCTAACCTCGATGCCGGGCAAGATCGTGGAGCAGATGATCTTGAGTAACATCACATGACACATACAAGAGAACCATATGATCAGGCCCAGTCAACATGGATTTATGAAAGGGAGGTCCTGCTTGGTCAAACTGATCTCCTTCTACGACAAGGTGACCCACCTAGTAGATGAGGGAAAGGCTGTGAATGTTCTGTACTTAGACTTCAGTAAGGCCTTTGACACTGTAACCTACAGCATTGTCCCGGAGAAGCTAGCAGCTCATGGCCTGGATGGGTGTGCTCTTTGATAGATAAAGAACTGTCTGGAGGGCCAGGCCCAAAGAGCTGTGGCGAATGGAGCCAAATCCAGTTGGTGACTGGTCATGAGTGACGTTCCCCAGGGCTCAGTATTTGGGCTAGTTCTGTTTAATCTCTATCAATGATCTGGACGAGGGGATTGAGTGCACCCTTAGTAAATTTGCAGACAACACCAAATTGGGTGAGAGTGTTGATCTGCTGGAGGATAGGATGGCCATGCAGAGGGATGTGGACCAGCGGGATCATTGGGCTGAGGCCAATTGTATGAGGTTCAACAAGGCCAAGTGCCGGGTCCTGCACTTAGGACACAACAACCCCAGGCAGAGCTACAGGATTGGGGAATAGTGGCTGGAAAGCCGTCTGGCGGAAAAGGATCTGGGGTTGTTGATTGACAGCCAGCTGAATGAGCCAGCAGTGTGCCCAGGTGGCCAAAAAGGACAACAGCATCCTGGCTTGGATCAGGAATAGTGTGGCCAGCAGGACTAGAGAAGTGATTGTACCATTGTACTTGGTGCTAGTGAGGCTCCACCTTGAATACTGTGTTCAGTTTTGGGCCCCTCAGCATAAGAAGGACATTGAAATACTGGAGAGAGTGCAGAGGAGGGCAACGAAGCTAGTGAGGGGCCTGGAGCACATGTCTTACGAGGAGCGGTTGAGGGAACTGGGGCTGTTTAGCCTTGAGAAAAGGAGGCTGAGGGGAGACCTTACCACTGTCTACAACTACATGAAAGGAGGTTGTAGCATGGAGGTCATCCGTCTCTTCTCCCAAGTAGCAAGTGATAGGACAAGAGGAAATGGCCTCAAGTTGCGCCAGGGGAGGTTTAGGTTGGATATTAAGAAAAAAATATTCACAGAAAGGGTTGTCAAGCATTGGAACAATCTGCCCAGGGAAGTGGTGGAGTCACCATTCCTGGAGGTGTTTAAAAGGTGTTTAGACAAGATTCTTAGGGACATGGTTTACTGGTAGAGTTAGGTTAGTTTATGGTTGGACTTGATGATCCTGAGAGTCTCTTCCAACTGAAATGATTCTATGTTTCTGTGATTCTAGAAAGACCCAGGTTGGTATCTGTAGGATTTCAGAGCTGAGGATGTAGGTGCTTTTGAGATCTTAGAATCATAGTATGGTTTGAGTCGGAAGGGACCTTTATCTATTCCAATCCTCTTGCAATAAGCAGGGATATCTTCAACTAGTTCAGGTTGCTCAGAGCCCCGTCCAGCCTGGCCTTGAATGTCTCCAGGGATGGGGCATCTATAACCTCTCTGGGCCACCTGTTCCAGTATTTCACGAACCTCATTGTAAAAAATTTCTTCCTCATGTCTAGCCTGAATCTCTCCTTTTTTCATTTGAAACCGTTACCCCTTGCGCTGTCACTACAGCCCCTATTAAAAACTCTGTCCCCATCTTACCTGTAAACCCCGTTTAAGTATTGAAAGTCTGGAATAAGGTGTCCCTGGAGTCTTCTCCAGGGCGAACAACCCCAACTGTCTCTGCCTTTTCTCATAGGAGATGTGTTCCATTCCTCTGATCATTTTTATGGTCCTCTTCTGGACCCTCTTCAACAGGTCCATGTCTTTCTTGTACTGAGGGCTCCAGAGCTGGATGCAATATTCCAGGTGGAGTCTCACCAGACCAGAGGGGCAGAGTCACTTTCCTTGACCTGCTGGCCATGCTTCTTTTTATGCAGCTGTCCTGGTTTTGTTAAAAACAAGACCAGTTCTCTTTTAACGATTTTTCCTTTCAGCTAAGTTCAGCTAAGTATCTTCTAAGTAACTGCTTATTTTTCTCAGACACTGTACTTGGTGCTGATAAGAGGACCAACAGAATGCTGAAGAAGCTCATGTTCAGATTTATTAGTATGGTAACCAAGGTTAACTGATAACGGGACATATTTGAAGGAGGGGCGGACGGAACAGGTGACTAAAACTGACCAGTTGAGTATTCTGTCCCATAATCGTCATATCCCCTGTATAAGAGGGTGATCACGAGGGTCTCGTCTCTCTTCGACCATGGCCAGCATTTAGAGAGGACCCTGCCTGTCTGCCTGCTATCTATAGGCCTCAGGCCCTGCATCCGCGAAATCCAGTTTCCGGTTTGCTGTGAAGTCCTGCCCGTGACTTCCGGGCACCTGCCCTGCAGCTGCTGGAGCCACACCAGCTCCTAGGTCTGCTGCCACTGGAGTGATGCCAACTCCATGTTGGGCATTCAAGATAGGTTTTGTATATTTTGTATATATTCTCAATTTATTAGTAGCATTAGTAAAACTTTTAAAACCTTCCAACTTGAAGTCTAAGTCTCTCTTCCTTCCTCCTTATCTTCCTTATCATCTTTCCAATCTAAGGAAAGGGTGGGGGGAGGGTAAGGGGGTAACAGGGAGCATCTGCCACGGTTTATTGTCGCCTTGCATTAAACCTTGACAGCAGCCCAAGACACAATTTACCTTCTGCACTGTGAGCGTGCATTGCTGGCTCATGTCTAGCTTTTTATCCATGTACCCTCAAGTCCTTCTCCATAGAGCTGCTCTCAGTCCCTTCATCCCCCCAGCCTTTGGTACTAGGGGTTGCCCCAACCCAGGTGCAGGACCTTGCACTTGGCTTTGTTGAACCTTGTGAGGTTCACATGGACCCACTTCTCGAGCTTGTCCAGATCTCTCAGGCATGACAACCACACCACCCATCTTGATGTCATCTGCACATTTGCTAAGGGTGCACTCAATTACACTGTCTGTGTCATTAATGAAGATACTGGGTGACTTTAACCTGCCGGATATCTGCTGGGAGCTCAATACTGCACAGAAGAGGCAGTCTAGGAAGTTCCTAGAGTGTATACAGGACAATTTCCTTCATCAGCTGGTAAATGAGCCTACCAGGGGCAAGACCCTGCTAGACCTACCGTTTACAAACAGAGAAGAGCAGGTGGGAGATGTAGTGGTTGGAGGCTGCCTGGGTCATAGCGACCATGAAATAATAGAATTTTCAATACTCAGAGATGCAGGGAGAACCATTAACAAAACCTCTACGCTGGACTTCCAGAGGGCAGATTTTTGCCTATTCAGAAGCCTAGTTCAGAGCATACCCTGGGAAACAATGCTTAAAAACAAGGGGGCCCAGGAGGGGTGGACATGCTTCAAGCAGGAGGTTTTGAGTGCACAGGAATAGGCTATAACAGTGTGCCGAAAGGCTAGTCGGTGGGGAAGACAACCGGCTTGGCTAAACAGGGAGATTCTGAATGAAATCAGAAATAAAAAGAGACTTTACCGACTGTGGAAAAAAGGGCTGGCTACTTATGAAGAATTTATGGAAATAGCTAGATCATGCAGAAAAAAAATCAGGGAAACAAAAGTGCAATTTGAGGTTAATTTGGCCAATTCTGTCAGGGATAATAAAAAATCCTTCTTCAAATATGTTAACAACAAAAGGAGGGGCAAGGAAAACCTCCATTCTCTGTTGGACTTTGAGGGAAATATAGTTAACAAAGATGAGGAGAAAGCTGAGGTACTTAATACCTACTTTGCCTCAGTTTTTACCAGAAAGACAGGTGGCCCTCAGGACAACTCATCTCTGGAGGTGGTTGACAGAGATAGGAAGCCAAATAGGCCCCTTGCATTCCAGGAGGAAATAGTTGGTGATTTACTGAGCCATCTGGATCCTCACAAGTCTATGGGACCAGATGGGATCCATCCTAGGGTGATGAGGGAGCTAGCAGAAGAACTTGCCAAGCCACTCTCCATCATCTTCCAACAGTCCTGGCTCACTGGGGAGGTCCCATATGATTGGAAATTGGCCAATGTTACCCCAGTCCACAAAAAAGGGCTGCAAAGCTGACCCTGGTAACTACAGGCCTGTCAGCCTGACCTCGGTGCCTGGCAGGGTTATGGAGCAGATCATCCTGAATGGAATCACACAGCACCTTCAGGATGGACAAGGGATCAGACCCAGCCAGCATGGGTTTAGGAGGGGCAGGTCCTGTCTGACCAACCTGATCTCCTTTTATGATCAGGTGACTCACCTGGTGGATGAGGGAAAAGCCGTGGATGTGGTCTATCTGGACTTCAGCAAGGCCTTTGACACTGTCTCCCATAATATACTCCTGCAAAAGCTGGTAGCCCATGGCTTGGACAAGTGTACTCTACGCTGGGTTAAGAACTGGCTGGAGGGCCGGGCCCAGAGAGTGCTGGTGAATGGGGCTGCATCTAGCTGGCGGCCAGTCACTAGTGGTGTTCCCCAGGGATCAGTGTTGGGTGAAGTCCTGTTTAACATCTTTATTGACGATTTAGATGAGGGGATTGAGACCATCATCAGCAAATTTGCTGATGACACCAAGTTGGGAGGGTGTGTCAACCTGCTGGAAGGCAGGAGGGCTCTGCAGAGGGATCTGGATAGACTGGAAAAATGGGCTGATTCCAGTGGGATGAAGTTCAATAAGGCCAAGTGCCAGGTGCTGCACTTTGGTCACAACAACCCCCTGCAGCGCTACAGGCTGGGCGCAGAGTGGCTGGAGAGCAGTCAGGCAGAAAGGGACCTGGGGGTACTAATTGACAGGAAGCTCAACATGAGCCATCAGTGTGCCCAGGTGGCCAAGAAGGCCAATGGTATCCTGTCCTGTATGAAAAATAGCGTGGTCAGCAGGACAAGGGAAGTGATCCTTCCCCTGTACTCTGCATTGGGGAGGCCACACCTGGAGTATTGTGTTCAGTTCTGGGCCCCTCAGTTCAGGAAAGACATTGAAGTGCTGGAGCGGGTCCAGAGAAGAGGAACACAACTGGTGAAGGGACTTGAACATAAGACCTATGGGGAGAGCCTGAGGGAGCTGGGGTTGTTTAGTCTGGAGAAGAGGAGGCTTAGAGGTGACCTCATCACTCTCTATAACTACCTGAAGGGAAGTTATAGCCAGGTGGGGATTGGTCTCTTCTCCCAGGCAGTTAGCAATAGGACAAGGGGGCATGGGCTTAAACTCTGCCAGGGGAAATTTAGGCTGGATATTAGAAAGAAATTATTTACAGAGAGAGTGGTCAGGCATTGGAATGGCCTGCCCAGGGAAATGGTGGACTCGCCGTCCCTGGAGGTTTTTAAACTGAGATTGGACATGGCACTTAGTGCCATGATCTAGTAAACGGACTAGAGTTGGACCAAGGGTTGGACTCGATGATCTCTGAGGTCTTTTCCAACCCAGTCGATTCTGTGATTCTGTGATTCTGTGATTCTGTGATATTAAACAGTACTGGTCCCAATATGGACCCCTGAGTGACATCACACCTCACTGATCTCCATCCGGATAATGTGCCATTGACCACTACTCTCTGGATATGACCATTCAGCCAATTCCTTATCCACCAAACAGTCCATCCATCAGATCCATATCTCTCCAACATAGAAGGATGTTGTGAGGGACTGTGTCAAAGGCCTTACAGAAGTCCAGATAGATGACATACGTATCTCTTCCCTTGTCCACTGATGCATTCACTCCATCACAGAAGGCTGCTAGTCACCATTCTGCTGCTTTAAAGAGTGTAGGAGTCTGGCTTTTTGAGAGTGATTTCTAAAAAGCACTTTGCATTCACTGAGGGATCATAGAAACATAGAATCATTTCAGTTGGAAGAGACTCTCAGGATCATCGAGTTCAACCATAACCTAACCTGTAGAGCGAGATAAGGACCAAGCAAAACAAGTCGATTCAATGTGAATCACGCTAAGCCATTTATTACAGAAACAAGTCTCCTTATATACGTAACTATATTCTAATCACGCGTCCACGCTCCAAGCATGGATTCGTTAAATGAGGATCGTGGGCTGTCCGTGCTCTGGAGTCTCACTGATGATACATCCGATGATTCATGCCACGCCAGGACCCCGGTGATTGAGGAACGCCCCTCTTTCTCACAGCAGACTCTGTTCTCGAAGCGGCCTTGAGATACCTTTGAGCCTGACTAATTCAGCAACAAATCTTTATCTATCAAAACCCATCCACACTTCCCCCTTTCTTTTCCTGAATTAGTCAGGCCCCTTAAACCGCACGGTGCATCATTTTTGAAATATACTGCAACATAGAACACGTGATTAACAACATAATTACAATTACATATAATGCAGTTAAACCTTACTTAAAAAGATCAAACAACTACCTGCCTATTCTTAAAACCTTAATTCTACTATGACAACCTTATTAACACACTATTTTAATAGTTTAAAAATAACCAGACAAGTTAATACAATATATTCTCTTAAATTCCTAAAAGATTTATAACTGCGCAGTTTATAGGGTAACATACTTAATATCATCAGCATATATTAATAATTGAATTAATATCTTAAAAGTTATCTCAACCTATTTAAAAGATCAATAGCTTAACCTTAATATCCCTTCTAAAACTTTATCAGTTGCTGAACTTAGATTACTATGATAGAGATATCTCATAATTTTACCTTATCTATGCATTGACTATCTAATCATAATATCACCCTTTTGGATCTCCTGCTGATTGTTCAAATTGACATTCTCCACAGAAGGTACACCACCTGCTTGCTAATAGGCTTCTAGACCACCAGGTCTGAGAGCATCTGTAACACTGAATTAGGATCCATGGTTTACATCTGAAACAGTCCTCACAACTTATTTCCCTCCTGTCCATCTGCATCCGTTGAATCTTTGTTGAATCCACTTCAATCCTTGGCCCGTAATGACACAAACATAACCTTTTCCCCAGGTTATCAATTGATGTGGCCTTTTTAATTGACTAGTGATTTAACCATAACTAATGTAGGTTCTTTCTGATTTATTTCATCACATACAATGCTTTTGACAATTGGTTTTGTGGTGCTTCCCCTACTTCCCCCCCACCTTTTTTTTTTTTTTTTTTTTTTTTTTTTTGGTAAAACAAACAAATAAACCAAAAAAATTCAGAACCAGATACATGCGTTGAATCTTGACTACGTACTCAGAATCACAAATCAAATTTAGAGGTTCCTCCTTAAAAAGCTCTAAGTAATTTAAAGCTGTGCCAAGTTCTGCTAATTGGGTTGAACCTTCAATAATTTTTACAGAATGATTCCAATTGTAATCTTCACACCAAACCACTACAGCTTTATGAGACTTCCCAGAACCATCAACAAAAACTTTGCAAGTATGTAGGATCAGACCAAATACAAGTATGGCCTATGACCTGATGTTAAAGACTTGCAGGTTCTGCAGCAATTTACATTTAGGCATGCCAAAAGCTGTGTTGTTTATAAAACCAGCTAGTGCAATTTATAGAGACATAGATTACAAATAAAAAAAAAAAAATCAGAATTAAATTTCACAAATGGTACATATATGACAAAAGGATCATGGCCTATTAAGACTTAAATTCTTTCCCTGCATTTTCTTGATCAGAGTGACAATTGGTATATAACAGTCGGTATATCAGTTTGCTAGCAATCTCATCATACTGTCCCACAATAGCCACAGGTTGTTTCTATGTTGTAGCTATAAACAGACAAATCTGCAAGTCCAATTGAATGCAGCCAGCCTGTAACGTTGACATAAATTCGTTCCTCAAAGTTTCTAACTCCATTTTGGCTGTCATATTTATTGGATATTGTTTTCCCTTACCGGATCGAAGTCCTGTTTCAGATCTATCAGTGTAGTGTTTGCTTTATCGAAACATTGGCTGTTAATACTAGTAGAAATACAGCATTTGAAATTTCCTTGGAGATTTCTCACTTGCACAAGCAGATCTGCAGCATCCCAGCAGCTTCTTGTAGGCTATGCAACTAAACAGAATTCTCAGAAAACGTTATTTGAGCTTACAATTTACTTAGCAAATCTCAACTTAAGAGAGGTATAGGACTTTCTGGCAAATATAAGAATTCATGTATTAAATCTTTGTTTCAAATTTGGCATTCCATTGGTCTCAAAAAATGGCCTTTCTTTCGTTCTCTCCCATGACCTCAACAACTAGCATGGTGAATTTACTAAGAAGTCACTTACAACTAATTACCACAGAATAAGTCTATTAAAAAATTTTTGGTTTAATTTTCCAGTTTCATTAGAACTATGCATCCACTGGTGATACCTTTAAATTTCACCCTCAGACTCCTTCATGCAATATCACAGCTCTCTAGCAGTAACATTGCTTGGGGGAGGGGCGCGGGGGGGAATAAAACTTCCCTCTCGCCCCCATCTGAGATGGCAAGATGTACAGCCCAGCATGAAAACACATCAGTTTAAACTCCACATCAAACCAATCTGGCTCCACTCCACACCCAAATCAGTACCAGTCTGACCCAGAGAAGCACTGAACACTGTGACCCCCAAAAGCTGGCCAGTGTGAAAAGACTGACTTCAGCAAGGAGGGTAATTATGAGCTCTTTTTCCCAAATGTGCCAAAACCTAGGAAACAAGACAGAAGCAAAAATAAACACCACCAACAACCCCTGATTCAAAGCCGAAAAACAACACAGTGCCACAACAAAAATGGATGACAATACTTCAGGGAAAAAAAAAAGGACAGAGCGGTGGAGTAAAGCCCCCCTTTCTCCGCTTAGCAGCGGGAAAACAGGTTTCTCCATTTTTTTTTTTTCGTTCTCTTCTTCCTGCAGTTCAGATACAGCCAAGGTCATGCAGCTGGTACGAGGTGGGAGGCTCTGGTAAACTCCTCAGTTACAATGAGCTGCACACAGGCCTGGGATATTTTGCTGTTTTGTTTTCCCATTTCATTCCAACCATAATACACTTTATATGCAATTTCAAGTAGCTCAGCAATAGTTACATTCCTTAGGTCCGTTTAGCTGTTACAATTAAGAGATGTCAAAAAACAGTATAAACCAGTATAATAAACATAAATCCATTATTCTATTTTCCTAAATCTAAATCAGTTACTATTCTAGCAACTTTTAAATACAATCTCTTCCAAATTCACAGCTATCATAGCATTTTAACAATTTAAATGCTTTTCTAACAATATAAGCAATTACTCTAATGTGTAAGGATGCATCCTAAGGGGGAGCAAGGTGGAATTTTAGCAGTGGAACCGGTTCCCATTTTGTAATTATCTCCCCAAACAAGATTCTTTTGGTACCAAATTTGAATATACAAACTAAAATACTGAGCTCAGATATGAAAACCATATACCCAGTTCAAATATGCAGATGGATCACAGTTACACCAATTTAAGACAATATCTCAATTTTTTGTATTGCACCTTTGGGCCGCTCACTGCTCAGCCAGGTGGAGGTACCTCTGGGTCTCCCTGACAAAAAAGGTCAGTTGCGCGCTGAAACCCATCCGCACCCACCAAGCCGGACTGAGCAAGGCCTTCTTTTGTTTTGTTTTGTTTTTGTTTTAGACTGGTCCGCTACATCTGGTGCGCTACAGCTGTTATTCCAAAACCAGGATTCTTTACATGATGTGTATACGGAAAAACCAAATCCAGCACACCGAGAGGAGACACAGCCTGTCACAGAGTTGCGCAAGTCTGAATGCTGGAATAAAGCTAGCATGCTAGAGAAAAAAAAATAACAGCTACTACACGCAAAATTTTACGATCACATTCACGCAGTAAAGAACTAAATTACTCATGATCTTCTGAATTATCACAAAATGCACATTTTGAGTCAACGGATTCTCATGATTTAACAGACTGTGAACTTATCGTACCATATAGCACAGACCTACCAAAATTGCAACATACTTAAACAGATACCCACAAAGAAAACAGATTAATAAGGAAAGCATCTTGCAGACTTTAACAAGTTTTCTGTGACTTGTGTGTTATCAGTTAACTCTCTCTCAGCTTGTTGAAGTTCAAAGCACCCCGCCTGTAAAACTGTCTGAAATGATTTAATGATCTCTTGTAGGGATTTATTTTGTCCTGATCTTCTGGCCTCAAAAACAACATTAATTGCAACAAGATTCTATTTTCCGGACACTTTTCCCAATCATTTAAGTTATACCGCAGCCACCATTAATAACAATATTTTACAAGATCTTCCTTCCTTATAATTCTGAGTGCTTTCCTAAGTTTTAAAACACCTCCCAATACTGATTTTTTAGGAACACAACTGAAAACAATTATTCCTGACCCCATCTTGCAAGTAAAAACCTTGAGAAGGGGGGGGAGGGAGGGGGAGGAAGGCACAGGGCTGCTTGCAGCGAGAATGGGAAAAGTGGGAGAAGGTTTTACAGCACACTTAAAAACAACTAGTAAAACAATTAACTCACATTCCTGACAAGCTGCTTGATTTTCAGAGAGGCAATACACAGGAGAACATAATATGTACTGGAAAACTTGCAAATAACACATTGATAGCAAACATTAGCATTCTCTACTGCTAATCTCAACACTAGTGCTTCCTTAGCTTCTAAGTTTTCGGCCTGCTTACTGATGGCGTCTTGAAGATGGTCAATAAATTGCATGCAATTCTCATTGGGACCCTGATTAATAGTTGCAAATGATTTGGCACCTCTCTCGTAGCTTGATATGCAAGATCTGTTGACTGCCTCAGGATTTCAGAAACTTATCGTGTCTGTAGTTGCAGTGTGTAGATTAGTGTCTCTTCCAGGAGTTGTGGGACACCTGCCCCCCTCGACGAATCCCCATTCTTCTGTCCTAAATGATCTATAGCTGTTACATTTCACACAGTTCTTTTGACAAATTATCTGACTCCAGTTCCTTGGACTGCTTGGTCTCCTTAGGGTCGTGTGATGGTATGGGAGGCCATCCACTCGGTAATTTTCCTCCCCCCGCCCCAGACTGCTGTATCAGTGCCGCCGGCACAACAGGGGATGGAGTGAGGAGGGGGTCAAAAGACACGATCCGGGTAAACTTCACAGTCATTTTTAGGTTTGTTATCAGGCTGCAACGCTGGAAAAATTCTGGCAATAGTAGCCCGCTCAGCCTTAAAGTCTTTTAAGGTGGAAATTTTAAGCTTCCACTTAGTCGCTAGTGATTTAGTTTCTTTATCATCTCCATTGCTGACCTTATTCCATAATTTCTGCCTTTTATCGTCCCAAAGTTAACGTTTAAAAGCCTTCTCGTTTTCTCCTGGGTAGCCTTTAATTCTATACCGAATTAATAGGCCACATATGTTACTTTCTTCTTATTTAAGTCCTCTCATAGGGAGAATAGGCAGGAGGAGTTTAACTACGGCTTCTTCCTCAAAGGATTTATTTTGCCCCATAACTTCACTCTTCCCTCCTCCCGCTCCCAGCCGCTCACCCTTTTACGGTGACTTCTTCAACAACGCGGAACGTCCGTACGCCTCCGCCCGGTTCTCAGTCCAGCTGATCCGCCTCCGGCTGGGCCGCTCTAGGCTTTTCCCCAACTTCAGTGGTACGCCGGTCAGAGTATCACGTCGGGGTCACCAGATGTAGAGTGAGATAAGGACCAAGCAAAACAAGTCGATTCAATGTGAATCACGCTAAGCCATTTATTACAGAAACAAGTCTCCTTATATACGTAACTATATTCTAATCACGTGTCCACGCTCCAAGCATGGATTCGTTAAATGAGTATCGTGGGCTATCCGTGCTCTGGAGTCTCACTGATGATACGTCCGATGATTCATGCCACGCCAGGACCCCGGTGATTGAGGAACGCCCCTCTTTCTCACAGCAGACTCTGTTCTCGAAGTGGCCTTGAAATACCTTTGAGCCTGACTAATTCAGCAACAGGTCTTAATCTATCAAAACCCATCCACACTAACCTAACTCTACCAGTAAACCATGTCCCTAAGAATCTTTTCTAAACACCTTTTAAACACCTCCAGGAATGGTGACTCCACCACTTCCCTGGGCAGATTGTTCCAATGCTTGACAACCCTTTCTGTGAATATTTTTTTCTTAATATCCAACCTAAACCTCCCCTGGCGCAACTTGAGGCCATTTCCTCTTGTCCTATCACTTGCTACTTGGGAGAAGAGACGGATGCCCTCTGTGCTACAACCTCCTTTCAGGTAGTTGTAGACAGTGGTAAGGTCTCCCCTCAGCCTCCTTTTCTCAAGGCTAAACAGCCTCAGTTCCCTCAACCGCTCCTCATAAGACATGTGCTCCAGGCCCCTCACTAGCTTCGTTGCCCTCCTCTGCACTCTCTCCAGTATTTCAATGTCCTTCTTATGCTGAGGGGCCCAAAACTGAACACAGCATTCAAGATGGGGCCTCACCAGTGCCCAATACAGTGGCACAATCACTTCCCCAGTCACAGAATCACAGAATGTTATGGATTGGAAGGGATCTCAAAATTTCACCTAGTCCAATCCCTCTGCCAGAGCAGGGACACCTAGATGAGGCTACACAAGAATCTACCCAGGTGGGTTTTGAATGTCTCCAGACTAGAAGACTTCACAACCTCCCTGGGTAGCCTGTTCCAGTGCTCTGTCACCCTCACTGAGAAGAAGTTTCTTCTCAAATTTAATTGGAACCTCTTGTGTTCCAGTTTGAACCCGTTACCCCTTGTCTTACCATTGGTTGTCACTGAGAAGAGCCTGCCTCCATCCTCGTGACACTCACCCTTTACATATTTATAAAAATTAATGAGGTCACCCCTCAAGTTCCTCTTCTCCAAGTTAAAGAGACCCAACTCCCTCAGTCTTTCCTCATAAGGGAGATGCTCCACTCCCTTGATCATCTTTGTTGCCCTGCGCTGTACTCTCTCCAGCAGTTCCCTGTCCTTCTTGAACTGAGGGGCCCGGAACTGGACACAATATTCCAGATGTGGTCTCACCAGGGCAGAGTAGAGGGGAAGGAGAACCTCTCTGACCTACTGACCACCCCCCTTCTAATACACCCCAGGATGCCATTTGCCTTCTTGGCCACAAGGGCACAGTGCTGGCTCATGGTCATCCTGTCCACCAGGACCCCCAGGTCCCTTTCCCCCCTACACTGCTCTCTAATAGGTCCTTCCCAAACTTATACTGGAACCTGGGTTTGTTCTTGCCCGTATTCAAGACTCTACACTTGCTCTTGTTATATATCATTACATTTCTCCCCGCCCAACTCTCCAGCCTGTCCAGGTCTCACTGAATAGCAGCACAGCCTTCTGGCGTGTCAGCCACTCCTTCCAGCTTGGTGTCATCAGCAAACTTGCTGATAGTACACTCTATTCCCTCGTCCAAGTCATTGATGAATATATTGAATAATAGTGGTCCCAGTACTGACCCCTGAGGCACTCCACTAGATACAGGCCTCCAACTAGACTCCGCCCCATTGACCACGACTCTCTGGCTTCTTTCCTTCAGCCGATTTGCAGTCCACCTCAGTACCCGATCGTCCAGACCTCACTTCCTCACTTTAGCTGTGAGGATGCTGTGAGAGACTGTGTCGAATGCTTTACTGAAATCAAGGTAGACCACATCCACTGCTCTGCCATCATCTGTCCACTTCGTTATTTCCTCATAAAAGGCTATGAGGTTGGTCAAGCACGGCTTCTCCTTGGTGAAGCTATGTTGACTGCCGCTAATGACCCTCTTTTCCTTGATATACCTTTAGATGGCACCAAGGATAAGTTAGTTGTTCCATCACTTTCCCAGGGATGGAGGTGAGGCTCACTAGTCTATAGTTACCTGGGTCCTCCTCCTTGCCCTTTTTGAAGACTTGAGTGACATTTGCTTTCTTCCAGTCCTCAGGCACCTGTCCCGTTTCCCAAGACTTGGCAAAGATGATGGAGAGTTGACTAGCAATGACTTCATCCAGCTCCCTCAGCACCCGCGGGTGCATCCCATCTGGATCCATGGATTTATGGATATCCAGATTGCTTAATTGCTCCCTAACCCAGTCCTCGTCAACTAAGGCAAGCTCCTCCATTTTCCTCACTTCCTCTGGTGCCTCAGCAGTACAGGGCTCCTCAGGACAGCCTCCTCAGAGTAGACAGAGACAAAGATGGCATTCAACAGCTCTTCCTTCTCTGTATCTTCTGTCACCAGGGCACCCACCTCATTCATCAGTGGGCCTACATTGCCTCTGGTGTTAGTTTTATCTGCCATGTATCAAAGCCTGTTTCTTTCATGTGCTGAAACAGCAGAACAGGAACATATATAGTGTTCTGGTTTTTACTATATTATAACCAACCATGTCTTAGGTGAATCATCTACTTGTTTTTCAAGGGATGAGAGATACAGGAGGTTGTCATTTGGGAATGGTGTTTTCATGCATTGATGTGGTGGCTCAAACACATAGGCAAGGGAAAAAATTGGAGTCTGGGTGCATTACTTCTCTGGAAAAGGCCTTTCTCTCTTCCTTTTTAAGCCATATCTGGGCTAGGGAATACAGAGCTTGCCACTACCCCCCAACAGCCAAGGCCAAGTAGAGTTCTCACAAACAATTCCCAGGCATGCTTCCAGGAATCAGTCCCAACTAGTAGTTTGGATACAGCCAATCTGTTTTGGAGGGCAAAAGAGCTCAACAGCATGGACACAGCTATTCTGTGTAAGTTAAAATAAGTGCCAGAGAATGCTTTTTATTTCTTAGTGTAGGAATGCCCTAGTATATATTTAGCCTTAGAAGCCTGGCCTTGCCATGCTGAAGACAGCTGATAGAATTGGAATATTAAAAGTTTTGGCTTTCAGCTGTGCTTTTCCTTCCACAATTCCTTCCTCTCTCTCCCTGCAAAATCTACCAATATGCTCATGTAGTGGTCCCAAATATGCAAAAGTCTGTGTGTTATTTGGGTTCTGAACAGAAAAACAGTAGTTTTAGGTCTGAGAAGGTAAAAAAAAAAGTGAGAGAGAACTGTTTTGAATGGAAATTCTGAAAGAATGTGACTGTGCTGGTTTTGGTTGGAATAGAGTTAAATTTATTCATAGTAGCTAGTATGGGGCTATGTTTTGGATTTGTGCTGAAAACAGTGTTGAGAACACACTGATGTTTTAGTTGTTGCTGAGAAGTGCTTACACAGCATCAAGGCCTTTTCTGCTTCTCACACCACCCCACCAATGAGTAGGCTGGGAGGGGAAAAAGCTGAGATGGCTGACCCCAACTGACCAAAGGGATATTACATACCATATGACACCATGCTCAGCAATAAAACTAGGGGGGAGGTTTGTGAGGCAGATGCTGTTTGAGGACTGGCTGGGCATCGGTCAGTTGGTGGTGAGTAATTGTTTTCATTTGCATCATTTGTCTTTTTTTGGGTTTTATTTCTCTCTCTTTGTTATTTTGCTTTTCATTACAATTTCTATTATTTTTAAAAATTTTATTTCAAATATTGAACTGTTTTTATCTCAAACCATGAGTTTTCTCACTTTTACCCTTCCAATTCTCTTCCCCCATCCCACTAGGGGGAAGAAGTGAGCAAGCAGCTGTGTGTTGCTTACTTGCTGGCTGGGGTTAAAAAACTACAGTGACAAATGGCAAGAATCAGAAGGATGTTTCTTGGGTATACTAGCAGTACAACTGCAGTTTCTCTTTAGAAAAATATCCATTGAAGGCTCATTTACCACCATCTTTCCTGCATTTCCAAGCATTAAAATATCCCACGAAAAAGTCTGTACTGTACTTTATGCTACTTCTAGAAAAGTAGCATAGATATTTTGAGTTTTCCTGTAACCTGAACAGAGTCATTTGGAGAGGCTACAGTGGTAACAGTTCTTTGGCTAGATTTTTCATGATACAGTGAGGGCTGTCTGCTCCCTAAGGAAAGGGGAGCCGGGGCAGAACACAATAAAAGGATGGCAGGGCATGGGCCTCATCAGGCAGGGCCCAGACCCCGCACTGCCCAAGCAAGGTGAGCAGGACAGACCCAGATATGGTAACCAATTTCAACAAAGGATGCAGATCATCAGGCAAGTTCATGGTCATATGGCAGGTCTAAGGTCGAGCCAGGAAGTAAATCCACAGGTCAGGACCAGGATCAAATTTGGTGAGGGCAACCAAAGGAAAAAACAGCTCAGTGATTGTGGAGCAGGTCCACAGCAATGAGATAGGTCTGAGAACAAGCAAGGAAGCCAATCCACAGATCAGGATCAATAGGATCCACTGCAAGGGTGTGGCTGAGCTGGAGATCAGTACTCCTGTTGCCCAAACTTTGACCTATTGTTTAAAATATATTCACAGGGTTTGAGTTAAGCTGATCCTCCTTGAAGCTGTAATTCCTAATCAGATGAGTTAGCTTTGAGAAAAGCAGAACAAGGATAAGAGCAATTGCCCTTGCAGCTTAGACATCCTGGAACCTGTGCAATTACTTGAGTCTTGATTAACATATATGTCAAGACTGTTAGATCAAGTGTCCTTTAGCTGAACTTTGTTCACTATATGCTCATTATAATACTAAAAATTACACACCCAGGAGCCAAGACCCAGGCTCAGCCTGAGATGCCTCCTCAAGGAGCATGCATAGTAGTAAAATTATTGTGTAACTGTCACAAAGGAAGTAATTTAAGGTTCTGCTTGCTGCAGAACACTGTTTAGATTTCTTAAAGAGAAGCATGACTTAAAAGAGTTTGGTGGCGGGTTCACTCTGTTATTTACTGCATGGGGGAAATATGCCAAGCCGAATGCTGCTTACCTTCTCTCCAGATGCCTGTATCTGTTCACACAGCAAACTTTCAGGCGTCTTCCCTCCCTGATAACCCTTTGCTCCGGGGCTGTGTCTTGGAGCTCTGGAGATAAACTTTCAGGCAAGTCCTTATCTGTCGCGGTGCAAACTGTCAGGATTCCTCTTTCCCTGATAACCGTTTGCTCCAGAGTCTGTATTTTAGAACTCCAGCAGCAAACTTTCAGGTGAGGCCTTATGACCATATGCAGAGCAGACTTTCAGGAGACAAAATTCTTAGAAAATAAAAAAAATAATGGAGTAGAATAGCAAAAGGGCTGGCTTAAGCTGAGTACCTGTGCAGAGGTCTGCCCAAGCATAGAAAACTACAAACTTTTATATCTTTACTGACCATTCACACCAAGATCCAGTCCAATAGCAAAATTTCATCACCAGGTCCCTTGCTCCCCATTGGACACCTTTTCTCTGACTCCACATGAGCCTTTGTTTTGTTCAGTTGTAGACATTGTTTTTAGTTCATATCCTTAAAGATGCTGTTTTGTCTGGATAAATCCTTTCTTCTCAGCAAAGTGTAAAATAGGCCCTGCTTTGCAGATGTCTGTGATGTCTCTGTGTTAGCCTTGGATGGTTGTTTTCCCAGTAAGTTCCATTTTTCCCAGCAAAATGTAAGCTAGACCTTATCTTGCAGGCGTTTAGTGTAGTCTGCAGTTGCTTTTGGCAAATACGAATTTAAAATTTTAGCAGATCTAGTCTATCAAGTAAGATGAATCAAAGAGTATATTAAAAATCATACAACCTTGTATCTTTAAATAATCTATTACATTTGGTGTGCATCTACTTAAGCTAAATGATTAATATTGAACTTGAATTGGGCTCATCCACTGACCTCTGAGTAGTAGAACCATTGCCATACAGCTCACTTATTTAGCAGGGAGAGCTCAAAGTGGGCTCATCCAGGCTGTTGTATTTATAGAATGAAGTGGCTGACTTGTAGTCAAATTGCATACAGTAGGACAAGTCTGCACAAGACTCCCTGTGCCCACAAGTTACCGGCGTCCAGTGTGCCGTTCTGCTTCCTTGTGTGTCTCCTGGAAGGAGTTCTTGGCCTGGCTGCAGCTCAGGCCCTTCCCTCCTCTGGAGCCTGGACCAAACTGCTGCTGGTTTGGCTGTGTGGGGTTTGAGTTCATCCACCACAGTAACCAATCAGCAAATGTGTAACCAGTCAGCCCTTCAGGACTGCTCTGAGGGTGTGTATGTAGTGATAAGATTTTGTATAAAATGACTGTAACTTTTTGTTGATGCATGCTGGCTTTCTTCTAGCATCCAGACATGTGCAACTCTGTAATAAACAATATCTCATCTCTGTGTGTAAGATTGGCTCATTACACACCAAGAATGGACTCACATTTTAGCAAAACCACTCCTGCAACATACCTCCAGTAGGAACTAAATCCCTGACATAGGCTTAAAAGAGGCACCTAGCTTCAAGGGAAGAGGGTTTGGGTGGAGGCCCCAGGTGACGCTGGTTAAGGCAATTAAAGCCTATGTGTACATCCAGGGGACTGACAAGATCCAGTGCTAATAGCTACAGTATTGAATAGGATTAACTGAGCAATTCAGTCTGTTACTTCTGAATCTGCATGTGTAAGGAGCCAGTTCCTTTAAATCCATCATCTGCTATGTCGAGGGTTTTGATTGCGGGGTGACAATAAAACCCTGGCAGATGTATTGTTAACCTCCTCCCCCCCCCGCCTTCCCCCTTTTGCCCCTCCTTCTCCCCTCTTCCCACTAAGGACAGGTGATCAGGAAGAAAAGAAGGACAGAGAGAAGAGAGTTGGAAAAATTAAAAATGTTTTACTAATGCTACTAATAAGAATAGAGAAAATAATACAAAATATACAAAACCAATCTTGAAAGTCTCAGCAACTGCAGAGCCGGCACCCAAAGTCCTGGATTGGACTCTGCAGCCAACCGGAGCTGGATTCAGTCTCTCTCTAGGCCTCAGTTTGCAGGGATGACTAGCAAGATCCTCTCCTAATGTTGGCCATAAGGAAAAGGGAAAAGGAAAGGGCTGAGATCCTCGTGATCTCCCACTTTTATATGAAGTATTCACGTGAATGGAATGTTATACACAGTTGGTCAGTTCCTTGGTCACCTGTTTCTCATTGCCCCTCTCACAAGATGTCTGTCCATGCTTATCAATAAGTTTGCATTCCATTGTTATGTTTACCAAAACATGTATCTGGTTCTCCAGGAAAATGCAGCTAATATGAAAGCTTTAGCTGACAGGCAAATTCACTAAAAGAGAAACTTGTTTTTTAACAAAACCAGGACATGCTAGTATGATAATTTTAATATAAACTGTATAACATTTGTGTAATATAAGTATGTACTTAATGAAATTATAATGTAATTTTAATATAATAAAGGTGTAATTGAATTTTTACTTATTTTTGTACTGCAGATTTACTCGCTGCTGCTCTCTCTGCTGTCTCCTCAGAATTTACTCTCATACTAATATTTTTGGAACACAATTCATTTTCAGTAGCAAAAGAAAACATTTTTTTCTCCATGCCCTTATAACACTGTTCTTAGACCATACCATTGTTTTCAGTGCATTAAGCTCATCTGATATATACTATTCATGCTTGATCAGCTATGTGTCATGCAAGAAGTCTTTTCAACCAGCAAATATTTGGATAGAGGCTCCAGCCACAAACTGTTTCAGAAATAGAGATATTACAACTGGTCATAGCTATTGCATGCTCTGGTTTCACTGCATGCTCTAAAGAAGGGATTTATGAAGGTATTCAGCCAAGACCCTGATAATGAAACAGACTCCCCTTGACAGAAGCACCACAAGTAAGACAAGTATGGACAAACAGAGAAGAAAATGAGGACTCAAAAGGATAAAAAATGCTGTGAAAGACGGTTTTCTTTTTCTCCGAAGTTCACAGAATTTGAGATCAGATTTTGTGTGTGTACAGCTTTATAACGCTTGGTCCTGTGTTCATTCTAGAATGTCTGGTTTGTTTGACTCTCCAAATAATTAAGTAACCTCCTAATTTTCAGTAGCAGTTACAGTCAGCACTCTCATTTCAGGCTCCCATTCAGATTTAAACTATATAGAATCCTACTTTGGAATTGTTACAAAGATCCCATATTTATTGATGTGCAGATACACTCCAAGATGCTTCCAGTTATACCAAGCACTGTCTCTCTTTAGGTTGTGTGTTTCTATGGTGCACACACTGGGTGTCTGGCATACTGGTCTGTGCCAGGCCAGTATGCATGTAGGCTGAAGATTAAATCTATAAGGAAAAGGAGAACTTGCAGATTTATAACTATAAGAAGATTTTTTTTCACAAGATAAATGGTGGACTTGAAGAGCTACTATATTCTTCTGTATACGTTTGAAGCTGCTAAACTACTCAGAAGGGTGTCCTGTCCCAGTAGATGGGATGAGGGATGAGTTAACTCTGAACGCGACATGTGCCCTGACTCAACAGATGAGATCAGGTGTGAGATAACTCCGGGTAATTCTGTGTGGCAATGCGAAGTGAATGACAGACAATGACTCCGGGGGTCCAATTATGAATTTACTAAAAGCAAATGGTGGTATACAAATTACAGCAATCAGTGACTTGGCAAAAATATGTTATAGTACCACAAAACTTATCAATACATTGACAGCAAAAGCCTTTCTAAAAACGGTGGATTGGCGACAATCAGTAATGCAAAACTTAACAAGACTTTAGCAGCAGAACTTACAATGATATTACTTTATATGTTTAAGAAAAAGGAAGAGAGAGAGAGAAGAAGACAACTAAGGTATCAGAAAGAGAAAGGGAGAGAGGGAGAGAGACAGAGAGGGAGAGTAAGATATCACCACTTCACAGGTACATCGGTACCGCGACGACCTCTGGAGGGGGGGACGATTTACACGCCGCCAACCTGTATCACACGTGAGGTTGTTTTATAACCCAGTTCATTTACATGTGAGATAGGAGAAGGCGGTTCATCTCCTCCCTCTGCTCGTTCTTCATGCTAATTAGGAAGACTCTTCTGGAAATGGGTCTGGGGTCTTCAAACTAGGGGTTCATGGTATTGACCAGAAGTGAGTTGTCTTGCCCGTCAGGGGTAGCTGTTGTTTTGTGGTTTCTTCTGGTAGTTGGTTGTCCGACAGATGGTTCATCTCTATCATCCCAATTAGGCCATGAGACCTTTTACAGCAACACTGTTAATTGTCCTTATCTTCCAAGGTGTCTGCCTCCATGGCCATAAAACTTTGGGAAAGACAAGATGAGGTGTCATCTATCTCTTCCTCCCAAAGTAACAAAAACCAGACGTTTAAGGCATAACAAGGTCTTTGTTCTGCTAAGCATGGGGGGAGTGCTTCAAGGTTGTCACAAAGGGGCACAGTGGAAAGAATACTGACCTAAATCCCTATAAAACAGTGTTGATTTCCATTTATACCACACACAGCTGGAGGAAGACAAGCCAAATAGTGTAAGTGCACCTTGACTGGCTATAGTCAAGCATTTTTCCTGCTGAATATGACCATGGTTTTCGCTGGATGGTTTAAACTCTGGAAGCCTGTGGTGTTTTGTATGACACAGAGATCTGAACTTCATTAATTCAGCAATCTTCTGTTTGTCATACATCCCTGAAGTAAAATTATCTCCCTGATTCCTTCATAGGAAATGATCTGGAAAGCTTGCTTGTTCTGGCAGTGCTTTGCATGTGAGTTAAAACTTATCTACCCATCTCCTCACCTTCCTGTATCTGCAGATTCTGTATCTGGAAAGAACAACAGCCTGTCAGCTGCTGTAGTCTGATGCTCTTTTCTAATCTGGAGACATTAGACTCTAACCCACCAGAAGAATGCTTTTTCCACAGCTGTGCTTTTTATTTATGTACTTATGTTGTGGTTTTGTTAAACACAAGACCGGTTCTCTTTTAGTGATTTTTCTTTCAGTTAAGTTCTTCTAGGTGGCTGTACTTTTCTGAGTTTTAGCCTGCATATTTTTCCTAGGATGCTGTACTCGGTGCTGATAAGAGACCAACAGAATGCTGAAGAAGCTCATGTTTAGATTTATTACTATGGTAGCTAAGAAAGACTGATAAGTTTTCCCACGTCCCATTGTGAGACGAGCATGTTTGAGGAGGGGTGGATGGAACAGGTGACTAGAACTGACCAATGGAAATATTCCATCCCATAATCGTCATACCCCCTATATAAGAGGGTGATCACGAGGGTCACTCTCTCTTTGACCATGGCCGGCATCTAGAGAGGACCCTGTCTGTCTGCCTGTGATCTACAGGCCTCAGGCCCTGCATCCCTGCAACCAGGTTCTGGTTTGCTGTGAAGTCCCGCCCATGACTTCCAGGGGCCTGGCCTGCACCTGCTGGAGCCGCCAGCTCCGCACACCCAGCTCCTGCTGCTGGAGTGACACCAACTCCACATTGAGCACTTGAGATTGGTTTTGTATATTTTGTATATATATTCTCTATTTATTAGTAGCATTAGTAAAACCCTTTAAAACCTCCATCTTGAAGTCTAAGTCTCTCTTCCCTTATCTTTCCTATCACCTTTCCGATCTAAAGGAAAAGGGTGGCAGGAAGCGAGGGGATAACAGGGAGCGTCTGCCACAGTTTATTGCTGCCTTGCCTTAAACCTTGACAGATTTAATTGGTGGCCCGTACGGGGAACAACGAGACCGTACGGGGAGAAACAAGACCGTACAGAGAGAGAGAGTGTACGGGGATGAGATAAGAGAAACCATGACAGGTTTTATTGGTGCCGTGACTTGGATTTGCATGAGAAATCATGACAGATTTTATTGCGCCGGAGCAGGGATGGGGTTTTGACTGAGATGGGCTAAGAGCAGTATCTGACAATTACTGTAAACAGCTTACTGGGTAGCATAAGCGAAAGAGCACCAGGCTTTGATGTGCGCGGCCTGCGTTTGAATCCTCTGGTGGGAGGAAACTTTGGGAAATGATACATCTGTGTGCTTTACGAGTCATAAAGTAGACTGTGGTTTGAGTTTGTTTTTGATTTTAAAGGATGTTGTTGCAAATCTATTTGGATTTAATAATGCCTTTTTGGGGGTTAATTCTTGTTAATGTTTTTGTGCAGAACATTACTTTTGGAAGAAGGGATGAATTTTTTATAATAGCTGTGGTCCTGGGTTGCGTATCACTGATTTATGTGATTTTAGTTAAGTTCATGATGTATTTCTACTCATTGTTATCATACTTTGGGAGTATGCATTTTTGGAATTCTCTGGTAGAAGCAGAAGAAATTAAAGAGACCTGTGCCTTTTGTTTTCTCAGTTTCAGGAGTGAGATTTTAGGAGAGCTATTTAGCTGTTTTCTGCCTGTGTCATTAGAGCAAATTACAGATGCTTTTGGGAATTTTGAATATCCCTGGACCTTTGAGCGAAGCTTGTTGGTGTTACTGGGTCTCTGGAATGTGTGTCAGTCTTTGCTGCTGATAAAACTATTTAGGAGAATAGTAGCGATTCTAACTCCTGCGGCAGGAGTTGCCGCTTTTAAAACTACAACGTCCGTGACAGCTACTGCACGCCCCTTGACAGACTCTGCAGCAACTCCAGTTCCTGACTTGGATACAGCAGCCACTACAACTGCAACATCAGTTTCTGCATCCACTCAAACCCCCACAACATGTAATGTGGCCATTCAGACTTCAGCAGTATTAGTTGCCCCAACAAAGAAGAAGCAAAAGAAAGCACAATTGGAATCCATTGTGAAGGAAGATGAAGAAGAGGAAGCAGAGGGTCCTTCTACAACAGAGCAGGGAGAGGTTGTTGCTGGAACAGAACAAGGTGATGATGAAGAAGAATCAGCGGAGATAGAAGAGGGCCCTTCTACAGCTCCTCCCACAGCCCTTTCTAAACTCCTTCTACCGCTATCCCAGGCTACTACAGCAAAGCCACCAGTGGGTCTTTCTACAACAAAGTGACCAGCAAAGGACAAGCTAATAGAACACTCCTTATCTCTGAAGGAGCTGAGGACTGTGAAACAAGACTTAAGCCATCACTTGTCACTTGGCTCATTCAGTGCTGGGACAATGGGGCTAATAGTTTGGACTTAGATGGCACTTAAGCCAGTCAGTTGGGATCCCTGGCTAGAGATGGTGGCATTGATAAGGCAGTTGCAAAGAAGAAACAAAGTCAAAGCCTCCGGAGAAGAATTTTGTCAGCAGTAAAAATCAGGTACCCTTTAAAAGATTATATCATATGTCACCCAACCAAATGGACTACTACGGAGAGAGGTATTAGGTATCTGAGAGAACTGGCTGTGCGAGAGATAATTTACAGTGACCCACAGACAGTTATAGATCCTGATGAAGTGCCATGTACCCGAGGTATAATGCGGAAGTTTGTGCAGAGCACACCACCGTCTTATGCCTGCACTTTAGGATTACTCACCCTTTCAAAAGACGGTCTATCAACTGTGGGTGAAGTAGCAGACATGTTGTGGCAGTATGAAGACAGTCTTTCTTCTCCCCTACAAGCCTGTGCTGCAGCTGTGGAGAAACTGTGTGACAAACTGTCCAAGAGGGAGGACAGATCCTACTCGTCACATACACGGTCCTGAGCCACAGCTATTGGGAAGAGATGCCCTTCTGCAGCATCAGCCCGAGAGAAATGCAACATGTCACGAGATGAATTATGTTTTTTTCTGCGTGACCAGGGAGAAGATATGAGTAATTGGCATGGCAAGCCCACTGCTGATCTAGAGGCAAGAGTATGTGAGTTGAAAAAGAAAGCTCCCAAGAGAAAAGCTGCTCTAGTTTCCAGTGGGAGCCTTTCAAGACAGAGTACGAGGGATTCTTGTGTCTCCCTACCAGAAACTGTGCAAAGCACCAATTAGTGGGGCCCTGCCTCCAGCCAGGTGGAGGAGAGGGACAATGACAACAGAGTTTATTGGACTGTGTGGATTCAGTGGCCTGGTACATCAGAACCACATGAGTATAAAGCCCCGGTAGACACTGGTGCTCAGTGTACAATGATGCCATTGAATCATAAAGGGTCAGTATCTGTCAGTATTGAAGGAGTGACTGGGGGATCTAAGGAATTGACTGTATTAGAGGCTGAAGTGAGCCTAACTGGAAAGGAGTGGGAAAGGCACACTGTTTTGACTGGTCCAGATGCTCCATGCATCCTTGGTATAGACTACTGTAGTGGCAGAGCCAACCCCCCCACCCCGGGGGGATGGGGTTGTCACCAGCCTGGCTGAGAGGTGAAGCCAGAGACAAAAGAAACAAAAGGAGCCCCATAAGAAGGTAACAATGAATGAGCAATCGCCAGACACGCACATGCAGAGCACGTGGACAGTACATGCAGCCTATCACATTGTTGCAAGGCGCATGGACAGGGCAGCTTTGCTATAAAGCTAGCCCAGTCCGACAATAAAGGGAACTCTGTGAACATCACACTGGTGTGTCAGGTTCCGTCTCTCGCATAGAAAAGCAACATTTTGGTGACCTCGATGCGATACTTCGTATCGAAGCAAAATTGCCAGAAGTGAAAAAGCAAGGAAGCCACCTGGACGGCGAGGTTAGCCGGGCACTTGAAGAATAGCAGAATGTAGATCTACGGGGAACTAGGCGGCATGAGAAACGCGGAAGAAAAAATAATAGTGAAAAGTATTCTGCAGCTGGCTGCACGAACAGGAAGATTTTTGGAAAAAGACGCGGTGGAGCGTCTTTTACTATTTGCAAAGTGGAAGAAGTGTGTCCAGTCGATGAACGAATTTTTTTCTCCCGGTACATGGGAGGACATAGGGACTGAACTATGGGAAGTGGTCACAAGGGGGAGCCGCGAGGCTTGCTACCTCGCTGGACCGTGGCAGGAGGCCAGGCAGCTGATGCAGGAAGTCTCAGGGGAGCCGGAGGTGTGTGCCGTCCCCCCGGAGCCGCCCGCCGCGAGCTGCCCCCTCTCTGAGAACTCTGAAAAATCGATACCGCTGGTATGTCCTGTATCAGATCTGGAGTTTTGGGGCAGAGAGCAAATTATACCCTCTGCACCCTTTGAGCCATTGCCTGCCTCCGACGACGAATGGCAGCAACCAGCAAGTTTCAACAAGCCAGGACAAGTTAATCCAGCTGACGTGCCTTTGCCGGAGGACCCGATGGAGCACCAGGATGGAGCACCACAGAATCGCCCTGACTTCCAGGAGGAGAGCCACGTGCAGAGCCTGAAGGACTTACTGAGACGGCAGGAGAGCCAGATGCAAGAAGTTCTGAAAGCTATGAAGCAACTAGATGGCGGTGCTGGTAAAACTTCACAGTTAATAGCATATAAAAAGGCGTCAGATACAATTAAGGATGGGTTGGAGGCAATTGGCAGGGAATGTGAAAAACGAGGAAAACGAGAATGAGAGGGGGTGGAATTGGACCTCACTCCTGAGGAGTGAGGTATTAAAAAGGAGCGAATACAAAAATGGGCTAGACAACATGTTGAAGATGGGATGTGGTCTGTAAGAGAAGCAGATGAATATTTGAGAGCACGATATGGAAAAGGGCTAGAGACTGGGTCAGCAGATTGGTTTACGAATATGCGTCAACTTACTGATCCACAGGGAAACACGAGGGAATTGTATAGCAGTGACAGTAGTGATAATTTGGGTCCTGCCCCTGTGCATCAGGGTAGAGATATTCCTCGAGATCACTCTTATAATGCAGGGCAATGCTGGCAAGGGGTAATCAGGGATGCAACCATTGAAGGGATTATGTTACCTGGTAGTATTACAGTAATGCCGGTGCACATAGATAATAGAGGACAAAGGCAGTGGTCACCCTTTGATTGGAAAACGGTTAAGCAATTGCAAAGTGCACTTATGCAATATGGTATAGATAATAAGCATGTGATGCAGCTAATCGATACATTTTTCAAGGGGCAGGTACTAACTCCAACAGATATTAAGGCATTGATGGAGTTATTTCTTCCTCCAATAGGGTATCTGCTGTTCTTGAACAAGTGGCAGGGGAAGGTGGAATTGGCAGTATTAGAAAATGTTCATTTACCAGCTGATGATCCATTACTATTAGCTAGCATGGACCAATTACTGGGTCATGGACAATATGCGGATGGTGCCACTCAAGCAGCACTTCATCCAAGGATTTTGCAGCAAACGCAAGGGCTTGCCCTGGTGGCAGTGAAAGAATTACCAAATATAGGTAACCCTGTGCCACCCTATTCTACAATAAAGCAGGATCCTGGGGAAGTTTGTGGACCATTTAAAAGAAGCTATAGATGCTTCTCCAAACCTGACTCCAGAGGCAAAAGCTGCTGTGGGGAAAGATTTGGCCATGATGAATGCGAACACCCAATGCCAACAGATATCAGCCAGCTTGGGAAAAACTGCTTCTCTGGCAGAGATGGTGGAAGCTTGTACACGGGTACCGATTATGCAACAGGAGGTAGAAAAGGCAAAAATACATGCTCGAGCCCATGCTGCGGCCTTGGCTGCAGCACTTAAGCCTGCAATGAAAGGCCAAAGCCCTTCTTCTCGCGGCCTAGCATGTTTTACTTGCGGATAGACAGGACATCTTAAAAGTAATTACCCTCAGTACACTCATAGAGGGGGACCTAGTAATGGCACTAGTCAGTCGCCAGCTCTCCTCGATTATTTATGCTTTGATGGCACGTGCAGTCGGTGTGATAAGTATGGATACCGAGCAGTGGAGTGTCGATCAAAATTTAAAAAAGATGGGACACCACTGCCAGGAAATGGGAGGGATAGCACCAGGGGCTGGGGCGCGATGACACCACAATACCAGCCGAGAGGGGGAACAGCCATGGTTGTTTGTCCGAGCTCAGGGCAGCAACCTCAGGAAGCACAGGCGTCGATCTGGCCATGGGAACAGACATCACAATAACAGACCAGTCTGTACATGTAGTTCCATCTACAGTAACGGGGCCCCTAGGGTATGGACTGAGTGCACTTTTAGTAGGTCGTTCTTCTGCTTCAAGACAGGGATTGTTTGTTTTGCCTGGATTAATAGACTTTGATTATGTTGGACGCATAGGCATTATGTTGCAAGTCCTAACACCCCCTGTGACTATTAAACAGGGAACCTGTATAGCGGAATTGGTACCCTTTAGAGCATGTGTCCCAAAGGCTTTAGATGCGGAAAGAGGTCAGAAAGGTTTGGGCTCTACCAGAGCCCCTGTGGTTGCTTTCACAGAAAAACTGACTTTGGACAAAGCATCTAGGTTCCATATATGGGCCTGGAATTGAGATTAGGAGAAAAAGAATGCTTTTAGATTCAGGCGCAGATGTGACGATTATCCCTTGCACTGATTGGCCTCTGTGTTGACCTTTAGAAACAGTAAACACCATGGCAGGGGGGATAGGGGGGGGCACTCCTACCCACATCAGCACACATATGGTTAAGATAAGAGAAGAGGTTGAGGGCTTAGAGGCATGGGTACAACCTTATGTTCTGAACACGACAATTGCATTGTCGGGAAGGGATGTGATGTCTCAGTGGGGAATAGTCATGCAGTCACCTTTTTGATAATGGCCATTGTGGCGAGTGACACCCGGCCGTGTATGAAGCTGAGTTGGGAAACAAATGATCCTGTCTGGGTGGATCAGTGGCCATTGCCAAAAGAAAAGCTCGCATATTTAGAGGAGTTGGTTGAAGAGCAACTCTGTCTCGGACATTTGGTCCCTTCCACCAGCCCATGGAATACACCTGTTTTTACTATCCAGAAGAAATCAGGGAAGTGGCGTTTGTTACAGGACCTCAGGGCGATTAATGCAGTAATGAAAGATATGGGGGCACTGCAACCAGGTCTTTCTACCCCAACCATGCTTCCAAAAGATTGGGATATAATTTTCATTGATTTGAAGGACTGTTTTTTCACGATCCCATTACACCCAGAGGATTGTGAAAAGTTTGCCTTTACTGTTCCAGTGCTTAACCATCAAGCTCCCACGAAAAGATATCATTGGGTAGTGTTACCTCAGGGAATGAAAAATTCTCCTACTATTTGCCAATGGTATGTAGATTTGGCTTTAAAGTCATTTAGGCAACAACACCCTCAGATGATCATCTATCATTATATGGATGATATCCTTTTGTGCAATGAAAAGGAAATTAGTAAGGATACAATAACTCAGTTGATGAAGCAATTAGGTCAGTGGGGTCTGGTTGTGGCACCAGAAAAGGTACAGCGAACCGCACCATGGAAATATTTAGGCTATGAACTAACCCAGGCCATGATTAGACCTCAGAAGCTTACTGTGAAAGCAAAGGTAGCAACCCTTCACGATGCAATGAAGCTGGTAGGGGACTTGCAGTGGATAGGAAATGTTGTGGGAATTACAAATAAAGATTTGCAACCGTTGTTTAGTCTCCTTCATGGGGGATGAGACCCCCAAGAACCATGGTGCCTTACACCAGAAGCACAAAAAGCACTTGAGCAGATTGCAAGAAAAAATTCACAGAATACTGCTCAGCAGATAAGATCAGAATTGCCTGTTAGTCTTTATGTCTATAATACCAATAAGGAGGTGGCAGGACTTTTGGCCCAGTGGAGCACGGAAGAAAAGGATCCATTGCTTGTATTAGAATGGATATTTTTAAACAGTCAAAAACAGTCAAAAGTGGGAAGCCGTTGCCCAAGTGATAGTGAAAGTACTAAGCCAATATCTGACCTTGTCTGGATCGTCTGTTGCTAAAATTGTGATCCCTATTTCTCTCAATCTGTTCAAACAGATCCTTCTCAAACACGATCTTGCCTTAGCTCTTGCCTGGATTCTGGTGCAGGTGGACAATCATTATCCACCGCATCCCATATTTAAAACCAACCTCCCCTTGGAGCCTATGTCAGTTGTTAGTGAGCATCCATTAGATGCCATAACCATTTTCATGGATGCAAGTAGTCACTCACACAAAGGAGGTTTTGTATGGTTTGAGAATGGTCAGTAGCATTCACAGATTGTTGTAGCTGAAGGATCAGTGCAAATTTTAGAGCTGCAAGCGGTGATAGCGGCATTACAAAAATGGCATAACTGCCCAATTAATCTGGTAGCAGATTCTCTTTATGTTGTGGGAGTTGTACAAAGAATATATAGAGCGTTTTTGCAGCGAGTTTCCAACTCCTTGTTGTTTGAAGCATTATTAGATTTGTGGAACGTGTTAGATTACAGGACTGCGCCAGTATTTATAATGCATATAAAAAGACACTCTAACCTGCCAGGTGGTCTAGTTAAGGGAAACAACATTATAGATAAACTCGTAGCAGTGACAGATGTATCTCCTTTTGAACAAGCCAGACAAGCTCACGAGTTCTTCCATCAGTCCTCAGCATCACTCCGAAAACAGCTTGCACTTACCAAGGAACAAGCTCGATCCATTATTGCAGCTTGTCCTGATTGTGCCCACATAGCGCCTCTGCAACAAAAGGGAGTAAATCCTCGGGGCTTGCAGCCAGGTCAGTTATGGCAAACTGATATTACTGAATTTGCACCGTTTGGCCCACAAAAGTACATTCATGTGTCCATAGATACCTGTTCAGGACTGCTGTGGGCTACAGCTTTGACCTCAGCAAATGCAAAAGCGGTAAAGCGTCATTTATTACAAACTTTTGCTGTCATGGGTGTTCCTACACAGATAGTGGTCCCGCATACCATTCTGATACACTTGCAACCTTCCTCGTCCAGTGGAAGATACACCACCTGTTCGGAGTCCCTTATAATTCTACTGGCCAAGCAATTGTTGAGCGTGCACACTGCACCTTGAAAAATCTTTTGTCCGTTTTGAAAAAACAAGGGGGAATTGGTGTGAGTCCAGAAGAGGTTTTGATGAAGGCATTGTATGTGCTGAACTGGTTTAATCCTAAAAGTGAGACTGAAATAGAACCTTTTGTTATGCACCATATCAAAAATGTCAAAGATTTTTCCAAAAATGTACCTAAGGTTAGTGTGTTTAATCCGATAACACAGCAATGGGAAGGTCCTATGTCACTAATAACCTGGTGAAAGGGATATGCTTGTGTTTCTACAGGTAATCATAAAAATTCCTGGATCCCAGCAAAGTGGGTGAGACCTTGGCTAGCTAACAGAGAAGAAACCGATTGCAATGATGACAACCCTTAACCTCAGACGTGTTATCGCTTTTAGCTATGGATGTAGCCAATGTTGAGAATACCACTTTGTAAAACAGAGCAGCGATTAATTTTTTGTTATTGGCCATGGTCACAGTTATGAAGAGTTTGATTGTACGTGTTGTTTGAACTTAAAAGATAAAAAGATTTGCAGAACAAGAAAATAACAGAAGATGTTGGGTTTTTTGGGTTGGATACCTTGATTGGTTAAAAGGAATATTGAAAACAGGTCTGTTCTTGTTAATTGTAATTGTATTAGCCTTAATGTTCTTACCCTGTATTTCGCACTGTCTTCAAAGCATGATACGGCGTATTGTTAATATTATACTAAAGACAGGGAGATGTAGTGGCAGAGTCCCCCCCACCCTGGGGGGATGGGGTTGCCGCCAGCCTGGCTGAGAGGTGAAGCCAAAGACAAAAGAAACGAAAGGAGCCCCATAAGAAGGTAACAATGAATGAGCAATCGCTGGACACGCACGTGCAGAGTGCGTGGACAGTACATGCAGCCTATCACGTTATTGTATAGCACGTGTTACAACCAATCACATTGTTGAAAGGCGCGTGGACAGGGCAGCTTTGGTATAAAGCTAGCCCGTTCCAACAATAAAGTGAACTCTGTGAACATCACATTGGTGTGTCAGGTTCTGTCTCTCGCATGGAAAAGCAACAGACTACCTAAGGAGTGGATATTTTAAGGACCCAAAAGGGTATCGATGGGCCTTTGGTATAGCAGCTGTAGAGACTGAGAACATTAAACCTTGACAACTTAAACTGATGATTATTTGAGCATGTCCTTGCTTATTAAGAACTGTTAGTCATGCTTTGTCTATGCTTAGTATCCCAAAGTCAGGAAAAGGGTTTCATCTATGTATACCTCAGTTTCTCATCAGTATAAAATTAATGAGGAATTATGTTAGTGGTGCATAGACAGAGATTGTCAGGTAACACAAATACTCTACATAGAGGTTTAAAGCAAAACAAAACAAAAAAGAGATCAAATAATCATGCTTCTTTGCATTTCTATGAAACAAGGGGAGGAGAGCAAAGTTAAGGTTTTCCTCTATGTGCTGTTGTTGAGAAAACCACTACTGTTCTATATCCATAGAGTGGAAGACTAAAAAGGCAGTAATAATGGACTTTAAATTGCAGCCACAATGATGAAACCTAAATCTTAAGGAAAACTTCATTGTAGGAAAAACAGTGAGGGTCTGTGGAGGGGTTTTGATAGATAAAGACTTTGTTGCTGAATTAGTCTGGCTCAAAGGAATCTCAAGGCCGCTTCGAGAAGCTGGGAACAGAATCTGCTGTGAGAAAGAGGGGCGTTCCTCAACCAGCGGGGTCCTGGCGTGGCGTGAATCATCGGACGTATCTGTCGCGGTTGAGACGGACAAACGACATGGACCAAGTTCCTTCAAGATTGAAGTAACAGGGTGCCATTTATTGCTACAAGTGCATTTTTATACAATTCTACCAGTTCATGTGTCTTTTCACTATTGGTTACAAGTTACAGCACTAACATCTCATTGGTTAATTTTTCTATCATCCATGTTATTCTTCTATCCCCTTCTCTCTCACGGGTACAACTCCATACCTCCGGATACTCCTTTACTCCCATCCTCCTCAAGGGTAAATATTAATATCTTCAAGGCTGATCTCTACTCTCATATTTTCTGTCAAGGATTCCACAGACTCGCTGCAGTTTCCCACAATTCCCCCTTTTTGTATTTGTGCTAAAAATGCTGCCCTCATTGTCCGCTGCAGGGCCCTTTGCAGTAGAGAAATCATGCGTGGCAACATTAGTAACACAACTACAACAATCATCAAAACGATCAGTCCTGTTTTCGCTACTGCTAACAACCATCCTAAAAACTCCCAACCACTAAGCAATTTATTTAACAAATCACATCAAAATCTTCACACCCATGTCCTTGAGCTAATAACAAAAAGTCTATCGCGGCTCTACTCTGCCGTGTGGCATGTCTTACAGAATCTACATCTAACAAAAGTCCACTTAAAGCCTTAGAAGTTCTGTTAGTTTGCTTAGCTAGACAACATCCTAATTTTTCTAAAGTATTTAGAGCTTTAGCTGTGCCAACACCAGATACAAGAGATCCTAAACCCCTTAATCCAGATCCCCAAGAATCTACTCTGTCATCACATTTTGACCTACATGCATGCAAAAAACGTTTTTCCCGTGTCGCTTTTCTGTGATCCACTATCATGGATACATTGGGCATTAAGAGAGTTAATTGTCCCAAACTACATGGTCCTCCAACAGCATTAGAAGGAATTCCTGGTCAGGCTCTGTCTCTGCAGATCGAGAATACACCATACGGGAGTTTCCGGGGTCGCTGTCCCACATTGTTAACAACACCCCTTGGGTTCTTGCACCAATGAGTTTCATTTCTGTAGTCATCAAGGGTAGCATTAACATTTTGCAGTCTTATCCATTCATGCTTTAGCATATTGTCCTGGCACTTTTCAAAAAACAGCTGGATACAAGCGTCCATGGGCACAGATCCCAGCAATTCCAGTTCCTGTGGTTCAATGTCTATTTCCGGGAGACAGTTAATCCAAAGTGCCATGTTAGTATTATTACAGTTCGTTGCAATGCCTCTGCACCAACCACTATTTTGAAACAGTTGTGTGATGCTGCTGTAGTCATCAAGGAAGACACCAACCAAGCATGTGTGGAACAGGTTTTCTGGAGACATCGTAGTTAGGCATATGAAGTCCTGGCCAGTCATGTTGGCTAAAGTAATCCACATGTTAGTCTTTGTCTGTGCGGGCATCCAAAACACAGCAGCTGCAACAATCATTGTCAGGAAGATAACACAGGTTTCACGTTTCGTGCCAGCAACCATTGCGGCCCTTGATCTGTAAAGACACAAGCATAACCTCTCCCCCAGGTTATCAACTGATGTGGCCTTTTCCATTGACCATTAACTAGTGATTTGGCCATAACTAATGTAAGTTCTTTCTGATTTAGCATGGTTTTGGGTCACACTTGCAACACATACAATGCTTTTGACAATTGGTTTTGTGGTATTTTCCCTACTTCTCCCCCCCCCTTTTTTTTTTTTAAAAAAAAAAACAAACCAAAAACAAAAACACAGTTCAGAATCAGATACGTGCGTTGGACCTTGACTACATACTCAGAATAACAAATAATATTTAGAGGTTCCTCCTTAAAAAGCTCTAAGTAATTTAAAGCTGTGCCAAGTTCTGCTAATTGGGTTGAACCTTCAATAATTTTAACAGAATGATACCAATTGTTATCTTCACACCAAACCACTACAGCTTTATGAGACTTCCCAGAACCATCAACAAAAACTTTGCAAGTATGTAGGATCAGACCAAATACAAGTATGGCCTATGACCTGATGTTAAAGACTTGCAGGTTCTGCAGCAATTTACATTTAGGCATGCCAAAAGCTGTGGTGTTAAGAAAACCAGCTAGTGCAATTTATAGAGACATAGATTACAAATAAAAAAAAAAATCAGAATTAAATTTCACAAATGGTACATATATGACAAAAGGATCATGACCTATTAAGACTTAAATTCATTCCCTGCATTTTCTTAATTAGAGTGAAAATTGGTATATCAGTCTGTTAGCATTCTCATCATACTGTCCCACAATATCCACAGGTTGTTTCATAAATAAATCTGCAAGTGTAATCGAATGCAGTCATCCTGTAAAGTTGTCATAAATTCATTCCTCAAAGTTTCTAACTCCATTTTGGTTGTCATATTTATTGGATATTGTTTTCCCTTACTGGATCGAAGTCCTGTTTCAAATTTCTCAGTGTAGTATTTGCTTTATCAAAACATTGGCTGCTAATACTAGTGGAAAGACAGCATTTGAAATTTCCTTGGAGATTTCTCACTTGCAGCAAGCAGATCTGCACCATCCCAGCAGCTTCTTGTAGGCCATGCAACTAAACAGAATTCTCAGAAAACGTTATTTGAGGTCACAATTTACTTAACAAATCTTAACCTAAGAGAGGTATAGGATTTTCCGGCAACTATAAAAATTCATGTATTAAAACTTTGTTCCAAATTTGGCATTCCATTTGTCTCAAAAAAAACGGCCTTTCTTCCGTTCTCTCTCATGACTTCAAAAACTAGCATGATGAGTTTACTAAGAAGTGTCTTACAGCTAGTTACCACAGAATAAGTCTATTAAAAAATTTTTTTTTAGTTTAATTTCTCAGGTTCATTAGAACTATGGATCCACTAGCAATACCTTTAAATTTCACCCTCAGACTCCTTCATACAGTATTACAGTTCTCTAGCAGTAACATCGCTGGGAAGGGGGGAATAAAACCTCTCTCTCGCCCCCATCTGGGATGGCAGGATCTCCAGAGCAGCATGAAAACAAGTCAGTTCGAACTCCACATCAGATCAACCTGGCTCCACTTCACACCCAAATTAGTATCACTCTGACCCAGAGAAGCACTGAACACTCTGACCCCCCAAACTGACCAGTGTAAAAAGACTGACTTCAGCAAGGAGGTAAAATTATGAGCTCTTTCCCCAGATGTGCCAAAACCTAGAAAACAAGACAGAAGCAATAATAAACAACACTAACAACCCCTGATTCAAAGCCAGAAGCAACACAGTGCCACAACAAGGATGGATGACAATACTCCAGGAAAAAAAAAGACAGAGCGGGGCGAGTAAAGCCCCCCTTTCTCAGGGGTTTTAATGTGATTAATGGCGGTGATGCAGACGGCGGAACCGCGGTTGATGATGGTAGAGGAGAGGTTTGAGCCGTGATTGATGACGGCGGAGCAGTCGGCTGAACGCACTGCTCTGACCGGTGCTCCGAGGGCCCCTCCCGAGACCGTACACAACCCAACGCTGTTTTTTCATGCGAGTCTTTCATAGCTTTTATCTGATCTCGGGGCCACACATATGTATACAACTCTTTCATAATTTTTTTGTGATCTCGGGGCCACACATACGTACGCTCCTCCTTTATTCCTTTTAACTTTCCAAGAAAGTGCCGCGGATCCTTATCCGTGTCAGGTAATATGAACTTGGGCGGTTTTGACTAATCTTTAGTAACGGGGGGGGGGGTCAGAGTAGTACTTAATACTGCTTTTTCCTCCGAATCTGGCCCAGGAGAGCCAGGAAGACCATCCCCCTCCGCCACCTCTGCCTTATCCTTTTGCTGTTTTAACTCTTTCAGAGTATCTAATAACAAGCGCCACATCGTTAACAGTTCAATTGCTTCCTTGGACCCTTGGGTAGCACTGTCGAACAGTTTATCTCCCAAGTCCATCCATTGTGACACACTAAATGCTGTCACAGGATTAACCTCTAAACCTTGTGCTTTGCCCCATAGTAACATTTTTCTTAAAGTCAGTTCCGGAAGGCTAACACTCTGCTTCTTCAGAAGCAGCTTCCATGTAGATAATATAGTACCCTCTTCTTTAGATAAGTTTCTCCCCATGTTCCCAGTAGGTCACCTATTCCTTAGCGAGGTGTCTTTTCACCAATCCGAATCTTCGGCAGCTCTCCTCGGCTGCTCTTATCAGCTGTACCGGGCTCCGTCCCCACAGCTCTTCTTCGGCTGTTCACAGCTTTTACGCTGTCACCTTGTTAGGCGAGATCCTCTTCAGGCAGGATCACGTCGGGGTCACCAGATGTCACGGTTGAGACGGACAAACGACATGGACCAAGTTCCTTCAAGATTGAAGTAATAGAGTGCCATTTATTGCTACAAGTGCATTTTTATACAATTCTACCAGTTCATGTGTCTCTTCACTATTCGTTACAAGTTACAGCACTAACATCTCATTGGTTAATTTTGCTATCATCCATGTTATTCTTCTGTCCCCTTCTCTCTCACGGATACATCTCTCCTCTCTCCGGATACTCCTTTACTCCCATCCTTCTCAAGGGTAAATCTTAACATCTTCAAGGCTGATCTCTACTCTCATATTTTCTGTCAAGGATTCCACAGACCCGCTGCAGTTTCCCACACGTATCATCAGTGAGACTCCAGTGCATGGACAGCCCATGATACTCATTTAGCAAATCCATGCTTGGAGCGTGGACGCATGATTAGAATATAGTTGCATATATAAGGAGGCTTGTTTCTGTAATAAATGGCTTTAGCATGATTCACGTTGAATCGAATTGTTTGCTGAGTCCCTTATCGCTCAAACAAATGGTGACCCTGACGTGATACTCTGAACGGCGTACCACTGAGGTCGGGGAAAAGCCTGGAGTGGCCCAGCAGGAGGCGGATCAGCTGGACTGAGAACCGGGCGGAGGCGTACGGACGTTCCGCATTAATTTTGTTGAAGATATCATCGGAAAAGGTGAGCAGCTGGGAGCGGGAGGAGGGAAAAGTGAAGTTATGGGGCAAAATATATCCTCTGAGAAAGAAGCTATAGTTAAACTCCTCCTGCATATTCTCTCTATGAGAGGACTTAAATATGAAGAAAGTAACATCCGTAGACTGTTGGTTTGGTGTAGAACTAACGGCTACCCGACAGAAGCTGAAAAAGCTTTAAAAATTGAACTTTGGGACGATATAGGGCAGAAATTATGGGATAAGATTAGCGACGGAGATAAAGAAGCTAAATCACTAGCGCCTACATGGAAGCTTATAATTACCACCTTAAAAGAACTTAAGGCTGAACGGGCTGCGGTTACTGGAATTTTTACAGCGTTGCAGCCTGATAAGAACTCTAAAAATGACTGTGAAGCTTACCCAGTTTGTGTCTTTGATTCCCTTCCTGCCCCAACCCCTATTGTTCCGTCGGCACCCCCGATGATACAGCAGTCTGGGGCGGGGGGGAGGAAAATCACTCAGTAGATGGCCTTCTATACCATCACACGACCCTAAAGAGACCAAGCAGTCCAAGGAACTGGAGTCAGATAATTTGTCAAAAGAACTGTTGAAAGCTGAGAATGCTAAAGTCGTAAATAAGTGTAATATCAGTCCTTTTACTGATTCGTGTCTGCCTTTACTGCCTTCTACCCCTCTAACTCCTACGCCAGAGCAGAAGGAGTCGCCAGAAAAGAACTGGACAAAAGAACCGTGTGAAAAAATAGATCAGCTACTACTGAAAGAATCCAGCACTCAGAAAGGCAATTATCTTGATGGTGACGAGAAGGGGGGTGCGTCAGGGGGTGCGTCGGGGGGTTCGGGTTCTACAGATGATTGTGACATTAAAAAACATTGGCGAGGAATTATCAGAAATGCGATGATAGAAGGTGAAATACCCATACCCAGTCATTTACCAGCGAGATGAATAGGGTAATCAGAATCCTGGGTGGGCTGGGTTGCGTTGGGAGGAGATAAAAGAGGCTAGAAAAGCGGTGCAACAGTATGGATTGCATGGAAAATATACACAAGGCTTTATTAATACTCTTTTTGATGGGCAAATGCTAACACCTTACGATTGTCGTCAGCTGGCTACGTTGCTACTAACACCAATGCAAGAAGTTCTCTGGAGAAGTAGGTGGATTGATGCTTGTGAGGAAGCAGCTATTCTTAACTTAGACCGCAATGACGGAGACCCGTTGCGCCTTGCTTCGAAAGACAAGCTGATAGGGGCGGGGGAATTTGCTAACCCTCAGGCGCAGGCACAGTTAGATACTGCCATCTTGCGGCAGAGTTCCTCTCTTGCAAGAGATATTCTCCGAACTCTACCGGAAGAAGGTAAAGCAGTCCCTCCGTACTCTCAGGTAAAGCAAAAGGACAATGAATCGTACATGGCTTTTCTTGAACGTCTGAGGGAAGCTTTGGATAGGGCACCGATTGATAGTAATGTAAAAGAACCTTTGCTTATGACACTCACAGTTGACAATGCTAACCCAGTTTGTAAGAAAATTTTGCTTGCTTTACCAAAGTATAGCTCAATAGCTGAGATGATGGATGCTTGTGCCAGGGTGGGCTCAGTGGAAGAGAAATTTGGTCTTATGGCTTCTGCATCTGCAGCTGCTATGAAGCCCCTGTTAGCTCGCAATCCAAATAGATCAGGCCGATTCTGTTTCAAATGTGGAAAAACAGGGCATTACAGATCCCAATGTCATGTCAATCAGACTTATTGAAGATCAAATAAGAGTGTTACAGGTCCAATAGACAATAATGTATGTTACCGCTGTGGAAAATTTGGACACAGAGCTAAAGACTGTAGGTCTATTCTTCATAAAAATGGGCAGGCACTGGGAAACGGGGAAACGAGCGCACCGAGACCTGGCGCGATGACACAAGTGAGGTCTCAGGCTGCTTGGACACAGTCACCGCTGCCACCTCAGGGAGTGCCAGAGTGGATGTAGAAACTATGAAAGATGTAACATTAATTGACACTCAGGTACAATGCATACCAACAAACATGACTGGACCACTAGGGCATGGTTTAAGTGCTTTGCTTCTAGGGAGATCATCTGCCACTAGAAAAGGCATTTTTATACTTCCAGATATAACTGATGCAGATTTTGCAGGCATCATTTCGATTATGGTATGGGCTCTGAGTCCACCAGTCCACATTCCCAAAGGCTCAAAGATAGGTCAATTGGTTTCATTTAAAGCAAATGTTCCAAAAGTTTCAATTAAAGAGTGTGCAGAAGGAAGCTTTGATTCTACTGACAATGCAGAGGTGTATTTAGCTCTAGACATTAGTAAGGCTAAGCCAATGGAAAAGGTGACTCTTTTAGACAAATCTGGTTGGTCACAGACTTTTAAAATTCTGGTAGACACAGGTGCTGATGTGACTATTATCAGCAAAAAAGATTGGCCAGTTTGGTGGTCTCTCGAGTCTCCGCAAATACCAGTCACGGGTGTTGGGGGTATGCAGAATACCCAGGTGAGCAAACATCACTTACAAATGCAGTTATCTGATGGTTCATTATGTTCTGTACGACCTTATGTGATGTCTATCCCTGTTTCTCTATTAGGACGAGATGTGTTAGGACAACTAGGAGCAACTCTGGTGACAAAACAACAGCATTTCTAGAAGCGGCCATTGATGATGGGCGACCAGTACTGAAATTACAGTGGAAAAATGATGATCCGGTCTGGGTAAATCAATGGCCGCTCAGTAAAGAAAAACTCACCCATGTCGAAGATCTTGTTCAGACACAGCTTGAAAAAGGGCATTTAGAGCCGTCTACAAGTCCCTGGAATACTCCTGTGTTTACTATTCAGAAAAAATCAAATAATGGAGATTGTTACATGATCTTTGAAAAATTAATGATACTGTGGAAGACATGGGAGCACTACAACCGGGATTACCATCCCCTGTCATGATTCCAGAAAATTGGCCGATCTTAATAATTGACTTGAAAGATTGTTTTTTCACCATTGCTTTGCATCCTGATGACTGTAAACGTTTTGCATTTTCCATACATTCTGTGAATAAGGCTGAACCTGCGAAGAGGTATCAATGGGTAGTTTTGCCACAAGGAATGAAAAATTCTCCAACTATGTGTCAAATTTATGTAGCTTGGGCCTTGCAATCAATCAGAAAATCTCATCCTGAGTTAGTGATTTACCACTACATGGATGACATATTAATAGCTGGGGAAACTTTTTCGACTGATTTGTTGATAAATGAAGTATCTGACACATTGCAGCATAGGGGATTACAAATTGCTCCAGAAAAGGTACAAATTCAACAAGCATGGAAATATCTTGGTTGGGAAATTTCTCAGTCCACAGTGAAACCTCAGAAAGTAGTATGTCGGCCTGTCATTCGATCCTTAAATGATGTGCAGAAACTAGTGGGTGATCTGAATTGAGTCTGGACCGTTTGTGGGATCACTAATGAGGATTTAGCTCCAATTGTAAAACTGCTAAAAGGGGATAGTGACATTAGGTCTCCTAGGACGCTTACTGCTGAGGCGGAAGCTGCTCTGAAAAAGATTATGTCCAAACTTGTAAAAGCTTTCAGCCATAGGTGGAACTCAGATTATGTAATCGGACTACTAATTGTAAACAATACTAACTATCCTTTTGCTCTCATAATGCAATGGACAACTGGTAAGGAGCCGTTAAAGATCTTAGAGTGGGTGTTTTTGCCTTTTCAACTCAAACGAACCATTACAACCCGGGTTGAGGTCTTTGCTCAGCTTATAATGAAAGGTAGGCAGAGAATAGTTGAAATTTCAGGGGGTGAGCCTGCGTATATCATTGTTCTCCTTGTTTCAGAGTATTTACAGTGGGCTTTGCAGAACTCCTTACCTTTTCAGATTGCGTTATTAGATTCTCAAGCTTTAATTAAGACAGTTTCCCCTCCACACAAGCTGATGTCAGCTTTGAATATGGGATCAATGGAGGAGGGTCCCCCTCTTTTCTCAGAATTTCCTGTTAAAGGACCCACAGTGTTTACTGACGCAGGAGGTAAAAAGCAGAAAGCAGCAATTACATGGAAAACAGATGGGAAATGGCATGATGTGATTCTAACGGACCTGAAAGGATCAACTCAGCATTTGGAACTCAGGGCTGTAATAGAAGTGTTTATCAGATTTGCTCATAGCCCAGTGAATATTGTTTGTGATTCTTTGTATGTGGTAGGCGTGGTAGCTCGCATTGAAAGGTCATTGCTCAAAGAGGTTCAGGATGCACAACTCATGTCATTGTTCAAGCAATTATGGTTGTTGGTTGAAGAGAGACAACACCGTTACTTCATAACACATATCCGTAGTCATCTGACATTTCAAGGCGATTTAGCTGAAGGAAACCGCCGAGCTGATTTTCTTGTATCTCCTGCCTGGGTTCCACCTCCAGTAGATAGGTTTGGGCAAGCAGTACGCTCTCATAGTTTCCTCCATCAGTCTGCTCAGATTTTACAGCGGCAATTTTCATTGTCCGAAAGTGAGGCCCGGGGTATTGTTAAAAGTTGTGCAGATTGTCAGCGCATCTCAGTAGGGTTGGGTGCAGGAGTCAATCCAAGAGGATTAGGAGCTTTGGAATTGTGGCAAATGGATGTCACACGTCCCTGAATTTGGCAGGTTAAAGTATGTGCATGTGTCTATTGATACATATTCTTTCGCCATATGGGCCACGGCTCAGACTGGTGAAACTAGTTCACATGTGCAACGACATCTACGTTCTGCTTTTGCAGCTTTGGGAGTTCCTGCACAGGTCAAGACAGACAACGCACCTGGTTATATCGCCAAAGCTACTGCCACCTTTTTTCAATTGTGGGGTGTTAAGCATATTACAGGGATACCAAATTCTCCTACTGGTCAGGCCTTGGTAGAAAGGATGAATCGTACTCTCAAGCATCAACTTGACAAACAAAAAGGGGGAGCTGATTGTACTACTCCACATGACAGACTAAACAAAGCATTATATGTCTTGAACTTTTTACGCCTTCCACAAGGGTTCGACATTCCACCTATGATTCGTCATGGAACAAGCTTAAAAGGACACTTGACAGACCTTAGAGAAAATCAATGTCAGGTCAAAATACGCAATGGAGTTACTGGCGAATGGGAGGGTCCTTTCCAATTAATAACTTGGGGAAAGGGTTATGCTTGTGTCATTACAGACCAAGGATCAAAATGGATTCCTGTGAAATGGATCAAGCCATGGCTGAATAAAGACAACAAAGATTCAACAGATGCAGAAGGACAGGAGGGAGATAAATTGTGAGAATTGTCTTAAATGTAAACCATGAATTCCTATTCAGTGTTATAGATGCTCCTGGACCCAGTGGTCTAAAAGCTTATTAGTAAACAAATAAGGTACCTTCCATAGAGAATGCTAAGTAAGAGTTCCAAAAGGGTGATATTACAATTAGATAATCTATGCATAGATAAGGTAAAAGTATAAGATATTTCTACCATGGTAACATAATTTAGCAACTGGTAAGGTTTTAAAAGAGATATTAAGACTAAGCTATAGATCTTTTAAATATAAGTTTAAATATAAGTTTATAAGTTAATAGGTTTGTAAGTTAAATATAAGTTTAAGTATAAGTTTTAAGATATTAATTCAATAATTAGCATATGCTGATGGTATTAAGTACATTACTCTATAAACTGCGCAGTTATAGATCTTTTAGGAAGTTAAGAGAATATATTGTATTAACTTGTCTGGTTATTTTAAATTTATTAAAATAGTGTGTTGATAAGGTTGTTATAATGGAATTAAGGTTTTAAGAATAGGCAGGTAGTTGTTTGATCTTAGTAAGTAAGGTTTAACTGCATTATATGTAATTGTAGTTATGTTGTTAATCACGTGTTCTATGTTGCAGTATATTTCAAAAATGATTCACCGTGCGGTTAAAGGGGCCTGACTAATTCAAGAACAGAAAGGGGGAAGTGTGGAGGGGTTTTGATAGATAAAGACTTTGTTGCTGAATTAGTCTGGCTCAAAGGAATCTCAAGGCCGCTTCGAGAAGCTGGGAACAGAATCTGCTGTGAGAAAGAGGGGCGTTTCTCAATCAGCGGGGTCCTGGCATGGCGTGAATCATCGGACGTATCATCAGTGAGACTCCAGTGCATGGACAGCCCACGATACTCATTTAGCAAATCCATGCTTGGAGCATGGACACGTGATTAGAATATAGTTGCATATATAAGGAGGCTTGTTTCTGTAATAAATGTCTTTAGCGTGATTCATGTTGAATCGAATTGTTTGCTGAGTCCTTTATCGCTCCAACAAAGGTCTAGTATGGCTTGGTTACAGAAGCTGTGTCATGGAAAATCTGGCTTGTTAATGGAGATTAAAAAGAGATTGATCTACTAAGTTTGTGAGAGACATTAGAAACTCCACTGGGTCACTGTCTTTTAGTATATACGAGAAGGAGAATAGTTCTCATTTACCTAAGTGGCAATTTAATCTATCAAGGGTCCAGGCAAGTGTTGGTGGTGGGAAGCTTACTGAGAAAGAACTAAGAATAAAATGTGATATGTGAGCATTAGTCTTTAGAGAACTGATGGCATATCTCCATACTAGCAATTGGGGTGGGATTTACTTCACCATTATTGTAAGCTAATTGTCTGGGTTCCCTCTGTAGTCAGTGGGGAGAGACAGACAGGTCTTGGAAGTGATAGAGCCCATCTTTCTTAAACCTGACAGTCTGAAATGCCTATTTCCCTGTGTTGACCTGAGAGGAAACCTACTCAGTCACCAAAGACTAGAGCTGAAGTCTTTAAAATGAAGTCTTTAAAAATATTTGTTTTCTGAAAAATAGGGTATAGTTCAACTGCAAGGAAGAGTGTTTGTTCTTCTTTAACTGTACGAAACAAAATAAACTTCCCCTGGTCTTCGAGAGCTCTGTCAGTCTTCTGCAAAATATCAGATTAAATAATTACCATGGTCCCATACAGACTTGAATTTTATTAATAAAAAAAAATTTCAAAGGCCAATTAGATCTCATAGTTTCTACAAATAGGACCCAATGCAAAGAGATATTAAAGATAAGATTTTCAAATGTAAGGGCCTACTTTGCCAGAAAAATTTTTGCATAACCCTAGAATTAGTGTGCGGTAATAGGCTCTAGCATAAACAAAAGATTGACTGTATATTCAGATTTCATGGGGTTGATTTACATAACACATTCTTTGAAAGGCTCATTATTCATATTGCTTTCTTGTACAGATAATAGAGTTGAGCAGGGATGCAAGATATTATAATTTACAAGGACTTAAAGTGACTAAAAATGTCCAAAAGGCTAAATTTAAAGAATACAGAGCATTCATATTAAAAAAAAAAAACTATCTTGAAATAAGCTCATGAGGAGACATCTCAGTTTTTTTCATTAAACAAATGATTCAAATGGCATATAGGGAAGAGCTGCCATAATGGTTCTGATTTAATAACACAGTAAAATTAGCCTAAACTTTGTACATTCATTTATTGCTTCAGTTTCTTCCATTTTCCTTGTTTCTTTGCTTGTGGGTATTGATATGTATGCTTGGAAACAAATGCTTTTAAAATACCCTTTTGTCATTTGTTTTATGGACCACAATCATAGCACTGGATAGGAAGAACTAAAGTGATATGAATCCCATGCAGAAAGCTGCTGAGAAATGCTCTGTGATAATGAACTCCAGCACCTTTGCCTCCTTCTTTCTGTGTTAATGAGTTACATAAGATTGTAAGTATAGCCAGTGCCTGTAAAGTGCTGACAGTAAGCTGTCAGTGAATCCTCTCTCATCAGAGCTCACAGTCCTCTCTCAAAAATGCACCAGCTAATGACTTATCAGATTAAATCAGCTGAGACTGAAAAGATGGTTACCCTCAGGAAGAATCTAGCAGGTATTCGACTGAAGTTAGCGTCACCAGGATGACTGCCAGAATGTGTTTAAAAGTATATTTGAAAAGGCTTCATACACAGATCACCACTTTGCAGAATCAGAATAAAAAATACTTCAGACACTATGTTTTGTCCTCTCAGAGTCAGATGTGCTGTAGTAATGTTTAAAACCCATCTAGGGTTAAATGATACCTGAGACAATATGCCAGTGATACAAAAGTGGATACCTTTGTAGAAACCCTACTGCAACACTGCTTATATGTTCTAAGCTCTGCCTCCAAAGTAACAAACTCTTCATATCTAGGATGGTATTGTCTACAGATTTCCTGACCCCGAATATGCAGGCATCTGGATAGGGAGTACGATGCAGTGAAGACTGTGGGCATATGGCCAGAGTAGAGGAAGCTTCTCAGTGCTTCCCAGACAGCTAGCCTCAACTGACATTTCCAGTGCCAGGCCACAACACTGCCTTTCATTCACACTATGAGCAACAGTTTGTTCAGAGAACAGTTTCTTAGTTGCACTGTTTGAGACCAGCATAGGACAGAATTGGCAGAATGCACTGTCCGTATGGGTGGACAAACCTCTTTTGCAACCTGTCCACCCAGGCACGCAGAGAATAAGTAGGAATAGCAAGGCACACATACCAGGGCCTGCCAGGAGGTCAAGAGAAGTTCACATGGTACAATATATAAACAGGACAGATTTCATGTGAATAATGCCTTTATTCCCCTTCATGGTGAGGCACATGCCTTACTAGGATGTGGACTGTTTCCTTTCCAGCAACCAATGCTTCTCAAGACTTCCTGATGAGAGCAAGTATCTGTTGCTTTGGAAGAAATTGGTGAGAAAGATGACAAGGTGATATATGAACTTATCTCAGCATTTCATTTGGCTTCATTTTCCATGGGAGACCTGCTTTACTCAAACATTCAGAGATGAAAAAAAAAAGTGTCCTTTCAGGTACTCCTTTTCTTGCTAGAAAACCCTCCAAGCTCAAGTGCTTGAGGTTCTCAGGTGAAGGACAACTCTTAGACAATTCTGGTCCTCGCAAGATATTTGCAGGTTTTTTTCCAACTCTTTTTTGAGATGGAAACAATTCTGAAATTGTAATTCTGGAATTCTCAAGAAAATGGAGAAAACAGTTCCTACTCAGAAGTAGAGTACACAGAATGTCTTGTAAAATACTTTACAATCCCTTATGATTTGCATAAAAAGCATATACATGATGTGTCCCTTGACATCTGGTAAGGGACATAACATGAAAAGGTATTATGATTACACAGCTGGACATGACAGGGCCATAAGCAAGCTATTAAAATTGTAAGGTTAATGCATGTCTCTTCATCCTGTCATGCTGTTCTTACACTTCAGTGTTTTGTCAACTGAGCCTTTTTTTCTCTTGAACAATCTTATTGAAAATAAAATGCATTAACTCTAGGTGTAGCCTTGCCTGCAGCTTAAGAAAACCTTTGAAGAGGTCACAGAATCATATCTCATTAAGAACTGCATGAAGTATCAAGATCAAAAAACTTGGCCAGCCTGACAAATGCTGCAAACAAGGGTGATGCCACCAGCCAGAAAACATGTAGTGGCCCATCAGGTTGCTACGGTAACTGTTGGATATTTTTAACACTGGACTCCCATGTTTGTTTATTTTTTTTTTTTTCAAAACCACCACTACAACTGCATGACACTGTGAATCCCCGTAGTGATATACGAACTTGTCTCAATCAGCAAATGCTGCAGTTTTTCCTCAGAGGTTCAGAGTTGATTGTAACTGGGCTCATTTGTGGGCCTCAGAAGCACTACTTGGCAGACACTTGCTCTTGCCTACCCCCACAATATAACAGCTGTACTATCACTTGCTTCTCTTTTTCTCCTTAGCTGGTTACAACATCAGTTTTCCCTCAGATGTCATAAAACCTGTAGACTTGAGCACCTTAGATCTTCCTCCTTAATTTTTCTCATGTATATGTGGATGATAATACAGTGGGCCTACTTCCTTTTGGCTGCCTTAGGCTTTAAACACAGCAGCAATCCATGATAGAGTGTTCATCATTGAAGACACCAGTGCAGCCAGAAACAGATGAGAAACAGGTAAGGGAGAACAGCAATCACAGTTCATTTATTCAGGGGACAGGAATCTTGCCTTCCTATAGAAGTGCCTAGACTATATAAAGTGTGCTTGTGTTAGGTTTGCATGGCAAGGTTTTGGTAGCGTGTGGGGCTACAAGGGTGGCTTCTGTGAAAAGCTGCTAGAAGCTTCCCCCATGTCTGGTAGAGCCAGTGCCAGCCAGCTCCAAGATGGACCCACTGCTGGCCAAAGCTGAGCCAATCAGTGACAGTGATAACACATTTAAGAAGGGAAAAAAGTTGCTGTGCAACAGTAACTGTGGCTGGACAGAGGAGTGAGAACATGTGAGAGAAACAACTCTGCAGACACCAGGGTCAGTGAAGAAGGAGGGAGAGGAGATGCTCCAGGCACTGGAGCAGAGATTCCCCTGCAGCCTGTGGTAAAGACCATGGTGAGGTAGGTTGATCCTGCAGCCCATGGAAGTTAACAGTGGAGCAGATATCTACCTGCAGCCAATGGAGGACCCCATGCCAGAGCAGGTGGATGCACTCAAAGGAGGCTGTGACCCTGTGAAAAGCCCACATTGGAGCAGGCTCCTGGCAGGACCTGTGGACCCATGGAGAGAGGAGCCCACACTGGAGCTGTCTGTTCTTCAAGGATTGCATCCCATGGGAAGGACCCATGCTGGAGAAGTTAATGAAGAACTTCAGCCCATGGAAAGGACTCATGTTGGAGAAGTTAATGGAGGACTGTGCCCTGTGGGAGGGGCCCATGCTGGAGCAGGGGAAGAGTGTGAGGAAGCCTCCCCCTGAAGAGGAAGGAGCGGCAGAAACAGCGTGTGATGACCACAGCCCCTATTCCCCATCCCTCTGCACTGCTCATTATCCTACTCTGATGTGACTGGTAAAAAAAAAAATTAATTTTCCCCCGAGTCTGTTTTGCCTGTGATGGTAATTGGTGAGTGATCTCTCCTTGTCCTTATCTCAACCCACAAGCCTTTTGTTATATTTTCTCTCCACTGTCCAGCTCAGGAGCAGCTTTGAGTAGGCACATGGCATCCAACCAGCTTCAGCCCACCACAGTGCTCTACACTGCCTCTCAGCAGAACAGAGCAGAACATAATTTTTGGATTAAAAACAAGCAAACAACTGAGAAGTATATTTTCGACAAACATTTTCTTTCATTTTTTAAATTCACTGGGTTTAAAGCTTGCCAAAAAATCTGGAGGGCGTATTATTACCAGAATGCCCTCTGGTGCTAATGAAAGAAGGGAAAATCCTTACGTTGTTGGTTTCACGATCCTCCTCCACAGTCAGCTCCTTCCTGCTCTCCACAGTGAAAAACAATGGATTTTTTGGATGCTATCATCTGATCAGGACTGGCATAAAAACTACAGCTGAACTTGAAGTCTAACTAATATATTGCAAACCATTCTTGGGGAACCTATGGCAGTCCAAGAATGGCTTACAATATACTAGCTCTTGGGAATTCGTCTACAGCTCACAAGAAATATAGGAGCCTAGGAGTTAAACACTGTATTACAGAAACCACATAGGCTAACAGGCTTTATGCAGCCTCTTATCAGTGCTGATACATGTGAACTGGGAAAAAAAAAAAAAGGAGGAAAAATATATTGCACAATAAATCAAAAGGTGACAGAAAAGTTTTCAGGGCAAATACAAGTCTGTGTCACAACTCTACATGCAAACCAGTGAAGATAAAACAGTTTGTGCGACATTTCACTCCTCACAGCCAACAGCTCTCAAAAGCAAATACGACAGCCTGGATGAGCCCACTTTGATCTCTCCCTGCTAAATAAGTGAGCTGTATGGCAATGGTTCTACTACTCAGAGGTCAGTGGATGAGCCCAATTCAAGTTCAATATTAATCATTTAGCGTAAGTAGATGCACACCAAATGTAATGGATTATTTAGAGATATAAGGTTGTATGATTTTTTAATATACTTTTTGATTCATGTTACTTAGTAGACTAGATTTGCTAAAATTTTAAGCTCGTATTTGCCAAAAGCAACTGCAGACTACACTAAACCCCTGCAAGATAAAGTCTAGTTTGCATTTTGCTGGGAAAAATGTGACTGACTGGGAAAACAATGATCCAAGGCTAACATGGAGACATCACAGACATCTGGAGAGCGGGCCCTGTTTTTGCACTTTGCTGAGAAGAAAGGATTTATCCAGACAAGAAGGCACCTTCAAGGATATGGACCAAAACCAATGTCTACAACTGAACAAAACAGAGGCCCACGTGGAATCAGAGAAAAGAGGTCCAATGGGGAGCAAGGGACCTGGTGGTGAAATTTTGCTATTGGACTGAATCTCGGTGTGAATGGTCTACTCCATTAAATTTTTTATTTTCTGAGAATTTTGTCTCCTGAAAGTCTGCTCTGCATATGGTCATAAGGCCTCGCCTGAAAGTTTGCTGCTAGAGTTCTAAAATGCAGACTCCAGAGCGAATGGTTATCAGGGAAAGAGGAATCCTGACAGTTTGCACCGCGACGGATAAGGCCTTGCATGAAAGTTTGTCTCCAGAGTCCCCTTGAATGAACGGTTATCAGGGAGGGAAGACACCTGAAAGTTTGCTTTGTGAACAGATGCAGGCACCTGGAGAGAAGGTAAGCAGCATTTGGCTTGGTATATCTCCACCATGCAATAAATAATAGAGCAAACCTGCCACCGAACTCTTTAATGTCATGCTTTTCTTTAAGAAATCTAAACATCGTTCTGCAGCAAGCAGAACCCTAAAATTACTCCCCTGCGACATCAAGGTATGATCTCATTTAACAAAGCTTTACTAGTTTGGCAGGGCAATGCTTTATCTTGAATTTCACTTTACCTCATTTGAATGTTATTCTTGCTTTCATTTGTTATAATAGGTCTCATCTTAATAACAGTTTTGGAGACCCAGGCATATATAAAAACTTATGAATTCCAATTTGTTTTCTCAATTTATATTTGATTGGCTGTTAAAAAGAAAGCTTTCTCACATTGGCCAGTAGCTTCCACTACTGCTACAAAATCTTTATCTAGAGGTATCAATTCCTGATTTGAAACCAAATAAGATGCTCCAGTATCAATTAAAAACTCATTTTCTTTTCCCTCTTTTCCTCTTCTCTCTCCGAAGCTTCATCATCTGCCACCTTGGAAGGTGAAGGCACATAATCTTCAATTCTACCCCCCCGTGGGGGCATATAATCTTCTATCCTATCCTCCTCTCTCATCAGGGGAGTTTTTTGTCTTATTCTACACTCTGAACAACATAGTTTCAGCTTCCCCTGTACTTTGTTCGGCTCCCTTTCCAATGGTCTATTCACATTATCACCAGGTGGTTCCCTAATCTCTTTCCTGTGAGCTAAAATACACCCTAACAGGCTCTCAGCACTACTATACTGTCCTCCTATTATGCTTTATACAGAACAACACAGCTAATCTTATAACAAATACAAACTAGGATTATTAATACATATATCAATACTCTGCAGATAATACTAAAAGCTACCCACAATGTACAATCCTCACATTTTGTACTCCAAGTTTATCCCACTCTCTCCAGAACTTACAATTAACACAAAACAATTCAGGCACACAGCTCAAATCTATATAACACTCAGCAGTACAATTAGGACACTTTACAACATAGATTGGTTTACAACACTCACACTCCTTACAAGTTAAAGCCACAGCAGCTTCTACTGTATTTTTAGGCATTAAAGTGCTTAACTAAAACGAAGGTGTGTCTAAGAATTAAACAAAACTACAATATGCTTTACAGCTATATACAGAACTGGCTTTACACCACAACAACTTCAGCAGAGGAAGTTTTTACACCACAGCTACCACGGCAGAGTAAGTTTTCCACACAAACTACTCTGCAGCAACTACAGTATACCCTTAAGGTGCTAGCAACCCAGTATACACTATCCTGCATACGACTTATCGAGAGTTACCTGACCGGTCCCACTTTATCTTTCTTTTTTTTTTTTGAAAAGAATGCCTTCTTACCAGAGGTCCTTGTCTGTCCCCGCAGAGATCCGATTGAGACGAGGAGTCTCTCCAGAGAAATTTCCGGGACTACCCAAGATAGTCATTGACTCAACGGGTCCTACAGCTGGGCAGAGTGGGGTTTCCTGGCTGGCTTGCAAACTGAAATGAAGAAATAAACTTAACAGCAGAGTCAATTATACTGTTAAGTGGCATTCTTTTATTGACAGCGCTGGGGAGCTCTGGGGATCATCCTCCAAAAATGCTACAAAGACTGGATACTCTTGCGTTGCTTATATTCACAATATGCATTACAATTTTTGAAAATTTTGACATACAATACATCTGTACTAAGAAATAATTGATGATGATATTTATAATTGTTTAATTTCTTACAATACATCTATTAATTATTAGTTAAATATAAACTAAGCACTCTGCTTCTAAACAATATATCACTTAATCTTCTGTCTCTCTCTTGTTATGCAGAAGGATGTGAAATTTGAAAAATATCCCCTCATTTTGCAGGTGGTCAGAAAACATTTATCATGTTGATTGGTTAATAATGGGTACGTCTTTCGTAACTTATCACAGTATACATGAATTTGGCAGATTCTCTTCAGCCTGACCTTGCTTCTACTGACTATGTAATTTCTTTTTTCACCTTTTTTCACTGTATTTCAAGAAAAAGATCCTTGCTCAACCAAGCTGGCTTTTTGCCTCGCTTGCTAGATTTTCGGCATTTTGGCATTTTGGAATTGCCTGGTCCTGTGCTTTTAGTAGGTGGTACTTAAAAACATCCAACACTGATGGACCTCAACAGCTTCACAAGCTTCTTCCAGCCATCCAGACCTTGGGCTGCAGGGAATGCCAGAGTCTCTCACTGGCATGGAATGGTAAGAGAGAGAACATCTGTGTGAGTTGTATGCAGGTGGATGACCTGCTCGGCCTGCTGGTAGAGCTAAAAGAGGAGGTAAAATGGTTGAGAAGCATCAGGGGGGCAGAGAAGGAAATAGACTGTTGGGATCAAGCTCTGGCCTCCCTGAGACAGGAAAGGCCACCACCAAATAACTGAAACCAAGAGAGTCCATTACCCTCTCCCTGCCTGACTTAAGACAGTAGGTTAAGGGAAAAGGGTGGATGGAAACAAGTCCACACCCGAGGTAGCAGGTAAAACATGCCCTTGCTCACCCCCACCCTCCCAGGTGCCTCCGTACAACAGGTACGAGGCTCTGGAAGTGGAAGGCCGGTCAATAGCCGATAAAAACAAAGGATCATCTACACCATCTACACCACACGTGTACACACGATCTGAAAGGCCTACCCCCCATTTTACGACCATCTCCACAAGAAAGTAAAGGAGAGTTATAGTTGTAGGTGACTCCCTTCTGGGGGGTACAAAGGGTCCAGTATGACAGAAGGACACTCCTCTTAGAGAGGTCTGTTGTGTTCCTGGGGCCCAGGTTAAGGACATCACCAGGAAACTTCCTAGCCTGGTACAGCCCTCAGACTACTACCCATTAATGGTCTTTCATGTGGGTGGCAATAAGGTTGCAATCCATAATCCAAGGACAATTAAAAGAGACTTCAGGGCCTTGAGACAGTTGGTGAGGGAATCAGGTGCACAGGTTATTTTCTCCTCTCTTCTTCCAGTCATGGGCAGTGAAATTAGAAGAAACAGACAGGTGCACTCTATTAACACATTGCTCCATGCTTGGTGTCACTGCCACAATTTTGGCTTTTTTGATAATGGGGTGGCCTACACAGCACTGGGTTTGCTGACATTGGATGGAGTTCACCTTACATATAAGGGGAAGAGGGTCTTTGCACACAAGGTAGCACAGTTCAATGACAGGGCTTTAAAGTAGATATGATGGGGGAGGGGGATGTAATCAGGCTCACCTGTGACATGCTGTGGGATGAGACAGTCAGCATAGAGGGGCGAGGTGAAGCAGACTCTAAACTGATGAGCTTGGGGGGTGGGTTCCAAAGTGGTGATGCTCACAGAATCATATCCAACTGGGAAACATGCCAGACCAATCAGAGCAGAGACAAATATTCCTTATCTGCCTCCCAAGATGAGAACCAGAAGGCCAATTACCTCAAGGGTACACATGGCTGCAATGGATCCTTCTGCACCCCTCATGTGAAACTCGCATGCTTGAGTACTTCCCTGAAGTGTCTATACACCAACACATGTAGCATGGGAAATAAACAGGAAGAATTAGAGATCTATGTGTGTTCACAGGGCCATGATCTCATTGCTATTATGGAGATGTGGTGGGACAGCTCACATGACTGGAACGTTGTCATGGAAGGCTATATACTTTTCAGGAAAGACAGGCCAGCAAGGCGAGTCAGAGGAGTTGCACTTCATGTGAGAGAGCAACTCAAATGTCTTGAACTCTGCTTGTGGGGGGGGATGAAAAATGAGTTCATTCTTTATGGGTAAAAAGTAAGGGATGAGCTAACAAGGGGGACACTGTTGTGGGTGTTTACTACAGTCCACCTGATCAGGAAGATCAAGTTGATGAGGCATTCTACAGACAGCTGGAAGTAGCCTCACAATCACATGCCGTGATTCTCATGGGAGATTTCCATTACCCTGATATCTGCTGAGTGGGTAACACAGCTAAGCATGCACAGTCCAGGAGGTTTCTACAGATCGTTGGTGGCAACTTTTTGACACAGATGGTGGAGGAGCCAACAAGGCGAAGCGTGCTGCTGGACCTTGTCCTAACCAACCAAGAAGAACTGGTTGGAGATGCGAGGGTTTGGGGCAGCCTCGGCTGCATGGACCAGGAGATGGTGGAGTTCAGGATCCTGTGTGGAGGAAGCAGGGCAGTAAGTAGGATTAAAACCATGGACTTGAGCAGGGCAAACTTTGGCCTCTTCAAGGTCCTGCTTGGAAGAATCCCATGGGATAGAGCTCTAGAAGGTAGGGGGGTCCAAGAGAGCTGGTTAATATTCAAACTTCACTTCCTCCAAGCTCAAGACTGATGCATCCCTATGAGGAAGAAATCAAGTAAAGGGCATAAGAGGACAGCAGGGATGAATAAGGACCATTCAAAACTCAGGTGGAAGAAGAATGTTAATGTAATATGGAAAAAGGGGCAGGCCACTTGGGAGGAATATGAGGAGGCTGTTAGAGTATGCAGGGATGCAGCGGGGAAGGGAAAGCTCCACTTGGAAGCAAATCTGGTCAGAAATGTCAAGGACAACAAGAAGGGCTTCTTCAAGTATATCAGCAGCAAAAGGAAGATTAGGGAAAATGTAGATCTGCTGCTGAATGAGGAAGGTGTCCTGGTGACGAATGAAACAGAGAAGGCAGAGTTACTGAATGCCTTCTGTCTTTACTGCTAAGACTGGCCCTCAGGTATCGCACCCTAGAGATAGGAGAGAAAGTCTGGCAAAAAGAAGACTTTCCCTTGGTTGAAGAAGAACAGGTTAGAGATCATTTAGACAAACTGGACATCCACCAATCCATGGGCCCTGATGGGATGCACCCACGAGTGCTGAGAGATTTGGCAGATGTTATTGCTAAGCCACTCTCCATCGTCTTTGAAAGGTCTTGGAGAACAGGAGAGGTACCTGAGGACTGGAGGAAAGCAAACATCAATCCAGTCTTCAAAAAGGGCAAGAAGGAGGACCCAGGAAAGTACAGGCCAGTCAACCTCACCTCCATCCCTGGAAAGGTGATGGAACAACTTATTCTGGACATCATCTGCAAGCATGTGGAAGAAAATAAGGTTATCAGGAGTAGTCAGCATGGGTTCACCAAAAGGGAAATCATGTTTGACCAACCTGATAGCCTTCTATGACAGCATGGCTGGCTGGGTAGACAAGGGAAGAGCAGTGGACGTTGTCTACCTTGACTTCAGCAAGGCTTTTGACACCATCTCTCACAACATCCTCATAGGCAAGCTCAGGAAGTGCAGGCTGGATGAATGCATGGTGAGATAGATCATGAACTGGCTGGATGGAACAGCTCAGAGGGTTGTGATCAATGGTGCAGAGTCTAGTTGGAGGCCTGTAGTTAGTAGGGTTCCCCAGGGGTCAGTATTAGGTCCAGTCTTGTTCAACTTAGTCATCAGTGACCTGGATTAAGAGACTGAGTGCACCCTCAGCAAGTTTGCTGATGATACCAAACTGGGAGGAAGGGTTGATACACCAGAAGGCTGTTCTGCCATTTAGCGAGACCTGGACAGGCTAGAGGACTGATGAAGTTTAACAAGGGCAAGTGTAGGGTCCTGCACCTGCAGAGGAATAACCCCAAGCACCAGTACCGGTTAGGGTTTGACCTAGTGGAAAGCAGCATTACAGAGAAGGACTTGGGATTTGTGGTCGACAACAGGTTGACCATGAGCCAGCAATGTGCCTTTGTGGCCAAGAAGGCCAATGGTATCCTGGGGTGCATTAAGAAAAGTGTGACTAACAGGTTGAAGGAGGTTATCCTCCCCCTCTACTCTGCCCTGGTAAGGCCTTATCTGGAATACTGTCCAGTTCTGGGCTCTCCAGTTTAAGAAGGACAAGGAATTACTGGAGGTGGTACTTAAAATCAGCAATTAGTAATAAATAATAAGTCTATACGAATAAGGGTCATACATTTTAGGCATTTACTAAGTTAATAAGAATAAGGTTCACAGATGTTAGGTGTTAGGCACTTTTTAGGAGTTAAGTCACGAGAATGATATTTGTTAAGATAAGCAGGAGAAGGGTAGGAGACAATGCCCTTGCTCTCAGAAGATAAGGTGGCAACACCAGCACAAGCAGGTTACAAGCCAAATAACAAAGGGATGTAATGCATATGCAAAGGATTTCCTGGAAATGTAATGAATATGTATGATATGTGTGGATATAACCTGAAACTACTACTAGAAGAAAGCATGAGGTCATCTAGGCCATCTCCCTGCCCAAAGGCAGAATCTAGACTATCTGTGTTGCTCTCAGTGATAGTCTAATTCATTCTTAGTTTCGCTGATGGGGATTCAACAATATCTCAAGCAACTTAATCCAGAGACAGACGAATTAAACTTTACCTAACACTTCTAGCTCATATCTCCATTGCTGCAATTCATCCCCACTACTTCTTGTCCTCTCTGCAATGGACATGAAAAAAAAATTATTCCTATCCTCTTTTCAGCAACATGCAACATATTCAAAGCTGTACCATGCCTCCCCTGTCTTTTCTCCTCCATACTAAACAACCACCTTTCTTTCCATCTTTCCTAACAGGTCATATTTCAGACCTTTTGACCTATAACTTTATTGCAGTACTAATCACTCAAGGACAATATTCCCTGAAATGATGCAACTCAGATATGCCAAGATTAGATCGGTTGCCCAGTGGAAGCAACTAGTTATTAGGTTAAAACCATGCTCATTTGCTGCTTATTCCTCATCCCCAGTCTGTCAGTTTATTTGTTTTAATAATTTGTTGCATCTCATAATAAACTTCTTGATCCTCTCCTCAATACATCTGAGCAGCACATAGCACAGTGAGGCCACACATCTCCTACTGGACTTCCCATGCTTCTTTTTGTAGACATCTGTGACAGCCTTGAAGCACCCTCCCCTTTTCAAAACAAAGGACTCATTAATGGTGGATGTTATGCCTTAAACAGCTGGTTTTTGCAACTTCGGACAGGAAAAGAGAGGTGGCTGTGAAGGCAGACACTCTATCTTTTCCCCTCAAGGTCTTTGACAAATGAAGGCATAAATTTTTGAGATAAAGACAATTAACAGTGTTGCTTCCTGAAGTCTATCAAGGTCTCAGTCCTTATTCCTAGTTAATTGGGATGAACAAGATGGGTCGTCTAGTGGACAATCAACCGCAAGGAGAAATCAGGAACCACCAGCTACCACTAGCAGACAAAATTACTCATTTCTAGGCAGTTTTGAGACCACCAGAGACCTCCAACCCATTTCTGGAACAATCTTCTTAATTAGCAAGCAGAGGGAGGAGACGAACCGCCCTTTCCTATCTCACATGCAAATGGACTGGGTTATAAAACTTCCTAACTTGGGACATTTTTCAGTGTTTTTTTTGTCTTTTTGTGTGTGTGTGTGTGTGTGGTGGATGGCATTAACAAAGTTGTGTACCCACCACAAGCTGGAACAATGGAGTGGTGAGATCTTACCTTTCTTCTGATATCTTAATCTATCTCTCTCCTTTTTCTCTCTCTCTTTCTAACTATATTCTGGGCACATAAGAGTAATATCTTGCGGGTATTGTTGTTAAAGTCTTGCTAAGTTTTATGATATAGTTACCAACTTTTGCCAAGCCACTGTTCACTGCAATTCCACTGACTGGTTTCTAGTAAATTCGTGATTTAATTAAACCTCTCAGGTGATTGTTGTCATTTTGTGTTACCGCGCAGAGTATTCAAAAGTTAACCTCTGCCCTCATCCCACCAATGTGGAATGGGACAACATCTAATAGCACTCAGAGTTACAGCTGAAGCAGTTTGCAGGCTTGACAGGTGCCAAATGCCTCCTGATCTCCAACAGACCTGGATTCATATACTGTTTGTGTAAAAGAGCTCAGCAGCTCTCAAGTGGAAAACCCAATCAAAGGATCTGTTATTTTTTTATAATTTCTCCCTGGCATCTTCTCAGCTCTCCAAGAGAAAAGGTCAACAGCACTGTTGAGGTTTGTCAAGTTCAGAAGCTTTTCCTGCAACCCTTGTCCTTCTCCTCTGAACTCTCTCCAACATCTCAATGTCTTTCCCATGGTGAGTGGCCCAAAACTGAACACAGTATTTGAGGTGGAGCCTCACCAGTGCCGAGTACAAGGGGGCAATCACTGCCATAGTCCTACTGGCCACAATATTATTGATGCATGCCAGGATACTGTTGGCCTTTTTGGCCACCTGGGCACACTGCTGGCTCATATTTGGATGGCTGTCAATCAACACCCCCAGATCCCTTCCCGCCAGGCAGCTTTCCAGCCACTCTTTCCCGAGTCTGTAGCGTTGCATGGAGTTGTTGTGACCCAAGTGCAGGACCCAGCACTTGGCACTTGGCCTCATACAATTGGCCTCAGCCCAGCAATCCATCTGGTCCAGATCCCTCTGTATGACCTTCCTACCCTCCAGCAGATCAACACTCCCACCCAACTTGGTGTTCTCTGCAAACTTACTGAGGGTGCACTCAATCCCCTCGTCCAGATCATGGATTAAGATATTAAAGAGAACTGGCCCCAATACTGATCCCTGGGGAACACCACTTGTGACCAGCCACCAACTGGATTTAACTCCATTCACCACAACTCCTTGGGCCTGGCCATCCAGCCAGTTCTTTATCCATCAAAGAGTACACCCATCCAGGCCATGAGCTGCCAGCTTCTCCAGGAGAATGCTGTGGGATACAGTGCCAAAGGCCTTACTGAAGTCTAAGTACAGAACATCCACAGCCTTTCCCTCATCTACTAGGTGGGTCACCTTGTCATAGAAGGAGATCAGTTTGACCAAGCAGCACCTGCCTTTTGTAAACCCATGTTGACTGGACCTGATAACTTGTCTTGTATGTCAAGATGATCTGTTCCATAACCTTCCCTGGCACCGAGGTCAGACTGACAGGCCTCTAATTTTCCAGATCCTCCTTCCAACCTTTCTTATAGATGGGTGTCACATTCACCAACTTCTAGTCAATTGGGACCTCCCCAGTTAGCCAGGATTGCTGATAAATAATTGAAAGTGGCTTAGTGATCACCTTTGCCAGATTCCTCAGTACCCTTGGATGTATCCCATCTGGCCCCATAGACTTGTGTGTGTCTAAGTTGTGTAGCAGGTCACTAACCATTTCCCCTTGGATTATTGGGGCTTCATTCTGCTCCCCATGCCTGTCTTCCAGCTCAGGGAGGTGTGTACCTGAAGGCATTTAGCACCTCAGCCTTTCCCTCATCATCTGTCACTATGTTTCCCCCCACATCCAACAGAGGGTGGAGATTCTCCTTAGCCCTCCTTTTGTTGCTGATGCATTTACAGAAGCATTTTTTTTTCCTTTTTACAGCAGTAGCCAGGCCCAGCTCATGCATGCAATGAGTTGAAAGCAGTTGGAGGGGGAAAAGAGAAACACACACAGTTATGAGGATGAAGCATAGGTAGTGAAGCATGATAATTCAATGCTTCAGCTCCTCTTGACACTCCAACTGCAGGTGCTGGGCTGGTTGTTCAAAAGGAGGGTCCCCTCTACACATCATGCAACTGATGCTGTGAGGAGCAAGTGGGACACACTGATCACACAACAAACTCAAATAGAAACCCCAGTTGCACAGAAATCTTAGAAGTGATCATGGACTGGCCAGAGGGCAAAGTTTTCTGAATATCGCCGGAGGAGGCAACATATGCTGAAGAAGCTTCATTATATAATAAACTGCCAGAAAATGAGAAGCAATATCCCTGTTCGCTGATGGATCCTGTCATATTATCAGAAAGCATGAGAGATGGAAGGCTGCTGTATGGAGTCCTATATGACAAGTTGTAGAAAGTGCTGAAGTGTTGCAGAATAAGTTTAATCCACCTAACTTTTTAATCACATTCTATTCTTTTAAATATATTCTTTTGTTTGAATAACTTTGCTTAGCATTAGTTAGCAGGAGAAGGAATTCCAAGCCACATGTCATGAACTTATCTTGACCTGATTGCTTGGTTACAGGAAGCCTTGAAGACCAGTGCAAGCAGTGAGATGAGAAGGAAACTCTGTCAGCAGTGGCTGCATCCCATCCAGATAAGGACAGCAAACAGCTTGCCTAGTTTGAAGACAGAAAACTAAAGATGAACAATTAAAGCCCTAACCTCGGAGTATCACTGGACCAAGAAGCATGTGGACAGTGCATGAAAAGTGCATGGAGGCTCGGGGACTTAGATTGTAAGGGTAATTGTAATCACTCAAGCTTTCTTGTCTAGGGGTTCCTCCCCTTGTGAGGCATCCAGTCCGGACTGTTTCTTTCCTGTACTTTTCAATTTATTTTTTATTTTATTTTTTATATTATCTTTAAATTTTTTAAGCACAGATGTATGAGACTATGCTATGGGAAACATAGGGTCAAGAACATTTCTTTAACAGAAACAGAAGGTGAATCAAGCCAATTTGCAGAAGCAAAGGCTATCCAATTGGCTTTAGACACTAGTTACCGAGAAAAGTGGCCAGTGCTTTATCTTTATACTGACTCATGGATGATGGCAAATGCCCTGTAGGGGTGGTTACAGCAATGGAAGCAGACCAATTGGCAGCACAGAGGCAAACACACCTGGGATGCTGCACTGTGGCAAGGTATTGCTGCCCAACTAGAGAAGCTGATTGTAAGAGCACATCATGTAGATGCCCACATACCCAAGAGTTGGGCCACTGAAGAACATTAAAACAACTAGCAGGTAGATCAGGCTGCTAAGTTTGAAGTGCCTCAGGTAGATCTGGACTGACAACATAAGGGTGAATTATTTGTAGCTCAGTGGGCCCATGATACCTCAGGCCATCTGTGGGGTCCTGGTCCTGATACCGTAAAATCGGCTAATTGAAGAAAATTCTAAAACCATGGTTTAAGGTTTTAAAAGCAAGCATCCCATTATTGGCACGCCAGCACCCATGAGGATCACTCTGCCTAGTGGGAGCCCTGAAGAAACTCCAGACAAAGGTTATATCTACACAGATCACACATATTCATGACATTTCTTGGAAATCCTTTGCATATGCATTACATTTCTTGGGACCACTTAGCATATGTAAATGTTCGTTGCACATGTGCAGTTCAATAAGTCGGTGGTTTTTTGAGGGTCCTGGGATGAAGTAAGAAGTCTTTCTCAGTCTGTCCGCTGCCTGACCCCAAGTCCTAGGCAGGCACAGTCCCTTTGTTATTCAGCTTGTAACCGCAGAGATGATATTAACTGGTCTCAAGCTGGTCCCTGGGCTGGTCTCGCTACCTTATCTTCTAGGAGCAAGTGCATTGTCCTCTAACCTTCTCCTGCTTATCTTAATACCATTCTTGTGGCTTAATGCCTAATACGTGCCTAATACCTAACAACTCTGAAATCTATTATTAATTTAGCAAATGCTTAAAATCTACGACCCTTATTTTGATTAACTGATTTTATTACTAGCTGTTGATTTTAGGTATCAGTCCGATTTTGGGCTCGGGAAGGTTTTGAAATGTGAGGGACTCCACACAATCCAATATGAATTCAAGTGAAGCCAATTTATTACAGAGTCAAGCCTCCTTATATATGCAGTTATTTCCTGATCACGCGTTCACGCTCCAAGCATGCATTAACTGATTGGATATTGTCTATGTTCATGAGCTGTTCACACGCCCGAGTCTCACTGCTAATAGGTCTGGTTTACTCCCATAGCAGATCCTGTTTTCAGCTTTCCAAGGTGGCCTTGAAATTCCTTTGGGCCTGACTAGTTCAATAACAAATCTCCATCTAATAGAAACCCACCCAAAATTCTCCCCTGTTGTTCTTGAACCAGCCAGGCCTTATTTACAATGCGCTGAATCATCTTTGAAATACACTGCAACATAAAATAAATGATTAACAACATAATTACAATTACATATAATGCAGTTAAGCCTTACTTAATAAGATCAAACCACAATCCACCTATTCCCAAGCTTTTAAGCCATTTGTCATACCCTAATTCTACTACAACAATCTTCTTAATGTGCTGTTTTAGTTTGTCTAAAGTACTATGAATAGATTCAGAAGGATCAGAAAAGTTAATGCAACACATTCTCTCAAATTCTTCACAACCATGACCTAGTGTTAAAAGTAAAAGATCTATAGCTGCACAATAGTGGCCACACTATTCCTGATCCAAGCCAGGATGCTGTTGTCCTTTTTGGCCTCCTGAGCACACTGCTGGCTCATATTCAGCTGGCTGTCAATCAACAACCCCAGATCCTTTTCCGCCAGACAGCTTTCCAGCCACTCTTCCCCGAGCCTGTAGCTCTGCCTGGGGTTGTTGTGTCCTAAGTGCAGGACCCGGCACTTGGCCTTGTTGAACCTCATACAATTGGCCTCAGCCCAATGATCCCGCTGGTCCACATCCCTCTGCATGGCCATCCTATCCTCCAGCAGATCAACACTCTCACCCAATTTGGTGTTGTCTGCAAATTTACTAAGGGTGCACTCAATCCCCTCGTCCAGATCATTGATAGAGATTAAACAGAACTAGCCCAAATACTGAGCCCTGGGGAATGTCACTCATGACCAGCCACCAACTGGATTTGGCTCCATTCGCCACAGCTCTTTGGGCCTGGCCCTCCAGACAGTTCTTTATCTATCAAAGAGCACACCCATCCAGGCCATGAGCTGCCAGCTTCTCCGGGACAATGCTGTAGGTTACAGTGTCAAAGGCCTTACTGAAGTCTAAGTACAGAACATCCACAGCCTTTCCCTCATCTACTAGGTGGGTCACCTTGTCGTAGAAGGAGATCAGTTTGACCAAGCAGGACCTCCCTTTCATAAATCCATGTTGACTGGGCCTGATCATATGGTTCTCTTGTATGTGTCATGTGATGTTACTCAAGATCATCTGCTCCACGATCTTGCCCGGCATCGAGGTTAGACTGAGAGGTCTGTAGTTTCCTGCATCGTCCTTCTGGCCCTTTGTCCTGGTTTTGTTAAAAAACAAGTTTCTCTTTTAGTGAATTTGCCTGTCAGCTAAAGCTTTCATATTAGCTGCATTTTCCTGGAGAACCAGATACATGTTTTGGTAAACATAGCAATGGAATGCGAGGTTATTGATAACAAATTGATGCACATCTCGTGAGAGGGGCAACGAGAAACAAGTGACCAAGAAACTGACCAACGGAGTATAACATTCCATTCATATGAATACTTCATATAAAAGTGGGAGATCACGAGGATCTCGTCCCTTTTCCTTATGGCCGACATTAGGAGAGGACCTTGCTAGTTGTCCCTGCAAACTGAGGCCTAGTGACAGACTGAATCCAGCTCCAGTTGGCTGCAGAGTCCAATCCAGGACTTCGGGCGCTGGCTCTGCAGTTGCTGGGACTTTCAAAATTGGGTTTGTATTTGTATTTTTTGTATTGTATTGTTTTGTATTATTTTCTCTATTCTTATTAGTAGCATTAGTAAAACATTTTTAATTTTTCCAACTCTCTTCTCTCTGTCTTTCTTTCCCTCCCGATCGCCTGTCCTTCGTGGGAAGGGGGGAGAGGGAACACATAATACCATTCCTAAGCACTGTTCCTGATATCTGGCTCCATGCTACTACCTCCTTTCAGGTAGTTGTAGACAGAAATAAGATCTCCCCTCAGCCTCCTTTTCTCCAGGCTAAACAGCCCCAGTTCCCTCAACCTCTCCTCATAAGACTTGTGCTCCAGGCCCCTCACCAACTTCGTTGCCCTCCTCTACACTCTTTCTAGTACCTCTATGTCTTTCTTATGATGAGAGGCCCAAAATTGAACACAGGATTCAAGGGGAGGCCTCATCAGTGCTGAGTCCAGTGGCACAATCACTTCTCTAGTCCTACTGGCCACACTATTCCTGATACAAGCCAGGGTCTCTGTTGGCCTTTTTGGCCATCTGGGAACACTGCTGGCTCATATTCAGCCGGCTATCAAACAACGCCCCCAGATCCCTTTCTGACAGGCAGCTTTCCAGCCACTCTTCCCCGAGCCTGTAACATTGCCTGAGGTTGTTATGACCCAAGTGCAGGTCCATATCCCTCTGTATGGCCTTCCTACTTTCCAGTAGGTCAACACTCCCACCTGATTTGGTGTCATCTGCACATTTACTAAGGGTGCACTCAATCCCCTCGTCCAGATCATTGATAAAGAGATTAAACAGAACTGGCCCCAATACTGAGCCCTGAGGAACACCACTCATGACCAGACACCAAATGGATTTGGCTCAATTCACCACAACTCTTTGGGCCTGGCCCTCCAGTCAGTTCTTTATCCATCGAAGAGTACATCCATCCAGGACATGAGCTGCCAGCTTCTCCAGGAGAATGCTGTGGGATATGGTGTCAAAGGCCTTACTGAAGTCTAAGTACAGAACATCCACAGCCTTTAGCTCATCTACTAAGCAGGTCACCTTGTCACAGAAGGAGATCAGGTTGGTCAAGCATGACCTGCCTTTCATAAACCCATGCTGACTGGGCCTGATAACTTGGTTGTCTTGTATGTGCTGTGTGATGGCACCAGAGGGTGGAGATTCTCCTTAGCCCTCCTTTTGTTGCCAATATGTTTAGAGAAGCATTTTTTGTTCCCTTTTACAGCAGTAGACAGGCCCATATCTAGTTGAGCTTTAACCCTTCTAATTTTCTCCCTTTATAACTTCACAGCATCCTTGTAGTCCTCTTGAGTAGCCTGCCCCTTCTTCTAAAGGTTATAAATTCTTCTTTTATTCCTGAGTTCCAGCCAAAGCTCTCTATTCAGTCAGCCTGGTCTTATTCCCCATCATCTTCTTTTGGCACATGGGGACAGCCTGCTCCTATGCCTCTAAGATTTCCTTCTTGAAGAGCGACCAACCTTCCTGGAATCCTTTGCCCTTTAGGACTGCCTCCTGAGGGACTCTGCCAAGCAGCCTCCTAAACAGATCAAAGTCTGCCCTTAGGAAGTCCAAAGTGGTTCTTCTGCTGACCACCATCCTTGCTTCTGCAAGAGGAGAAAACTTGATCATTTCATGATCGCTATGCCCAAGGTGAACTCCAGCCGACACATTACGCATGACTCCTTCTCTATTCAAAAACAACAGGTCCAGTGAGGTGCCTTCCCTAGTTGGCTCACTGACCAGCTGTGTCAGGAAGTTGTCTTCCATACAGGAGCCTCCTAGACTGTTTCCTCTCTCCTGTGTTGTATTTCCAGCAGACATCTAGTAAGTTGAAGTCCCCCATGAGAACAAGGGCTAGCGATCATGAGAATTCTCCCAGCTGCCTGCCGAAAATTTTGTCTGCCTCTTCATCCTGGTTGGGTGGTCTGTAACGGACTCCCACCAGGATATCTGCGTTGTTGGCCTTCTCCTCGATTCTGACCCATAAACACTTGACTCTATCATCACCCTCATCAAGCTCAAGACAATTGAAACTCTCCCTAACATACAGGGCTACTCCACATCCTCTCCTTTCTTGCCTATCCCTTCTGAAGAGTTGATAGCCATCCAATGCAGCACTCCAGTTGTGGGAGTCATCCCACCATGTTTCCGTGATGGCAACTACATTGTAGTTTTTCTGCTGCATAATGTCTTCCAGCTCCTCCTGTTTGTTGCCCATGCTGCGTGCATTCATATAGATACACTTCAGCTGGGCTGTTGATCCTACCAACTTTTCTGGTGAGAAGTCCTTACTCCTTTGTGGCCATTCTCAGGTGCTTCTATGGTTTCTAACACATCTTTAACCCTTTTGTCTTTTCTACTGCATGGCTCTCCATCCCCTACCTCCACTGAGAGAGCAGACTGAAGGGCCTTGCTACCACCCCATCCCTCAAATGCTGGCTTGCTGCTCTTGGGTTTGTCTCTGCTTTGCCTGGTTTTCTCCCCTTCCCTCTTCAAATGTAGTTTAAAGCTCTTTCAATGAGCCCTGCTAACTCCTGTCCAAGGATCTTTTTCCCCCTTTGAGACAGGTGCATCCTATTTGTTGCTAGTAAGCCAGGAATGTCAAGGTTCTCTGGGGAAGCAAACACACTACATGTATATCTCAAGTCATTCAAGCATGGCTTCCATTCTTTGTCTATGATGTCATGGCACCAGGGCTGGGCTGGAACAGGCTGTTGAGTGTTTTCAGATACTCTTTTTTAGGGAGAGTAAGCTAGCAAGGGTTTCTGAAGCTGGCACTGTGAGATAATACTAGGACCCAGCTTAACACAAAACCACAGAAAGAACTGTGGGCCTCTTGGAGAGTCACTGTCATCTTTGTGTCAACTGTGCTCTTTCTCCGTTCAGCTCTCTGAGGGATATGGTGAGTGTCTTGTGGTTCCTAGCTCCCTAGTTTAAGGGACAGCAAGGTTGCCTATGCTTGGGTTAGTCCATTAAAGGCCTCAAAAGAAAAGATACTTGATATCACAAAGAAGGGAAATCAGTGGTGTGATACAGAAAGAAAGGTAACCAGTCAAATTGAAAGACAAAACCAAAATGCTGGTAATAGCCTACTGTACTGAATATGATATGAACAGGTCAAGCTGGGCAAGGTTGAAAATAATTTCTTAGTCACTGACATGGATGACAGCAGTCTTCAGAAGGATTTTAGCTAGCTATGTAGATAGAAGAGGCTAAGTTGTAGAAATGTTATGTGGAAAGGGTACTTAACATTTAGACCTAGCCTACAGGTAAAGACATGGGAGAGTGTAGTCAGTGATAATTCCTAGGTTATTGACTGAGTGACTAGGTGCTATCTCAGAAAAGGGGAGTGTGGGAAGTGTAGTGGATTTTTGAAGCTGAGTGTCATCAAATTTACCAGCAAATGCTTTAAGACTGGAAAAATCTATGCGTAACATGGTGAATTAAATATCCATTAAAAGAACTGGACAAATTATTAGTATATCTGTGTTTATTCTATGGAACTGGGTCACTGAGTGAACTTGTTTTTACTGACTGGGTAGTGGGCCATGGCTCATCCTCTATCTCCACTCTTCATATTCTATATTACATGGTAGCATCAAGATTATGCCAGGGAACTCATACTGGAGGGTTGCTATCATGGTTTATGACTCAAAATTACCTTTTATACCCATTGAAACACCAAGTCCCTGATGACATGATTGTGGGGAAGATGCTCTTCTTTCAATTATCTTCAGAATCTTTCTCTTTTCTTACTTCTCCATGTGATTTTCTGATTAGCTAGGGTAATCCTTTGCATATCCTTACTGATCCACTGCTTCACCATCATAATTTGACATGTATAATATTGTTGCTCTTATTCCGACCCAAGATATCATTCTCACTGGCCTGGGTTATCACTCCTTACACTCATGAAAATATTACTTCTGTGCAACCCATCTAAGGCTGCGAGGGTGAAAAATCATGGACTCCAAACAATCCAATATGAATTCAAGTGAAGCCATTTATTACAGAAGCAAGCCTCCTTATATAGGCAGTTATTTCCTGATCACACGTCCACGCTCCAAGCATGCATTAGCTAACTGGATATTGTCCATGTTCATGAGCCGTCCATGCATCCGAATCTCACTGCTAATAGGTCTGTTGATTGAAGTCATGTTGAGGCTGTGTTATTGCAGAACTGCCTCACTCCCACAGCAGGTTCTGTTTTCAGCTTTTTGAGGCGGCCTTGAAATTCCTTTGGGCCTGGCTAGTTCAGAAATAAATCTCCATCTGATAGAAACCCATCCACACAATAGCCTCAAGAAAATCCCTCAAATCTCCCACAATTCCCCCTTTTTGCTTTTGAACCAGCCAGGCCTTCTTTACAATGCGCTGAATCATCTTTGAAATACACTGCAGCATACAACAAATGATTAACAACAATCATTACAGTTACATATAATGTAGCTAAGCTTTACATAATAAGATCAAACAACTACCCAGCTATTTCCAAGCTTTTAAACCATTTGTCAAACCCTAACTCTACTATGACAATCTTACTAATGTGCTGGTTTAGTTTGTCTAAAGTAGTATGGATAGATTCAGAAGGATCAGACAAGTTAATGCAACACATTCTCTCAAATTCTTCACAACTATGACCTAGTGTTAAAAGTAAAAGATCTATAACTGCGCAATTTTGTAGAGTAGCATGCCTAATATCATCAACATCTACTATTAATTGAGTTAGTATCTCAGAAGTTAGATTAGCCTGTTTAAAAGACCAATAGCTTAACTTTGATATGTCTCCTAAAGCTTTTCTAGCTGCTAGACTAGGGAGAATGAGTGCAGTAGATACTATGGCAGGGACGTCCCATAATTTTACCTCATTTTTGCATTGACTATCTAAGTGTAATAACGCCTTTTTGGCTCTCCTGCTGTTTGCTCAAATTGCCATTCTCTACAGAATGTATACCACCTGCTTGCTAATAGGCTTCTGGACCACCAGGTCTGTGGGCATCTATAACACTGAATGAGGATCCACGGTTTACATCTGAAACAGTCCTCACACTTATCTCCTTCCTGTCCGCCTGCATCCCTTAAATCTTTGTTGGCTTTATTCAGCCATGGCTTGACCCATTTCGTGGGAATCCACTTCGATCCTCAGCCTGTAATGACACAAGCATAACCTTTTCCCCAAGTCATTAACTGGAAAGGACCTTCCCATTCACCTGTAACACCATTGTGCACTTTGACCTGACACTGATTTTCTCTAAGGTCTGTCAGATGGCCTTTTAAACTTGTTCCATGGCGAATCATAGGTGGAATATAGAACCCTTGGGGGAGGCGTAAAAAGTTCAAAACATATAATGATTTGCTCAGTCTGTCATATGGAGTAGTGCAGTCACTTCCCCCTTTTTGGTTTTTGTGTTGTTGTTGTTTTTTTTAAACAACACAACAACAACAACAACAAAACACTAAAAACCAGTTCAGAATCAGATACGTGCGTTGGATCTTGCCTACGTACTCAGAATCACAAATCAAATTTAGAGGTTCCTCCTTAAAAAGCTCTAAGTAATTGAAAGCTGCCCCAAGTTCTGCTAATTGGGTTGAACCTTCAATAATTTTTACAGAATGATGCCAATTGTTATCTTCACACCAGACCACTACAGCTTTATGAGACTTCCCAGAACCATCAACAAAAACTGTGCAAGTATGTAGGATCAGACCAACTACAAGTATGGTCTGTGACCTGATGTTAAAGACTTGCAGGTTCTGCAGCAATTTACATCTAGGCATGCAAAAAGCTGTGCTGTTAAGAAAACCAGCTAGTGAAATTTAAAAGGACATAGATTGCAAAAAAAAAAAATAAAATCAAAATTAAATTTCACAAATGGTACATATATGACAAAAGGATCATGGCCGATTAAGACTTAAATCAATTTCCTGCATTTCTTGATCAGAGTAACAATTGGTATATCAGTCTGTTAGCAATCTCATCATACTGTCCCACAAGAGCCACGGGCTGTTTCTATGCTGTAGCTATAAATAGGCAAATCTGCAGGTCAAATCGAATGCAGTCAGTCTGTAAGGTTCTAATAAATTTATTCCTCAAAGTTTCTAACTCCATTTTGGCTGTCATATTTACTGGATATTGCTTTCCCTTACCGGATCAAAGTCCTGTTTCAATTCTGTCAGTGTAGTGTTTGCTTTACTATCTGCCCATACTAGTGGAAATACAGCATTTGAAATTTCCTTGGAGATTTCTCACTTGCAGCAAGCAGATCTGCACCATCCAAGCAGCTTCTTGTAGGATATACAACTCAACAGAATTCTCAGAAAATGCTATTTGAGCTTACAATTTACTTAACAAATCTTGACCCAAGAGAGGTATAGGGCTTTATGGCAAATACAAGAGTTCATTGATTAAAACTGTGTTTCAAATTTGGCATTCCATTGATTTTAAAAATGGTCTTTCTTTCTTTCCCACAATCTCAAAAACTATCATGGTGAATTTACTAAGAAGTCTCTTACAACCAGTTACCGCAGAATAAGGCTATTAACAAAAAAATATTTGGTTTAATTTCCCAGCTTCATTAGAACTATGGATCCACTGGCAATGCCTTTAAATTTCAACCCTCAGACTCCTTGATGCAGTATTACTGTTCTCTAGCAGTAACATTGCTGGGGGAGGAATAATACCTCCCTCTCGCCCCCATCTGGGATGGCAGGATCTCCAGCCTAGCATGAAAACAAATTAGTTCAAACTCCACATTAAACCAACCTGGCTCCACTCCACACCCAAATTAGTACCAGTCTGACCCAGAGAAGCACTGAGCACTCTGACCCCCAAAAGCTGACCAGTGTGAAAAGACTGACTTCAGCAAGGAGGTAAAATGATGAGCTCTCTCCCCAGATGTGCCAAAACCTAGGAGACAAGACAGAAGCAAAAAGAAACAACACCAACAATCCCTGATTCAAAGCCGGGAAGCAACACAGTGTCACGACAAGGATGGGTGACAATTACTCCAGGAGTAAAGCCCCCCTTTCTCCACTTAGCATCAGACAACCAGGTTTCTCCTTTTTTTTTTTTCTTTTTCTCTTCTTCCTGCCTTTTAGATATTCCCAAGGCCACGCAGGTGTCATAATCGGTGGTATGAAGTAGGAGGCTCTTGCAAACTCCTCAGTTAAAATTAGCTGAGTTTATCTTGCAGCTTGACACAGGCCTGAAACTTAGATTCAAGCACAGGCCTGGGATATTTTGCTTTTTTGTATTCCCATTTCATTCCAACCATAATACACTTTATATACAATTCCAATTAGCTCAACAGTTGTTACATTCCTCAGTCCCATTTACCTTTTACAATTTACAGATGTCAAAAACCAGTATATTAAACATCAATCTATTATTCCATTTTCCTAGATCCAAATCAGTTCATATTCTAGCAACTTTTTAATACAACCTCTTCCATATTCACATCTATCACAGCTTTTAGTTTTAGTTCCCATACCTCCAACAAACACATAAATTCAATGCGAATCAAAGCTTAACAACTTAAATCCATTACTCCATTTTCCTAGATCCAAATCAGTTCTTATTCTAGCAAATATTAAATACAACCACATTCAATAACAAGTTCACATCCATCATAAAATTTAGGTGTGTATTTTTATTTTTATTTGGGTTTTTTTGTTTGCTTGGTTTTTTTTTTTTTTTTTTTTTTTGCAATGCGAATCAGAGTTGAACAATTTAAATTCTTTTCTGGTCTCAAAATTAGCAAATTAACTTACAGTACTGTACTTCATCCAATTTTTTCCTAAGTTCTGCAGAACAACATTAATTGCAATACATCAGTAAAACCCAGAATTGCACATTTAAGCTACATTTGAGTACAATACCCTTTCAACCTTTCTTTTATCAGAATATTTCCCCAAAAGTTACTATACTGTGTAAGGATGTATCCTAAGGGGGAGCAAGGTGCTATTTTAGCAGTGGAACTGGTTCCCATTTTGTAATTATCTCCCCAAACAAAATACTTTTGGTACCAAATATATATATATGCAAACTAAAATACTGAGCTCAGATCTGAAAACCAAACATCAAGTTCAAATATGCAGATAAATCACAGTTACCCTAATTAAAGACAATATCTCAATTTTTGCATTGCACCTTTGGGCTGCGTAGTGCTCATCCAGGTGGAGGTACCGCTGAGTCTCCCTGACAAAACAGGTCAGTGCGCGCTGGAGCCCAATTGGCACCTGCCCCCCAGCCGCCTCAGCCAACTGGATTGCGCAAGGCTTTTATTAGTGTCTCATCTGGTGTGCTACAGCTGTTATCCCCAAATCAAGATTCTTTACTTGGTGTGCATACAAAAGAGTTAAATTTAGTACACCAAGATGAGACACAGCCTATCACAGAGTTGCACAAGTCTGGATATTGGAATAAAGCTAGCATTCTAGAAAGAAAAGTAACAGCTACTACACACAAAATTTTACCATCACATTCACACAGTAAAGAACTAAATTACTCATGATCTTCTGTATTATCACAAAACGCACATTTTGAGTCAACGGATTCTCATGATTTAGCAGTCTCTGAACTTAGTGTACCATATAACAGGCAAAGACAGGTTAATGAGGAAATGGCCACTTGGGAAAAATATAAGGCTGTTGTTAGAGGGTTTAGGGAGGCAACTAGGAAAGCTAAGCCCTCCTTAGAATTAAACCTGGCGAGACGGGTCAGGGACAACAGGAAGAGTTTTTTCAAATACATGGCAGATAATACTAACACCAGAGGCAATGTAGGCCCACTGATGAATGAGGTGTGTGCCCTGATGACAGAAGATACAGAGAAGGCGGAGTTACTGAATGCCTTCTTTGTCTCTGTCTACTCTGCCGGAGGCTGTCCTGGGGAGCCCCGTACCATTGAGGCCCCAGAGGAAGTCGGGACAATGGAGGAGTTTGCCTCGTTTAATGAGGACTGGGTTAGGGTGCAATTAGGAAATCCTGACATCCATAAATCCATGGGTCCGGATGAGATGCACCCGCGGGTGCTGAGGGAACTGGCTGAGGTCATTGCTGGACCGCTCTCCATCATCTTTGTCAAGTCTTGGGAAAAGGGAGAGGTGCCTGAGGACTGGAGGAAAGCAAATGTCACTCCAGTCTTCAAAAAGGGCAAGAAGGAGGACCTGGGTTACTATAGACCGGTCAGCCTCACCTCTGTCCCTGGGAAAGTGATGGAACAACTTATTCTTGGTGCCATCTCAAAGCATATCAAGGATAAGAGGGTCATTAGGGGCAGTCAGCATGGCTTCACCAAAGGGAAGACATGTTTGAGCAACGTCATAGCCTTCTATGAGGATATAACGAGGTGGCTAGATGATGGCAGCACAGTAGATGTGGTCTACCTTGACTTCAGTAAAGCATTTGACACAGTCTCTCACAGCATCCTTACAGCTAAACTGAGGGAGTGCAGTCTGGACGATCTGTTAGTGAGGTGGACTGCAAACTGGCTGAAGGAAAGAAGCCAGACAGTCGTGGTCAATGGGGCGGAGTCCGGCTGGAGGCCTGTATCTAGTGGAGTGCTTCAGGGGTCAAGTACTGGGGCCGGTATTATTCAATATATTCATCAATGACTTGGATTAGGGACTAGAGTGTACTATCAGCAAGTTTGCTGATGACACCAAGCTGGGAGGAGTGGCTGACACGCCAGAAGGCTGTGCTGCCATCCAGCGAGACCTCGACAGGCTGGAGAGTTGGGTGGGGAAAAATTTAATGAAATATAACAAGGGAAAGTGTAGAGTCTTACATCTGGGTAGAAACAACCCCAGATTCCAGAATAAGTTGGGGAATGACCTATTAGAGAGAAGCATAGGGGAAAGGGACCTGGGGGTCCTGGTGGACAGCAGGATGACCATGAGCCAGCACCGTGTCCTTGTGGCCAAGAAGGCCAATGGCATCCTGGGATGTATTAGAAGGGGGGTGGTTAGTATGTCGAGAGAGGTTCTCCTTCCCATCTATTCTGCCCTGGTGAGACCGCACCTGGAATATTGTGTCCATTTCTGGGCCCCTCAGTTCAAGAAGGACAGGGAACTGCTGGAGAGAGTACAGCGCAGGGCAACAAAGATGATTAAGGGAGTGGAGCATCTCCATTACGAGGAAAGGCTGAGGGGGCTGGGTCTCTTTAGTTTGGAGGAGACTGAGGGTTGACCTCATTAATGTTTAGAAATATATAAAGAGTGAGTGTCACGAGGATGGAGCCAGGCTCTTCTCAGTGACAACCAACGGTAGGACAAGGGGTAATGGGTTCAAACTGGAACACAAGAGGTTCCACTTAAATTTGAGAAGAAACTTCTTCTCAGTTAGGGTATCAGAACACTGGAACAGGCTGCCCAGGGGGATTGTGGAGTCTCCTACTCTGGAGACATTCAAAACCCACCTGGACACATTCCTGTGTAGCCTCATCTAGGTGTTCCTGCTCCAGTGGGGGGATTGGACTAGATGATCTTTCGAGGTCCCTTCTAATCCCTAATATTCTGTGATTCTGTGAAAGCATCTTGCAGACTGAAGCAAGTTTTCTAAAACTCAGAGATAACATGTTGATAGCAAACATTAGCATTGTCTACTGCTAATTTCAACACAAGTGCTTCCTTAACTTCTAAGTTTTCAACCTGCTTATTGATGACCTCTTGAAGATGGTCAATAAATTGCATGTAATTCTTATTGGGACCCTGATTAATAGTTGTAAATTATTTAGCTGCTTTGTTGGTTTCAGGCACCTTTATCATAGCTTGATATGCAAGGTCTGGTGACTGCCTCGGGATTTCAGAAACTTATCGCGCCTGTAGTTGTGATGTGCCAATTATAACCCGAGTGCCCAGGTGCACCCCCTTTCCCGTCACTATCAGCATGACCGCATTGCTGACTGCTGGATTCACTCACTATTAACTGATCTAATTTTTCACACAGTTCCTTTGTCCAGTTCTTATCCAGAGACTCCTTCTGCTCTCTCGTGGAAGTTGGAGGGTTAAAAGGCAGTAAAGGCAGATACAAATTGGTAAAAGGACTGATAGTACACTTGTTTATAACTTTAGCGTTCTCAGCTTTCACAGGTTCTTTGGGCAAGTCATCCGATTCCAGTCCTTTGGACTTGCTGTTCTCACCAGGGTTGGGTAATGGTATAGGAGGCTACCCGCTCGGCATTTTTCCTCCCCCACCCCGAACTGCTGAACCATCGGGGGTGCCAAAGGCACAGCAGGGGATGGAATAGGGAGGGTATCAAAGACACGAACCAGGTAAACTTCACAGTGACTTTCAGGATACTTATCAGGTTTTAACGCTGCAAAAATTCCGACAGCAGCAGACCATTCAGCCTTAAGATCTTTTAAGGTAGTTGTTATAAGCTTCCATGTAGTTACTAATGATTTAGCTTCTTTATCTCCATTGCTGACTTTATCCCATAATTTCTGCCCTACATCGTCCCAAAGTTCAAGTTTAAAAGCCTTCTCAGTTTCTGCCAGGTAGCTGTTAGTTCTACACCAAGCTAACAGTCTACGTATGTTAATTTCTTCATATTTCACCCCTCTCTTAGAGAGGATATGCAAGTGAAGACACAGTATTGCTGCTTCTTTAGATATATACTGCCCCATCTCTTCTTGGCCCCAGCTGCTCACCTCTTTGGGTGTCTGTTGCAACGATATCAGATCCTCTGTTTCTCCTCCGTCACTTCCATAGCGATCAATCGGGAGGCACGCAGCCTGCAGACCACGTCCTGGTCACGGTCCAGCCGCACCGTTTCCAGCTGGGGCTCGTTCCTCGCAGCACTCATCCCCTTGCCGTAAATTCTCCTTGTGGATCACATCGGGGTCACCACTTGTGAGGGCGAATTATCATGGACTCTATACAATCCAATGTGAATTCAAGCAAAGCCAATTTATTACAGAAACAAGCCTCCTTATATATGCAATTATTTCCTGATCATGTGTCCACGCTCCAAGCATGCATTAGCTGATTGGATATTGTCTATGTTCACGAGCTGTCCACGCGCCCAAGTCTCACTGCTAATAGGTCTGTTTTCTTTACATCGTGTTTTCAGCTTTCCGAGGTGGCCTTGAAATTCCTTTGGGCCTGGCTAGTTTAATAACAAATCTCCATCTAATAGAAACCCATCCACACATTAACTTCAAGAAAATCCCTCAAATCTCCCACATAGAAATATGGCTGATTTATTATTCCTTGAAAATTGAGCAGCTGCAGGAACACTTACAGGAAGAAAAGGACAAGAAACAGAAATTAGAGGAAAAAATTGAAATGATACTTATGTGGGCTCCTCGTCCCCCTGACATTCTACAGATTAGGAAGCAAGTTGTGTCCCTTGAAGAATGGGATGGAAATATATGGGGTGTTATGTTTAATATACTGGTTTTTGACATCTGTAAATTTTAAAAGGTAAATGAGGCTGAGGAATGTAACAACTGTTGAGCTAATTGGAATTGTGTATAAAGTGTATTATGGTTGGAATGAAATGGGAATACAAAAAAGCAAAATATCCCAGGCCTGTGCTTGAATATATATTTCAGGCCTGTGTCAAGCTACAAGATAAACTCAGCTCATTTTAACTGAGGAGTTTGCCAGAGCCTCCCATATCGTACCAGCAATTACGCCACCTGCATGGTCTTGGCTACATCTAAACTGCAGCAAGAAGAGAAAGAAAGAAAGAAAAAAAAAAATATGGAAAAACCTGTTTGTCCGCTGCTAAGTTGAGAAAGGGGGGCTTTATTCCCCCCGCTCTGTTTTTTTTTTTTCCTGAAGTGTTGTCATCCATCCTTGTCGTGGCACTGCCTTGCTTCTTGGCTTTGAATTCAGGGTTGTTGGTGATGTTTCTTTTTGCTTCAGTCTTGTTTCCTAGGTTTTGGTACATCTGGGGAGAGAGCTCATCATTTTACCTCCTTGCTGAAGTCAGTCTTTTCACACTGGTCAGCTCTGGGGGGTCAGAGTGTTCAGTGCATCTCTGGGTCAGACTGGTACTAATTTGGGTGTGAAGCGGAGCCAGGTTGGTTTGATGTGGAGTTTGAACTCGTTTTCATGCTGGGCTGGAGATCATGCCATCTCAGATGGGGGCGAGAAGGAGGTTTTATTCCCCCCTGCCCCTCCTCAACAATGTTACTGCTAGAGAACCAATTTATTTTTTTTTTTATAGACTTATTCTGTGGCAACTAGTTGTAAAAGACTTCTTAGTAAATTCACCATGATAGTTTTTGAGATCATGGGAAAGAAAGAAAGACCGTTTTTTAAAATCAATGGAATGCCAAATTTGAAACACAGTTTTAATCAATGAATTCTTGTATTTGCCATAAAGCCCTATACCTCTCTTGGGTCAAGATTTGTTAAGTAAATTGTAAGCTGAAATAACATTTTCTGACAATTCTGTTTAGTTGCATGTCCTACAAGAAGCTGCTTGGATAGTGCAGATCTGCTTGCTGCAAGTGAGAAATCTCCAAGGAAATTTTGCATGCTGTATTTCCATTAGTATGGGCAGATAGTAAAGCAAACACTACACTGACAGAATTGAAACAGGACTTTGATCCGGTAAGGGAAAGCAATATCCAGTAATAAATATGACAGCGACAGTGGAGTTAGAAACTTTGAGGAATAAATTTATTACGACCTTACAGGCTGACTGCATTCAATTGGACTTTCAGATTTGTCTGTTTATACCTACAACGTAGAAACAACCTGTGGCTATTGTGGGACAGTATGATGAGATTGCTAATAGACCGATATACCGATTGTTACTCTGATCAAGAAAATGCAGGGAATGAATTTAAGTCTTAATAGGCCATGATCCTTTTGTCATATATGTACCATTTGTGAAATTTAATTTTGATTTTTTTTATTTGCAATCTGTGTCCTTGTAAACTGATTTTCTTAACAGCACAGCTTTTGGCATGCATAAATGTAAAATGTAAATTGCTGCAGAACCTGCAAGTCTTTAACATCAGGTCACAGACCATACTTGTAGTTGGTCTGATCCTACATACTTGCATAGTTTTTGTTGATGGTTCTGGGAAGTCTCATAAAGATGTAGTGGTTTGGTGTGGAGATAACAATTGGCATCATTCTGTAAAAATTATTGAAGGTTCAACCCAATTAGCAGAACTTGTCACAGCTTTACTTAGAGCTTTTTAAGGAGGAACCTCTAAATTTGATTCTGAGTGCATGGTCAAGGTCCAACACACGTATCTGATTCCGAACTGTGTTTTTTGGGCTTTTTTGTGTGCTTTTTTTGTGGGTTTTTGTTTGTTTGTTTGTTTGGTTTGTTTTGTTTTGTTTTAAAAACAAAAAGGGGGAGAAGTAGGGGAAATACCAGAAAACCAATTGTCAAATCATTGTGTATGATGAATCACATATCTAAGTGGTTCAGCCTAAATTTGCCCTGTGATGAAACACTTTGCAAGTATGACCCAAAATCATGCAAAATCAGAAAGAACCTACATTAGTTATGGTCAAATCACTAGTTAATGGTCAATGGAAGAGGCCACATCAATTGATAACCTGGGGAAAAAGGCTATGCCTGTGTCATTTGAGTAAACAGCAGTAGAGCCAAAAGGGCATTATTACACTTAGATAGTCAATGCAAAAATGAGGTAAAATTATGGGACATTCCTGCCATAGTATCTACTGCACTCATTCTCCCTAGTCTAGCAGCTAGAAAAGCTTTAGGAGACATATCAAAGTTAAGCTATTGGTCTTTTAAACAGGCTAATCTAACTTCTGAGATACTAACTCAACTAACAGTAGATGTTGATTATATTAGGCATACTACTCTACAAAATTGCACAGTTATAGATCTTTTACTTTTAACACTAGCTCATGGTTGTGAAGAATTTGAGGGAATGTATTGTATTAACTTGTCTGATCATTCTGAATCTATTCATAGTACTTTAGACAAACTAAAACAGCACGTTAAGAGGATTGTCATAGTAGAATTAGGGTTTGACAAACGGTTTAAAAGCTTGGGAATAGATGGGTAGTTGTTTGATCTTATGAAGTAAGGCTTAACTGCATTATATGTAATTGTAATTATTTTGTTAATCACGTATTGTATGCTGCAGTGTATTTCAAAGATGATTCAGCACGTTGTAAAGAAGGCCTGGCTGGTTCAAAAACAAAAAGGCGGGAGTTGTGGGAGATTTGAGGGATTTTCTTGAGTTTGTTGTGTGGATGGGTTTCTATTAGATGGGGATTTATTTCTGAACTAGCCAGGCCCAAAGGAATTTCAAGGCCACCTCGGAAAGCTGAAAACACGATGTAAAGAAAACAGACCTATTAGCAGTGAGACTTGGGCGCGTGGACAGCTCGTGAACATAGACAATATCCAATCAGCTAATGCATGCTTGGAGCGTGGATGCGTGATCAAGAAATAACTGCATATATAAGGAGGCTTGTTTCTGTAATAAATGGCTTCGCTTGAATTCATATTGGATTGTGTGGAGTCCATGAGTTTTCACCCTCACATTTCTACCTTCTGTTTCCTCTCTCAAGGTTGTTTTTCTCTGTTTAGGGTTTTTCTCTCCTGACAAGCGGCTTCTAGGCAGGTGCCTAACATTTTGCAAATAATTCCCTTTCCCTTTTATACTGCACCTGGCCACCTTTAGCTGTTCTTCCACACAGCTTTCCAATCATGGCAGTTTTCATGAGTCTGTTCTTTTGAGAATCTCTAAGTCAGACTCACCCCATGTCTCCATAAGTAATCAGTGTTATTGCCTGTCATCCTGCTGACTATGCAAATTTGTCACGGATGAGTGATTTAGGGTCCCACTTGCTGCAGAGCAGTGTTTAGATCATTTAAAGAAAAGTGAGACTTAACAGAGTTCAATGGCAATGTTCACTCTGTTACTTACTACATGGAGGAAATATGCCAAGCAGAATCAGGTGAGAGTTGGTTTAGAGTGATTTATATGGGGACAGGAGATGCAAAAGAGTAGGGGGAGGCTCTCCCATTGAGTCATAAGGTTCAGAATGGACTCCTTTGCTTTCTAAACTCCTTCTCAGAGTCTAGGTTCAGCTAGATCTAAACGTAGCCCCAGACTTGATCAATGGTTCATGTCTAAGAGGCACAGAGGGTAAGGGAAAACAGGCAAGGGATTATATGTGTTTATGGCCAAAGGATTACATGTGCACATCCAATTCTTTATATTGCTTGGCTAGGATTTAAAACTTTCATCATTCTGCATCTCCACCTACTTATCTCCCCTCTAGAGGTCTGGTGACAGGTCACTCTGAAGTCTGGATCCTAGGTCTCTCAAAGTAAGCTCTCAAGCATCAAAGTTCATTGGCGACAGGGATGGGTTCCTAGATCTCTCGAAGCAAACTCAGGCCTTAAAGTTTGTAGAAATAAATAATTTAATGGTTTAGTACAGCAGCAGGGTTGGCTCAAGCTGAGTGCCTTCACATAGGTGCTGAGCCAAGCATAGAAGTCTCTGGATAATTATACTCTTACAGAATATTTACCTGCCCCTGGCGTGATGATTCAGTCCAGTAATAATATTTGAGTCTGGGGTCTTCTTTCTTCTCATTGGATTCTTTCTCTGTCTTCAGACAGGCCCTTGTTTTGTTTAGCTGCAGACATTGCTGATAGTCCGAAGCTGCTTTTTACTGGCCTTGAAAGTGTTATTCTGTCCAAATGAATCCTGTTTTGCTCAGTAAAGTGGAAAACATGCCTTATCTTGCAGGTGGTATTGATGGCTTGCAGCTCCTTTTTTTTTTCAGTACGTGTATACAAGTTTGGTGAATTTGAACAGAACTTCACAACAGATTTCAGCAAATTTAGCTAAGTAATGTGAAGTCGACAGCATATTAAAATTAGAAATTACATGACCTTATAATTCCAAGTGATTGAAATGCACTTAGTTGAGCTAAATTATTAATATAAAAATTAAATTGGGCTCTTCCAGTGATCTGTGAGTAGTAAAAGATCATTGCCATACAGCCATGCTTGTCTAGCAGAGAGAGCTTAAATTAGGCTCACCCAGGCTGTCATATTTATGGAATAAAGTGGTTGGCTCATAGACAAATTGCATACAGTGGGAAAGGTTTTCACGAGACTCCTTGTACCCACAACTTAGTGGTGTTCATTGTGTTGTTCTGCCTCCTCGTGGATTTCCTAAAAGGAGTTCTTGGCCTGGCTACAGGTCAGGCCTTTACCTCCTTTGGAGCCTGGACCAAACTGCTGCTGGTTTGGTTGAATGGGGGTTGAGTGCATCCGTCACACTTGTAGAGCAATCTGTTCCCAGCAAAAGTAAGTGTTTTTAGCTCTGTTTAGATCAATCCAGGATTCTTATGATCCCATCCCATTTCTTCCACCAGTTCCCTTTTTTCTCTTATGTGACAGTAAACTGTTTCTCTTCACTTCAAAGGCTGTTCCCTCATTACTTATCATCCCTTCTTTAGTATCTGAAGGCTGTTTCTCACTAACAAGTTTGAAGTACCAGCCTTCATACCTCTTGCTCAGTTTTCAGATGAATGTTCAGAGCTTACAGATGCAATCATGCAAGTCTATTCATTTAACCTCCTTGCAAATTCTTTTTTCAAGGTCATATGGTGCTGCTGCTGTTGTGCAGTGATTACTGTTCACCAGTATGGGAGAGCTTTTCAAGGGATAAGAAAGCACCCATAACTATTGTGTTAGCTTACTTTACTGATGAAAACAATATTTAATTCCTAGCAATGCATAACTAACACAGCTATAGATAAGAACACTGAATTATGTTCTGCCTCATATATCTTTGATAAAGTTGTCATCTAAGGCTTCCCTTTTTGACTTCTGTCCCTGGAGATCATGACTGGCCTAGAAGAAACTTAGTTTGGCTTTCAGAAATACTGGTATGTTTGAAGTCATGAAGAAGGGCAGATGGAATGAAAATAAAATCCCACATAGCTCTTTCTAAAAAGATTTTTCTAATGGTAGCTGGATTTTAACCAAGCCGTTGTCCCTGTTTCTGAATGTTTACAGCAGCAACACTTAGCAAGTACTTATATATATATCTTCTCAGATGCTGATTTGAGGAACTAATGCTATTAAATTCAGATTGAGCATCCAAAAAAAGGACTGTTAAGTAGTTATTACCCCTCTATGAGACTAGTGTCTGTGCTTCACTTCAGTAGGAAAAGAAAAAATGTATTAGAAAAAATAAAGCTTTATTAGAAAGAAAGAATGCAGAAAAAAGAAGATATGCTTAGAGAAGATGCAAACACAAGCGTCTATGTTATAAAGAATATTTTGTTATAAAGGAATGGTATAAAGGAAGATAAGTTTTTGTTTAAAATCTCCTTTTTCAACCTTTCCTGCTGCCTTCAGATGCAAGGAACAAGGCTTGTGTTTTGGGTCAGACAACTTCTGAATTTATTTTTTTTTCTTTTGGAATCACAAGCATTCTTAATCTCTTCAAACCTGAACGGCTTCTTTAGAGCACTGAGTTCCCTCCTGCTTTCAGTCCTTGTAATACATTTTTCAGGCCTTCTCTCCTCTCTATGCTTTCCTATCAGAATGCAAAGCACAGTATGACTTGTTTCAACTGCAATTTCAATTAAGCCACAATTTGGCTTTTCTTCTAATAATTTTCTCATATTTCTTTTCCATCAATCCAGACTTTCCCCAAAGACTCTATTATGAAAAAGAAGAAGATAGGATTAGGAAGTATTAGGATATGTGCTTAGAGGATATCTATGCTGCTGCCCCTGAGTTTCAATGACTTTTTGTCCTTTGCATGAGCCTTGTGTGTTACTCTTCAAGAGAGTGCTGGTTCCTTGAAATCAGTCCAAATTACGAGAGATACAAGAACACTATCAGAGTGACTGTGAAAAGCGATTTTGTCAGGAACTTCATATAAACTTTATTTTCACTAAATTACTTAGATGTTCTGAGTGTTGCAAAAGATATTTTTAAAACCTGAGAAACTAAAGAACCTAATTTATTTGAATTGTGTTTCTCTCAATTGTCTGTGGACAACAGGAATGATTTCATTGTTCTATAGAAAGTTTATAGCCATTTAAAGGTGTTCCCATATTTTTTTTTTCAATTACACTGTTGAGTAAGGAAGGCTGCCTCCTTCACCTAAAAATCTGAGAAAACCAAAACTGTGACATAGTCTGAACAAATCTACCCAGCTCCAGTTAACAGTAATCTGAATGGTACTCATTATATCCAGAGTAAACTGGCAAGACTACAGCAAAGTAGTTCTATTAATGAGTTTATCCTTGCAATACAGTCAAGCTGCTAGAATGTGCATTTGTGCTATATAGCCAAAACAAATTACACTTTGGTATAAAAGTTGCTATTGTTTTTACTGTTACTGCAAAAGATTTAAACGCTTTAGGGCTTAATGATCATGGCCCTTTTGAGATAAAGCTGTCTCACTGCAAAAGAGAACTTGACTGTTGGTCAGAGAAAAAGGCCAGAAAAAGGTAAAGTGTGAGGACTTCACTCCAGATCAATGAATAATTTTCTTTGCAGACTGTACTGTCATTTGATCTCTTTTCCAGTGAATTTGAATGGAAAAAGAATCAGCTAAAGTTTGACATTTAGAACATTTCTAAAACCTGGCTGCTCCAGTGTAGCAAAATTTCTTAGGTATAAAAAGAAAATTAATTTGTAAATTCCTAAGAATCAGAAGCTTGAGACTATTTATCTGTGAGGGCGAAAAATCATGGACTCCACACAATCCAATATGAATTCAAGAAACAAGCCTCCTTATATATGCAGTTATTTCCTGATCACGCGTCCACGCTCCAAGCATGCATTAGCTAACTGGATATTGTCCATGTTCACGAACTGTCCACACGCCCAAGTCTCACTGCTAATAGGTCTGTTGATTTACATCCTGTTGAGGCCCTGAGGCCTCACTCCCACAGCAGGTGCTGTATTTCAGCCTTCGAGCTGGCCTTGAAATTCCTTTGGCTAGTTCAGAAATAAATCTCCATCTAATAGAAACCCATCCACACAACAACATCAAGAAAATCCCTCAAATCTCCCACAATTCCCCCTTTTTGTTTTTGAACCAGCCAGACTTTGTTTACAATGCGCGGAATCATCTTTGAAATACACTGCAGCATGCAAGATATGATTAACAAGAATGATTACAGTTACATATAATGTAGCTAAGCCTTACATAATAAGATCAAACAACTACTCACCATTTGTTAAACCCCAGTTCTACTATGACAACCTTATTAATGTGCTGGTTTAGTTTGTCTAAAGTACTATGAATAGATCCAGAATGATTAAACAAGTTAATACAACATCTTTCTCTTAAATTCATCACAACCATGTCCTTAAGATAACAACAAAAATCTATAGCAACACGATTTTGAAATTTAACATGCCTAATACCATCGACATCCTCTATTAATTGAGTTAGTATCTCAGAAGTTAGATTAGCCTGTTTAAAAGACCAATAGCTTAACTTTGCTATGTCTCCTAAAGCTTTACCAGCTGCTCGACTAGGGAGTAAGACTGCAGTAGATACTATGGTAGGAATGTCCCATAATTTTACCTCATTTTTGCATTGACTATCTAAGTGTAATATCACCCTTTTGACTCTCCTGCTGTTTGCTCAAATTGCCATTCTCCACAGAAGGTATACAACCTGATTCCTAATAGGCTTCTAGACCACCAGGTCTGTGAGCATCCATAACACTGAATTAGGATCCATGGTTTACATGTGAAACAGTCCTCACAACTTCTCTCCCTCCTGTCCGTCTGCATCCGTTGCATCTTTGTTGAATCCACTTCAATCCTCGGCCTGTAATCACACAAGAATAACCTTTTCCCCAGGTTATCAATTGATGTGACCTTTTCCATTTGCCATTAACTAGTGATTTGACCATAACTAATGTAGGTTCTTTCTGATTGAGCATGGTTTTGGGTCATACTTGCAAAGTGTTTCATCACAGGGCAAATTTGGGCTGCACCATTTAGATATAAGTGATTCATCACATACAATGCTTTTGACAATTGGTTTTGTGGTGTTTTCCCTACTTCTCCCCCCTTTTTGTTTAAAAAAACGCACAAAAACAAACAAACAAACAAAACAGTTCACAATCAGATACGTGCGTGGGATCTTGACTACGTACTCAGAATCACAAATCAAATTTAGAGGTTCCTCCTTAAAAAGCTCTAAGTAATGTAAAGCTGCCCCAAGTTCTGCTAATTGGGTTGAACCTTCAATAATTTTAACACAATGATGCCAATTGTTATCTTCACACCAGACCACTACAGCTTTATGAGACTTCCCAGAACCATCAACAAAAACTGTGCAAGTATGTAGGATCAGAAAAGATATGGTCTGTGACCTGATGTTAAAGACTTGCAGGTTCTGCATCAATTTACATTTAGGCATGCCAAAAGCTGTGCTGTTAAGAAAATCAGCTAGTGCAATTTAAAAGGATGTAGACTGCAAAAAAAAAATCAAAATTAAATTTCACAAATGGTACATATATGACAAAAGGACCATGGCCAATTAAGACTTAAATTCATTCCCTACATTTCTTGATCAGAGTAACAATTGGTATATCAGTCTGTTAGCAATCTCATCATACTGTCCCACAATAGCCACAGGTTGTTTCTATGTTGTAGCTATAAATAGGCAAATCAGCAAGTCCAATCGAATGCAGTCAGTCTGTAAGGTTCTAAGAAATTTATTCCCCAAAGTTTCTAACACCATTTTGGCTGTCATATCTATTGGATATTGTTTTCCCTTACCGGATAAAAGTCCTGTTTCAGATCTATCAGTGTAGTATTTGCTTTACTGAAACATTGGCTGTTAATACTAGTGGAAATACAGCATTCGAAATTTCCTTGGAGATTTCTCACTTGCAGCAAGCAGATCTGCACCATCCAAGCAGCTTCTTGTAGGACATGCAACTCAACAGAATTCTCAGGAAATGTTATTTGAGCTTACAATTTACTTAATGAATCTTGACCCAAGAGAGGTATAGGACTTTCTGGGAAATACAAGAATTCATGTATTAAAACTTTGTTCCAAATTTGGCATTCTATTGGTATCAAAAAACAGCCTTTCTTTCATTCTCTCCCATGACCTCAAAAACTATCATGGTGAATTTACTAAGAAGTCTCTTACAACCAGTTACCACAGAATAAGTCTATTAAAAAAAAAATATTTGGTTTAATTTCCCAGCTTCATTAGAACTATGGATCCACTGGCAATGCCTTTAAATTTCAACCCTCAGACTCCTTGATGCAGTATTACAGTTCTCTAGCAGTAACATTCCTGGGGGGGGAATAAAACCTCCTCTCGCTCCCATCTGAGATGGCAAGATCTCTAGCCCAGCATGAAAACAAATCAGTTTAAACTCCACATCAAACCAGCCTGGCTCCACTCCACACCCAAATTAGTACCAGTCTGACCCAGAGAAGCACTGAGCACTCTGACCCCCAAAAGCTGGCCAGTGTGAAAAGACTGACTTCAGCAAGGAGGTAAAATGATGAGCTCTCTCCCCAGATGTGCCAAAACCTAGGAGACAAGACAGAAGCAAAAAGAAACAACACCAACAATCCCTGATTCAAAGCCGGGAAGCAACACAGTGCCACGACAAGGATGGGTGACAATACTCCAGGAAAAAAAAGAGAGAGCGGGGGGAGTAAAGCCCCCCTTTCTCCACTGAGCATCAGACAACCAGGTTTCTCCTTTTTTTTTTCTTTTTCTCTTCTTCCTGCCTTTTAGATATTCCCAAGGCCACGCAGCTGGCGTAATCGCTGGTACGAAGTGGGAGGCTCTGGCAAACTCCTCGGCTACAGTGAGCTGAGTTTTATACACAATTCCAGTTAGCTCAACAGTTGTTACATTCCTCAGCCCCATTTACCTTTCACAATTTACAGAGGTCAAAAACCAGTATATTAAACATCAATCCATTAGTCCATTTTCCTAGATCCAAATCAGTTCATATTCTAGCAACCTTTAAATACAACTTCATACAATACCAAGTTTACATCCATCATAGCATTTAGGTGGCTTGTTTTTTTTTGTGTTTGTTTGTTTGTTTGTTTGTTTGCTTTTGTTGTTGTTTTTTGTTTGGTTGGTTTGTTTGGTTTTTTTCTTTTTTTCTTTTTTTTTTTTTTCAATGCAAAGCAGAGTTTAACAATTTAAATTCTTTTCTTATCACAGTATCACAGTATGTTTGGGATTGGAAGGGACCTCAAAAGATCATCTAATCCAATTTCCCTGCTGGAGCAGGAATGCCTAGGTGAGGTCGCACAGGAACATGTCCAGGTGGGTCTTGAATGTCTCCAGAGAAGGAGACTCCACAACCTCCCTGGGCAGCCTGTTCCAGTGCTCTGTCACCCTTACTGAGAAGAAGTTTTTTCTCAAATTTAAGTGGAACCTCTTGTGTTCCAGCTTGATCCCATTACCCCTTGTCCTATCATTGTTTGCCAATGAGAAGAGCCTGGCTCCATCCTCATGGCACTCACCCTTTATATATTTATAAACATTAATAAGGTCACCCCTCAGTCTCCTCTTCTCCAAACTAAAGAGACCCAGCTCCCTCAGCCTTTCCTCATAAGGGAGGTGCTCCACTCCCTTAATCATCTTTATTGCCCTACACTGGACCCTCTCCAGCAGTTCCCTGTCCTTCTTGAACTGAGGGGCCCAGAACTGGACACAATATTCTAGATGTGGTCTCACCAGGGCAGAGTAGAGGGGAAGGAGGACCTCTCTTGATCTACTAACCACCCCCCTTCTAATACATCCCAGGATGCCATTGGCCTTCCTGGCCACAAGGGCACAGTGCTGGCTCATGGTCATCCTGTTGTCTACCAGGACCCCCAGGTCCCTTTCCCCTACACTGTTCTCTAATATGTAATTTCCCAACCTATAGTGGAACCTGGGGTTGTTCCTGCCCAGATGCAGGACTCTACACTTTTCCTTGTTAAATTTCATTAGGTTATTCCCCGCCCAACTCTCCAGCCTGTTCTTGTCTCAAAATTACTAGATAACAATATAAGCAATTACTCTAATGCATAAGGATGCATCCTAAGGGGGAGTAAGGTGGACTTTTAGAAGTGGAACCAGTTCCCATTTTGTAATTATCTCCCCAAAGAGAATTCTTTGGTACCAAATATAAATATGCAAATTGAAATATTGAGCTCAGATAAGAAAACCAAACATCAAGTTCAAATATGCAGATAGATAAGAGTTACAGTTATGCAAGACAATATCTCAGTTTTAGCATTAGTACCGCTGGGTCTCCCTGACAAAACAGGTCAGTGCGCGCTGGAGTCCAATCGGCACCTGCCCCCCCGCCGCTGCATCAAGCCGGACAGGGCAAGGCTTTTATTAGTGTCTCATCTGGTGCGCTACAATTGTTATTCCAAAACCAGGATTCTTTACTTGGTGTGCATACAAAAGAGCGAAATCCAGCACATCGAGATGAGACACAGCCTATCAAAGACTTGTGCAAGTCTGGATGTTAGAATAAAGGTAGCATGCTAGAAACAAAAGTAACAGCTATTACACACAAAATTTTACCATCACATTCACGCAGTAAAAAACTAAATTACTCATGATCTTCTGTATTATCACAAAACACACATTTTGAGTCCATGGACTCTCATGATGTAGCAGTTTGTGAACTTACTGTACCATATAACAGACAAAGACCTATTAAACTGTAATATTCTTAAACAGATACCTACAAAGAAAACAGGTTAATAGGGAAAGCATCTTGCAGACTTCAGCAAGTTTACTGTGACCTGTGTGTTATCAGTTAACTCTCTCTCAGCTTGTTGAAGTTCAAACCATTCCTCCTGTAAAACTGTCTGAAATGATTTAATGATCTCTTGTAGGGATTTATTTTGTCCTACTCTTCTTGCCTTAAAAACAATATTAATTGCAACAAAGTGTTATACTTCAAGATTCTATTCTCCGGACACTTTTCCCAATCATTTAACTTATACAGCAGCCACCATTAATTACAATATTTTACAAGATTTTCCTTCCTCCTATTTCCAAGTGCTTTCCTATGTTTTAAAACACCTCCCAATACTGATTTCTTAGGAACACGACTGAAAACAGTCATTCCTGACCCCATTTCGTAAGTAAAAACTATAAGAAGAGGGAGGGAGGGGGGTAAGCACAGGGCTCCTTGCAGTGTGAGTGGGAAAAGTGGGGAGAAAGTTTTATGGTGTACTTATACCACAAAGAAACAATTCTAACAACAACTAGTAAAGCAGTTAACTCACATTCCTGACAAGCTGCTTGATTTTCAGAGGGGCAATACACAGAAGCATATAATATGGACTAAAAAACTCACAAATAACATGTTGATAGCAAACATTAGCATTCTCTACTGCTAATTTAAACACCATTGCTTCCTTAAGTTCTAAGTTTTCAACCTGCTTATTGATGGCCTCTTGAAGTTGGTCAATAAATTGCATGTAATTCTCACTGGGACCATGATAGCAGTTATAAAAGATTTGGCTGCTTTGTTGGTTTCAGAAACCTCTACTATAGCAAGGTCAATTGACTGCCTCAGGATTTCAGAAACTAATCACGCCTGTAATTGTGGTGTGTCAATTAATGTCTGTTCCAAGAGCTCTGGCATACCTGCCCCTTTCAACGAGTCCCCATTGTTCTGTCCTAAATGATCCTTAGCTGTTATATTGCATAGGTCTTATTTTGCTTGAGACTTTCATAGTTTTTATCTGATCTTAGGGCAACACGTACACATACTCTTTTTCCTTTTAACTTTAAAAAAAAAAATGCTGCAGACCCTCATCCTCATCTGAGTCATCAGATAACGCGGACTTGAATGGTGCTGGAGAATTCTCGGTAACAGGGGGGTTTGGAACAGTGCACATTCTCGCCAATACTTTCTAGCATCATAATTATTCGTATAACCTGAGTCCCCAGAAGCACCCCCTTTCCTGTCACGATTAGCATGACCATATTGCCGACTGCTGGATTCACTCGGTATTAACTGATCTAATCTGTCACACAGTTCCGTTGTCCAGTTCTTATCCAGTGACTCCTTCTGCTCTCTTGTGGAAGTTGGAGGGTTAAAAGGTGGAAAATGCAGATACAAATTTGTAAAAGGACTGATAGTACACTCGTTTACTACTTTAGCATTCTCAGCTTTCACAGGTTCTTTGAGCAAGTTGTCTGACTCCAATCCTTTGGACTTGCTGTTCTCACCCGGGTTGGACAACAGTACAGGAGGTCACCCGCTCGGCATTTTTCCTCCCCCTGCCCCGGACTGCTGAACCGTCGGGGGTACCGAAAGCACAGCAGGGGATGGAATAGGGAGGGTATCAAAGACACGAACCGGGTAAACTTCACAGTGACTTTCAGGATACTTATCAGGTTGCAATGCTGCAAATATTCTGGCAGCAGCAGACCGTTCAGCCTTAAGATCTTTTAAGGTAGTGATTATAAGCTTCCATGTAGTTATTAATGATTTAGCTTCTTTATCTCCATTGCTGACTTTATCCCATAATTTCTGCCCTATATCGCCCCGAAGTTCAAGTTTAAGTTTTGAGTCACTAATGCTCATAACAGTCTTTTCAGGTTTTAATTGCTTCACTGTAGTAATTATCAGTTTCCAGGCAGTTACAAGGCTGAGAATCTATTTTTCACTGTGACTGATTGCCTTCCGCAACACAGTTCCCACTTTTTCCCAAGTCTCTATTTGAAAAGCTCCTGACAGGTCAGCAGGAAACCCATTGCCTCTGCACCAAATTAATAGTCTTTTGTGGTTACTCTCCTCATACTTCACCCGTCTCTTAGAGAGAATATGCGAGAGGAGCTGCAGTATTTCTTCTTCTTCTTCTTTAAAAATATTCTGCCCCATGTCCTCTCACCCCCAGCTGCTCACCTCTTTGGGTGTCCGTTGCAACAATATCGGATCCTTTATCCCTCCTCTGTCGCTTCTGTAGCGATCAATGCGGAGGCACACAGCCCGCAGACTACGTCCCGGTCACGGTCCAGCCTAGCTGTTCCAGTTGGGCCTCTCTCCCTGCAGCAATCGTCCCCCTTTCGTAAATTCTCCTTATGGATCACGTCGGAATCACCACTTGCGAAGGCGAAAAATCATGGACTCCACACAATCCAATATGAATTCAAGTGAAGCCATTTATTACAGAAACAAGCCTCCTTATATATGCAGTTATTTCCTGATCACGCAACTGCGCTCCAAGCATGCATTAGCTGATTGGATATTGTCCATGTTCACAAGCTGTCCACGTGCCCGAGTCTCACTGCTAATAGGTCTTTTGATTTACATCCTGTTGAGGCCCTGAGGCCTCACTCCCACAGCAGGTGCTGTATTTCAGCCTTTGAGCTGGCCTTGAGATTCCTTTGGCTAGTTCAGAAATAAATCTCCATCTAATAGAAACCCATCCACACAACAACCTCAAGAAAATCCCTCAAATCTCCCACATTTATCAAGGCAAAATAAACATTTCTCATGCTGAGAAGAAAATGACTAAGTGTTCATGTTCATAACACAGGCAATGAAGGAATGCTGAAAAAAAAGCAGAGCTTGCAGGGACATTCATCATCTGGAAGCTCAATGCCAGGTCTTGCCGTAAACCCTACACTCAGTGCTTGTCAGATTTGTTATCAATATTATTTCCCAAGAACTTTCAGGTCCCACAAGCCTAAGTACTTTACAGAGATTTTGTGCATAAGGACTGTGTTACAAAAGCCATCTTATCTACAAAGATTAAAATCAAGAGGGAAAGCAACTTGCTCAGGATCATGTTAGAAAGACAACCCATATCTCCTAATTAGAGTTGAAGCAAATGCAAAAATGGTCAAGGCTTAAATATAACCCTGCTTTCTTCCTTCTATCCATAAGAAAACACAGGTAGTGGCGAGGAAATAAAAATATCTGCAAAAGGATAACTGAAATTATATCTTATTTGCTTATTCAAATATGAGAAAGATTTTGTGTATAGTAGTCAGCACACAAAAAGTATTAATAGATACATCAAAGGACAAGATCGAATCATTTGATTAATCAAGATCACAATTCCACTGCAGATAGATTTGTGCTGCATACTCAGGTGTATTATTTTCATGGTGATACAGGCAAGAAAATTAAGACTTAGGAAATGGAAAGTTTTAGTAATGCTGACTACCAAAGAAAGGTTATATCTATATGGTCAAAAAAAAAAAAAAGTGAAATAAGTGCTTTTAGAAATAAGATACAAAAAACCTCACAATTTCGGGGGAAAAAATGGAAAAAAAGAAGTGTATTTTCATAATAAGATGAGGAAGTTACATGGCTCTACATAATACATAGGCCTTACTGCCTAATACTGCAAAAACAGAAATAAACTTCAAATCTATTTCTTACAGGAAGCATTTTTTTTAAAAATTGTGGAAATAACATATAAAAATTAGCCCACCTTTTGCCTTCTGCTATGAACAAAAATATTTCCTATATGCTTTCCAGTTGACAGTATGTTTCCACTTTCTCATTCAAGTCCCATTTAGTAGTCCTGAATCTCCTAGCTGAGTGCCCACATGCTGCCCTTCAGAAGTGCCTACTTATCATTGGCTTACAAGTACTACTGTGAAAACACAAAGTTGACTCAATCTAGTAGGGTCTTAGGCCCAAAAGACTTCTCCTTTTCATTTAAAAATCTCAGATCTACTCTTTTAGCAGGTTTTAAGATGTTCATAGCATCATAAATCTCTTCTACTGCATGGCAAGTTTCGAGAGTAGCTAGCAGAAGGATTTTGTGACTAATTAAACAAAAGCAGATCATAAGCATGTCAGCTAGGTTTATGGTCTTGAGATCTGCTATTTTTAAGACAGCTTGTGGTTACAACAAAGGGCACTTCAAAAAACAGGCTGCATTTCTCAAACAGTAGCATTGACTCATGATGAAAAAAATCTGCATTCTGAGCTCAGTCCCAGAAGAGGCAGCAATGGTGTGATCTAACTGTTTAAGGTGAGAAATACTGCATCTTAGTGCACAGCATGCTCAGAAAGAAAAGCAATCTCAGTAACTGTAATGCTGCTGTCAGAACAGGGCAGTGAGAAGACATTGCTCCAATACAACCTCAGATCTGACCCACAAGTTCCAATCACTACATACATTCCTCCGTGTCCTCCTAAAAATAAAGTTACAGAATCACAGAATCACAGAATCACAGAATCACAGAATCAAAGAAGCAGGTTAACGGAGAGCGGATCACACAGGAATGTGTCCAGGTAGGTTTTGAATGTCTTCAGGGAAGGAGACTCCACTACCTCACTAGGCAGCCTGTTCTTTACTTTGTGGGTGCCAGAGCACTGGAACAGGCTGCCCAGAGAGGTTGTGGAGTCTCCTCCTCTGGAGACATTCAAAACCCACTTGGATGCATTCCTGTGCAATCTACTCTAGGTGAACCTGCTTTAGCAGGTGAGTTGGACTAGATGATCTCCAAAGCTCACTTCCAACCCTAACCATTCTGTGATTCTGTGATTTCTTCTTGTGCTGAAGATAGATGACAGCAGATAAGCTTTTCACATCAGTATCTTGACCTTCTACCTCTGGCTCTTCTCTCTGTCTGTGATTGAACCTTGTAAAGAAAAGTTGTGGAAGCTTCTGCCTACTTCTGCCTATTGCTGGAGAGTTTTGTGCTGCTCTACATATGAAAGTGTGATTTAATGTGTACAAATGCATTTTCTCATAAAGCTGAAATTTTAAATTTGGGTGGATGCTGAGCTAGGTATCCAAAGAGCTGCTCTGAAGGTGCAAAGTACTAGTTATTGAGGAAATCTTATTGCAGAAGGCAAGGGTTCCACTCCAGTCTGTTCTTAATTATTGTGTGATTGCACCAAGTTGCATTTTTCTTAGTCGAAAGGATAGAAAGGCTGCACTGTCCCTATTGGACTGAGATAAAGACCTGGAAACAATCATTAGAGGTCTCCAGAAGCTTTGTCAGATGCACGGGAATCTTGCTGAGACTGGACAACTTGTTACAAGGCTGCTGAGTACACAAATGTCACACAAGAACCATGACTTCTGGCAGCACTGCTCTTCTCTAATGTTTTCAATTTAGAAACAGCCACCGTCATATCCTGTAGCATCTTTAGGTTTATTTTTTCTTTCCTACTCACACGTGCACAACCAAATAAAGATAAGACTTGACATTTGTGCAGGGGAGTTGTACTACAGATGAAAAATTCAATCATTTCTGACAGGCCTCACCATTCCTACCTTCTCAAAAGATTTGCAGGTGTACTGTTACACTTCCTTCAACTCTACTCTAGAAAATAAACTGATGCAATACTTCCCTCTTTAGCATGGGATTATTAAGTGCTTTCAGTGCTGATTTGTGGAGACAGAGCTGTGGTTGTTCAAGTTCAAATTAATATTTTATTTTATACACACAAACAAGATGCTCTCTGTATACCTGCTGCATGGGACCAGTTTGAATTTTCAAGTCTTGAAGAAAGTTGATCAGCTCTAATATAATTTTCCTTCACTATTACCAAGATGTCTATGTGTCAAAGCACAACATGACTATGGGAAAACTCTGCTTACCTTGTCACTGCTTCTGTGTACTAAAAAGAAGAAAATATAGTATTTCTTTCAATTTAACATCTCTAATCTCTTACAGTACAATCAGCCTATTATTGGTAAGGTTTTCATTGGACATTTTTTATTTGTGCTTGAGTTTTTAATTACAGGCAGAACCTGGCTTCCCTGTGCTTTAATGTTCCAAATGCCTTCAGTGAAATCCAAACACAGCTGACTTGTTCCAGTGTGCTGCTTAAAAATCCTTCTGGTCCAAACTGCTGGTAGCACCTGATACATTTGGTAAGCACTGTAAAGAGCAGAGATATGGAGAACAGGGAAAGGGAATCAAGTGCTATACAAGCTAAAAATCTGTAATTAGCAGAGAAACTGAATCTACGTGGCAAATACAAAGGAAGTTCTGAATTGCTCACATGCTAAAGCAGGAACTGCCAGTAACTAATAAACAGGACTCAGAATTCTCCTGAATGAGAGGGAACAGTCTGGTCTCTGGGCTTGATTTCCATTACTGAAATATAAAATTGACATAACTCTGTTAAGGCCAGTGGAAAAGGCCTGTGCAGAAAAGATCAACCACTCTGGAATTACTAAAACCTCACAGACTGAGGAATACACATATGACTCAGTTCACTAATATATTACCAGACAAGGTACTAGTGAAGGTCCATAAGGAGTGCTCATCCTGATGTATGGGGATATAGCAGAAGATATGGCAAGGAGGTTAGTTAAATGTAAATACGCTCAAGTGACTTGCACCTGTCTGTAGAAAAAGCACATACATCACACTAATTGTTTTACTGACCTTGTGTGCCTGATGAGTAGAACCTCTGTGTTAGATAACATAGGCCTGTGAGAAACTCTAGGCACCTTATCACTGTCTGAGATTCCTGCTTTGTTGTGAGAAAGAGTGGGAGGCTGTGCCTGCCTGAAGCCTTGAAATACAGGCGAGCTCAGCAGGTCCAGTGATCTTCCAGCAGGGCTGAACTTGACCAGCACCTGCGTCCCCGCTGGTGTCACCTCTGCCTGGGAGCTTAGGTGTGGCTTCGGAGATCCCCCAGTAGAGAGGGAACTAAAATAAAGCTTGCTCTTTGCAAATGCATACGTGGCCTCTGGCTCTTCTTGCAACGTGCCTGCGTATGTGTACACATTTGGCATTAGTCGGCAGTTGCTAGAACCAGCTATGCTGTGGTTTGCAAAAAAAATGGGGACAGGGGAGGCCTCACGGGTGACTCCCCAAATTCTGGGATGGCCCAGTATGGAGCGCTGGGCTCCCGTGGCTGCTCTCCTGTCTGAATTCGCCGGAGGCATGGCCTCAGCTTGATGATGGGGCGGTGATTACCCCCCAGGCAATTCAAGCAGCTATGCTAAAGCTTCCATGGAGAGCGGCATCAACTTCTTCTCGCAAATTAGCAGGGAGATTGGGATGGTTATTTGTTACCGGTCTTAGAGCTCTTGATCGTGATGTTGTTGCATTGAAAAGTAAAATAAGAGAATTGGAAAAGGAGGTTGAGATTTTACAGGATGCAAAGGTGATCACACAAGAATTACTGTTCAAGCAGAGCAATGCTATGAGCTGCAAGATAATGTAGACCGGTTGCTAGCATGTATTGCTAAGGAACAAAAGGAAAAATATGCCAAAAGTGAGTTTTTGTGTTCTCGGGTTTGTACTCTTACCTCAAAACACTCTTGGAATATCAAGGAATGGGATGGAAATATTTGGAGTGAATCTTCAGACTCCAATATTGAGTCTGAATTTGATCCTAACTTAAATGGCAGGGAAGTGGTGGGAGCACAACCCCCCATACAAATGATGCTGCAGCAGGAACAAGCAGATGAGGGGGGGCAGATCGCACACACTCACTCTCCAAAGGAGTTAACGGCATTTTCAGAGATCTCTCAGCAGACAAGCAGGGAAGCACAGATTTTGCCAGGTTGGGATAGTGGAACTGTGTCTATCCATTTATTAGCAGATGAAAAAGATTTCTTAAGCCCTATAGCCTATGATGATCAGATACAACAACAATATGCTCAGCTGCAAACTGTCAGAGGTCCGGACAGGCAAGATATAATTGCACCTATGCTGTATCAATGTTTGTGTGCAGCAGTTTTAACAGCATATGCTGAACCTGTTGAATCTGTGCTGTCCCGTGGAAATTGGTGCACAGTGGAGGAAAGTATTGATTTAGTGCAGCAGATGGAGGTGGTGTATGCATTGATTATGGGATCTGATTCGGACAAGGTAGCAGTGGCAAGAGCTACAGGTAATACAAGCACTCTAGCAACTGCCTTGAGGGGAATTGGGGCTGTAATTCCAGGACCCTCTGTTTGGGTGGTGGATAATGGAAATCTGGCAAAACTGAAAAGAGTTACAGCACAGGTGATGAGAACACTAAGAGTTACAGCACAGGCGGTCCACAGTGTGCATGCACGTGGCTTCACTCAAAACAATGCTGGAGCCAGCCCTGAGTCCGAGACGAATACACACTTGCCTGAACACGGTGTGGGATTATTTTTAAAGAGATACACGTACTCGTAGTGAATACGGAAAGTGTACAATCGCGATTCTGCGAGGGTAAATTTATAATACACTCACAATCCTGCAAGGGTTAATTTACTTACACGTGCAAATGTGCACGGAATATTACACGTGCTTATGTAGAAGCACGGGAGTAAAATACTCTCGCGATTGTGCGAGGAAATAATTATACACGTGCTCGTATTGAGCACGGAAAGTTACGCGTGCAAATGTGCACGGAAAGTACACGTGCTTGTATTAAGCAGGGAAAGTACGCGTGCAAATGTGCATGGAAAGTTACATGTGCAAATGTGCACGGAAGGAAAATTCGCCCGCGATTATGCGAGGATTAATTTTACACGTGCTCATATTGAGCATGGAAAGTTACACGTGCAAATGTGCACAGAAAGTATAAATATACTCACAATCCTGCAAGGAGTTTTACTCACACCCGTGGTGGCAAGGCAAGCGGAGTCTCCATCCCGGGGAGGGGGGCTCTCGGCGGCAGCATCTTGCTCGTGCTCTGAGAGACCCGCAACAATGGGCGGAGTCTCAACGAGAATCCCGTTTTTATATTGGCTGATCAGATCTGACTGTAGGCATTCTAGAAGCTTCTCTGCACCCCCACACTGGCTGTGGGTGCCCCTGAAGCCTCCAAACATCCCCCACACTGGCCGCAGGTGCCCAGCAGCTCACTGGTGCCTTGGCACTCCCTTCTCCTAATGGCCCTGGCCAGGGTGCTCTGGGGCCAAACAAAAGAAGCTGTTAGCCTCAAGTAGCAGAGAAAGAGAGGAGATGTGCCCACTCTTCCATACTGAAGGAGGGAGGGGGAGAGAGGGGGCAGAGAGGGGAAGTGGGGGGGGGTTGCATTCTGCCACAACCAGCTGTTGCATTACCGAGTTTGCGAAAACAAATTCAAACCTTTCTCGATGAAGGCATTCTAAAACCTGTTATGAGTCCATTTAATACCCCAGTTCTTCCAGTTAGTAAAAATCGACTGGATGAGGATGGAGATCCTGAGTACCATTTTGTACAAGATTTACGGGCTATCAACGATTATGTTGAAGCCCTACACCCAGTTGTACCAGATCCAAGTTTAATTTTAACCGAGATTCCATCTTGGGCGCACTGGTACACTGTTTTAGATCTGACAGGAGCCTTCTTTAGCATACCTGTAGCAGAAGAAAGCCAACCTTTGTTTGCCTTCACCTGGGAAGGTCGCCAATTGACTTGGACTCGGCTCCCTCAAGGCTTTACTGCTTCTCCTACCTTGTTTTTGCAAATTCTCAAATATGATCTCCAAGATATTGAGTTGCCAAACAAGTCTGCACTGATTCAATATGTTGATGATTTACTTGTTGCTAGCCGAACTCGAGAGGCCTGTGCAATTGACACAGAGCACCTTTGCATTCGACTGTATCATAAGGGTCATCGTGCCTCATTAGCTAAGTTACAATTCTGTGAACCAGAGGTAAAATACCTGGGCTTTGTTTTAGCAGGAGGAGTTTGAAAGATTGATCCCGACAGAATCAATACTATTCTTCAAATTACACCACCTGTTACTAAGAAACAGATGAGAGCTTTCCTTGGCCAAGCTGGGTTCTGTCGACCATGGATTTTAGGATTTAGTGAATTAGCTAGACCACTTATTGAAACTACAAAGGACAAAGCTCCAGAGCCAATTGTCTGGACGCCAGAACTAACCAATGCTTTTGCATCTTTAACACAAGCCTTAGTCACAGCCCCAGCTTTGGGCCTGCCGAATTACTCTAAACCTTTCACTTTGTATGCTACCGAGAAGGGTGGTATTGCAAAGGGGGTCCTAGTACAACCTCATGGACTCTATGAAAGACCTGTGGGTTATTACTCAGTCACTCTTGACCCAGTTATTAAAGGGTCACCACATTGCCTTAGATCAGTAGATGCCTCTCCCAGCACACAAACAGCTCCTCGTCATTTTCAAGATGGCAACCCCGCAACTGCTTTGAAATTGGGTCCATCTTTTTGAAACACCCTGTACACTCCGTGTTCACTACTATATGGTAGAGACATCCACCATTAGGTGAGCTATTGGCATATAGTAGCTTTCAAGGCTGTCATGGTTTAACCTGAGCTAGCAATACAGCCACGATATCTGCTGGCTCACCCCCTAACCCCTTCCTCCCCTCCAGCCCCCCTCCCAAATAGGGGAGAGAATCAACAGGGAAGGGAGAAGCTTGGATTGAGATAAACACAGTTTAATAAAATAACAAAATACTAATACACTACTATTCAATATATATATATATAAATAAATATATATAAATATATATATATAAAAATATAAATATATATATATATAATAGAAATAGAATATAAAACAAATGATACTCAATGCAGTTCCTCGAGAACTCCAAACACACGGAGCAGCCAGGCCCAGGAAGCAGTACCGTGGTCCCAAACAGCCGATCCCAGAAAGGAATACAGCAGGATGTGCAGTTCCAGCCACCTGAATAATAAGGGAAGATCAATACTAACATGAGCATCGGGATGGTCAAAGAAGAAATCATACTAACATGAGTAAATCACAGCAATTAGTAAAAACATAAAGGGCCTTATGTGGGAGATTTGAGGGATTTTCCTGAGGTTTTCTTCCCTGCTAGGCAGAGATAGGGGGGCTTTAACCCTCCACCCCCCATCTTTTTTTTTTTTTCCTGGAGTATTGTCATCCATCCTTGTTGTGGCACTGTGTTGCTTCTCGGCTTTGAAACAGGGGTTGTTGGTGCTGTTTCTTTTTGCTTCTGTCTTGTCTCCTAGGTTTTGGCACATCTGGGGAGAGAGCTCATCATTTTACCTCCTTGCTGAAGTCAGTCTTTTCACACTGGTCAGCTTTTGGGGGTCAGAGTGCTCAGTGCTTCTCTGGGTCAGACTAGTACTAATTTGGGTGTGGAGTGGAGCCAGGTTGGTTAGATGTGGAGTTCGAACTGATTTGTTTTCGTGCTGGGCTGGAGATCCTGCCATCTCAGATCGGGCAAGAGGGAGGTTTTATTCCCCCCCCCACGAATGTTACTGCTAGAGAACAGTAATACTGCATCAAGGAGTCTGAGGGTGAAATTTAAAGGTATCGCCAGTGGATCCATAGTTCTAATGAAGCTGGGAAATTAAATCAATTTTTTTTTTTTTTAATAGACTTATTCTGTGGTAACTAGTTGTAAGAGACTTCTTAGTAAATTCACCATGCTAGTTTTTGAGGTCATGGGAGGGAATGAAAAAAAGGCTGGTTTTGAGAACAATAGAATACCAAATTTGGAACAAAGTTTTAATACATGAATTCTTGTATTTGCCATAAAGCCCTATACCTCTCTTGGGTCAAGATTTGTTAAGTAAATTGTAAGCTCAAATAATGTTTTCTGAGAATTCTGTTTAGCTGCATGTCTGTCCTGGTTTTGTTAAAAACAAGGTTCTCTTTTAGTGAATTTGCCTGTCAGCTAAAGCCTTCATAACAACTGAATTTTCCTGGAGAACCAGACACATGTTTTGGTAAACCTAGCAATGGAATGCAAACTTATTGATAAGTATGGATGGACATCTCGCGAGAGGGGCGACAAGAAACAAGTGACCAAGAAACTGACCAACTGTGTATAACATTCCATTCACATGAATATTTCATATAAAAGTGGGAGATCACGAGGATCTCGTCCCTTTTTCTTTTTTTCCCTTTTCCCTATGACTGACACTAGGAGATGACCTTGCTAGTCGTCCCTGCGAACTGAGGCCTAGTGAGAGACTGAATCCAGCTCTGGTTGGCTGCAGAGTCTAATCCAGGACTTTGGGTGCCGGCTCTGCAGTTGCTGAGACTTTCAAGATTGGTTTTGTATATTTTGTATTATTTTTCTCTATTCTTATTAGTAGCATTAGTAAAACATCTTTAATTTTTTCCAACTCTCTTCTCTCTGTCCTTCTTTCCCTCCCGATCGCCTGTCCTTAGTGGAAAGAGGGGAGAGGGAAGGGCAAAAGGGGGAAGTGGGGGGGAGAGGGGGTTAACAATACATCTGTCAGGGTTTTATTGTCACCCCGCAATCTTAACCCTCGACAATGTCCTACAAGAAGCTGCTTGGATGGTGCAGATCTGCTTGCTGCAAGTGAGAAATATCCAAGGAAATTTCAAATGCTGTATTTCCACTAGTATTAACAGCCAATGTTTTGATAAAGCTAATACTACACTGGTAGAATTGAAACAGGACTTTGATCCGGTAAGGGAAAGCAATATCCAGTAAATATGACAGCCAAAATGGAGTTAGAAACTTTGAGGAATAAATTTATTAGAACCTTACAGACTGACTGCATTCGATTTGACCTGCAGATTTGCCTATTTATAGCTACAGCATAGAAACAGCCCGTGGCTCTTGTGGGACAGTATGATGAGATTGCTAACAGACTGATATACCAATTGTTACTCTGATCAAGAAATGCAGGAAATTGATTTAAGTCTTAATCGGCCATGATCCTTTTGTCATATATGTACCATTTGTGAAATTTAATTTTGATTTTATTTTTTTTTTTTGCAATCTATGTCCTTTTAAATTTCACTAGCTGGTTTTCTTAACAGCACAGCTTTTTGCATGCCTAGATGTAAATTGCTGCAGAACCTGCAAGTCTTTAACATCAGGTCACAGACCATACTTGTAGTTGGTCTGATCCTACATACTTGCACAGTTTTTGTTGATGGTTCTGGGAAGTCTCATAAAGCTGTAGTGGTCTGGTGTGAAGATAACAATTGGCATCATTCTGTAAAAATTATTGAAGGTTCAACCCAATTAGCAGAACTTGGGGCAGCTTTCAATTACTTAGAGCTTTTTAAGGAGGAACCTCTAAATTTGATTTGTGATTCTGAGTACGTAGGCAAGATCCAACGCACGTATCTGATTCTGAACTGGTTTTTAGTGTTTTTTTGTTGTTGTTGTTGTGTTGTTTAAAAAAAAACCAACAACAACACAAAAACCAAAAAGGGGGAAGTGACTGCACTACTCCATATGACAGACTGAGCAAATCATTATATGTTTTGAACTTTTTACGCCTCCCCCAAGGGTTCTATATTCCACCTATGATTCGCCATGGAACAAGTTTAAAAGGCCATCTGACAGACCTTAGAGAAAATCAGTGTCAGGTCAAAGTGCACAATGGTGTTACAGGTGAATGGGAAGGTCCTTTCCAGTTAATGACTTGGGGAAAAGGTTATGCTTGTGTCATTACAGGCTGAGGATCGAAGTGGATTCCCACGAAATGGGTCAAGCCATGGCTGAATAAAGCCAACAAAGATTTAAGGGATGCAGGCGGACAGGAAGGAGATAAGTGTGAGGACTGTTTCAGATGTAAACCGTGGATCCTCATTCAGTGTTATAGATGCCCACAGACCTGGTGGTCCAGAAGCCTATTAGCAAGCAGGTGGTATACATTCTGTAGAGAATGGCAATTTGAGCAAACAGCAGGAGAGCCAAAAAGGCGTTATTACACTTAGATAGTCAATGCAAAAATGAGGTAAAATTATGGGACGTCCCTGCCATAGTATCTACTGCACTCATTCTCCCTAGTCTAGCAGCTAGAAAAGCTTTAGGAGACATATCAAAGTTAAGCTATTGGTCTTTTAAACAGGCTAATCTAACTTCTGAGATACTAACTCAATTAATAGTAGATGTTGATGGTATTAGGCATGCTACTCTACAAAATTGCGCAGTTATAGATCTTTTACTTTTAACACTAGGTCATAGTTGTGAAGAATTTGAGAGAATGTGTTGCATTAACTTGTCTGATCCTTCTGAATCTATCCATACTACTTTAGACAAACTAAACCAGCACATTAGTAAGATTGTCATAGTAGAGTTAGGGTTTGACAAATGGTTTAAAAGCTTGGAAATAGCTGGGTAGTTGTTTGATCTTATTATGTAAAGCTTAGCTACATTATATGTAACTGTAATGATTGTTGTTAATCATTTGTTGTATGCTGCAGTGTATTTCAAAGATGATTCAGCGCATTGTAAAGAAGGCCTGGCTGGTTCAAAAGCAAAAAGGGGGAATTGTGGGAGATTTGAGGGATTTTCTTGAGGCTATTGTGTGGATGGGTTTCTATCAGATGGAGATTTATTTCTGAACTAGCCAGGCCCAAAGGAATTTCAAGGCCGCCTCAAAAAGCTGAAAACAGAACCTGCTGTGGGAGTGAGGCAGTTCTGCAATAACACAGCCTCAACATGACTTCAATCAACAGACCTATTAGCAGTGAGATTCGGATGCATGGACGGCTCATGAACATGGACAATATCCAGTTAGCTAATGCATGCTTGGAGCGTGGACGTGTGATCAGGAAATAACTGCCTATATAAGGAGGCTTGCTTCTGTAATAAATGGCTTCACTTGAATTCATATTGGATTGTTTGGAGTCCATGATTTTTCACCCTCGCAGCCTTAGATGGGTTGCACAGAAGTAATATTTTCATGAGTGTAAGGAGTGATAACCCAGGCCAGTGAGAATGATATCTTGGGTCGGAATAAGAGCAACAATATTATACATGTCAAATTATGATGGTGAAGCAGTGGATCAGTAAGGATATGCAAAGGATTACCCTAGCTAATCAGAAAATCACATGGAGAAGTAAGAAAAGAGAAAGATTCTGAAGATAATTGAAAGAAGAGCATCTTCCCCACAATCATGTCATCAGGGACTTGGTGTTTCAATGGGTATAAAAGGTAATTTTGAGTCATAAACCATGATAGCAACCCTCCAGTATGAGTTCCCTGGCATAATCTTGATGCTACCATGTAATATAGAATATGAAGAGTGGAGATAGAGGATGAGCCATGGCCCACTACCCAGTCAGTAAAAACAAGTTCACTCAGTGACCCAGTTCCATAGAATAAACACAGATATACTAATAATTTGTCCAGTTCTTTTAATGGATATTTAATTCACCATGTTACGCATAGATTTTTCCAGTCTTAAAGCATTTGCTGGTAAATTTGATGACACTCAGCTTCAAAAATCCACTACACTTCCCACACTCCCCTTTTCTGAGATAGCACCTAGTCACTCAGTCAATAACCTAGGAATTATCACTGACTACACTCTCCCATGTCTTTACCTGTAGGCTAGGTCTAAATGTTAAGTACCCTTTCCACATAACATTTCTACAACTTAGCCTCTTCTATCTACATAGCTAGCTAAAATCCTTCTGAAGACTGCTGTCATCCATGTCAGTGACTAAGAAATTATTTTCAACCTTGCCCAGCTTGACCTGTTCATATCATATTCAGTACAGTAGGCTATTACCAGCATTTTGGTTTTGTCTTTCAATTTGACTGGTTACCTTTCTTTCTGTATCACACCACTGATTTCCCTTCTTTGTGATATCAAGTATCTTTTCTTTTGAGGCCTTTAATGGACTAACCCAAGCATAGGCAACCTTGCTGTCCCTTAAACTAGGGAGCTAGGAACCACAAGACACTCACCATATCCCTCAGAGAGCTGAACGGAGAAAGAGCACAGTTGACACAAAGATGACAGTGACTCTCCAAGAGGCCCACAGTTCTTTCTGTGGTTTTGTGTTAAGCTGGGTCCTAGTATTATCTCACAGTGCCAGCTTCAGAAACCCTTGCTAGCTTACTCTCCCTAAAAAAGAGTATCTGAAAACACTCAACAGCCTGTTCCAGCCCAGCCCTGGTGCCATGACATCATAGACAAAGAATGGAAGCCATGCTTGAATGACTTGAGATATACATGTAGTGTGTTTGCTTCCCCAGAGAACCTTGACATTCCTGGCTTACTAGCAACAAATAGGATGCACCTGTCTCAAAGGGGGAAAAAGATCCTTGGACAGGAGTTAGCAGGGCTCATTGAAAGAGCTTTAAACTACATTTGAAGAGGGAAGGGGAGAAAACCAGGCAAAGCAGAGACAAACCCAAGAGCAGCAAGCCAGCATTTGAGGGATGGGGTGGTAGCAAGGCCCTTCAGTCTGCTCTCTCAGTGGAGGTAGGGGATGGAGAGCCATGCAGTAGAAAAGACAAAAGGGTTAAAGATGTGTTAGAAACCATAGAAGCACCTGAGAATGGCCACAAAGGAGTAAGGACTTCTCACCAGAAAAGTTGGTAGGATCAACAGCCCAGCTGAAGTGTATCTATATGAATGCACGCAGCATGGGCAACAAACAGGAGGAGCTGGAAGACATTATGCAGCAGAAAAACTACAATGTAGTTGCCATCACGGAAACATGGTGGGATGACTCCCACAACTGGAGTGCTGCATTGGATGGCTATCAACTCTTCAGAAGGGATAGGCAAGAAAGGAGAGGATGTGGAGTAGCCCTGTATGTTAGGGAGAGTTTCAATTGTCTTGAGCTTGATGAGGGTGATGATAGAGTCAAGTGTTTATGGGTCAGAATCGAGGAGAAGGTCAACAACGCAGATATCCTGGTGGGAGTCCGTTACAGACCACCCAACCAGGATGAAGAGGCAGACAAAATTTTCGGCAGGCAGCTGGGAGAATTCTCATGATCGCTAGCCCTTGTTCTCATGGGGGACTTCAACTTACTAGATGTCTGCTGGAAATACAACACAGGAGAGAGGAAACAGTCTAGGAGGCTCCTGTATGGAAGACAACTTCCTGACACAGCTGGTCAGTGAGCCAACTAGGGAAGGCACCTCACTGGACCTGTTGTTTTTGAATAGAGAAGGAGTCATGCGTAATGTGTCGGCTGGAGTTCACCTTGGGCATAGCGATCATGAAATGATCAAGTTTTCTCCTCTTGCAGAAGCAAGGATGGTGGTCAGCAGAAGAACCACTTTGGACTTCCTAAGGGCAGACTTTGATCTGTTTAGGAGGCTGCTTGGCAGAGTCCCTCAGGAGGCAGTCCTAAAGGGCAAAGGATTCCAGGAAGGTTGGTCGCTCTTCAAGAAGGAAATCTTAGAGGCATAGGAGCAGGCTGTCCCCATGTGCCAAAAGAAGATGATGGGGAATAAGACCAGGCTGACTGAATAGAGAGCTTTGGCTGGAACTCAGGAATAAAAGAAGAATTTATAACCTTTAGAAGAAGGGGCAGGCTACTCAAGAGGACTACAAGGATGCTGTGAAGTTATAAAGGGAGAAAATTAGAAGGGTTAAAGCTCAACTAGATATGGGCCTGTCTACTGCTGTAAAAGGGAACAAAAAATGCTTCTCTAAACATATTGGCAACAAAAGGAGGGCTAAGGAGAATCTCCACCCTCTGGTGCCATCACACAGCACATACAAGACAACCAAGTTATCAGGCCCAGTCAGCATGGGTTTATGAAAGGGAGGTCCTGCTTGACCAACCTGATCTCCTTCTGTGACAAGGTGACCTGCTTAGTAGATGAGCTAAAGGCTGTGGATGTTCTGTACTTAGACTTCAGTAAGGCCTTTGACACCATATCCCACAGCATTCTCCTGGAGAAGCTGGCAGCTCATGTCCTGGATGGATGTACTCTTCGATGGATAAAGAACTGACTGGAGGGCCAGGCCCAAAGAGTTGTGGTGAATTGAGCCAAATCCATTTGGTGTCTGGTCATGAGTGGTGTTCCTCAGGGCTCAGTATTGGGGCCAGTTCTGTTTAATCTCTTTATCAATGATCTGGACGAGGGGATTGAGTGCACCCTTAGTAAATGTGCAGATGACACCAAATCAGGTGGGAGTGTTGACCTACTGGAAAGTAGGAAGGCCATACAGAGGGATATGGACCTGCACTTGGGTCATAACAACCTCAGGCAATGTTACAGGCTCGGGGAAGAGTGGCTGGAAAGCTGCCTGTCAGAAAGGGATCTGGGGGCGTTGTTTGATAGCCGGCTGAATATGAGCCAGCAGTGTTCCCAGATGGCCAAAAAGGCCAACAGGGACCCTGGCTTGTATCAGGAATAGTGTGGCCAGTAGGACTAGAGAAGTGATTGTGCCACTGGACTCAGCACTGATGAGGCCTCCCCTTGAATCCTGTGTTCAATTTTGGGCCTCTCATCATAAGAAAGACATAGAGGTACTAGAAAGAGTGTAGAGGAGGGCAACGAAGTTGGTGAGGGGCCTGGAGCACAAGTCTTATGAGGAGAGGTTGAGGGAACTGGGGCTGTTTAGCCTGGAGAAAAGGAGGCTGAGGGGAGATCTTATTTCTGTCTACAACTACCTGAAAGGAGGTAGTAGCATGGAGCCAGATATCAGGAACAGTGCTTAGGAATGGTATTATGTGTTCCCTCTCCCCCCTTCCCACGAAGGACAGGCGATCGGGAGGGAAAGAAAGACAGAGAGAAGAGAGTTGGAAAAATTAAAAATGTTTTACTAATGCTACTAATAAGAATAGAGAAAATAATACAAAACAATACAATACAAAAAATACAAATACAAACCCAATTTTGAAAGTCCCAGCAACTGCAGAGCCAGCGCCCGAAGTCCTGGATTGGACTCTGCAGCCAACTGGAGCTGGATTCAGTCTGTCACTAGGCCTCAGTTTGCAGGGACAACTAGCAAGGTCCTCTCCTAATGTCGGCCATAAGGAAAAGGGACGAGATCCTCGTGATCTCCCACTTTTATATGAAGTATTCATATGAATGGAATGTTATACTCCGTTGGTCAGTTTCTTGGTCACTTGTTTCTCGTTGCCCCTCTCACGAGATGTGCATCAATTTGTTATCAATAACCTCGCATTCCATTGCTATGTTTACCAAAACATGTATCTGGTTCTCCAGGAAAATGCAGCTAATATGAAAGCTTTAGCTGACAGGCAAATTCACTAAAAGAGAAACTTGTTTTTTAACAAAACCAGGACAAAGGGCCAGAAGGACGATGCAGGAAACTACAGACCTCTCAGTCTAACCTCGATGCCGGGCAAGATCGTGGAGCAGATGATCTTGAGTAACATCACATGACACATACAAGAGAACCATATGATCAGGCCCAGTCAACATGGATTTATGAAAGGGAGGTCCTGCTTGGTCAAACTGATCTCCTTCTACGACAAGGTGACCCACCTAGTAGATGAGGGAAAGGCTGTGGATGTTCTGTACTTAGACTTCAGTAAGGCCTTTGACACTGTAACCTACAGCATTGTCCCGGAGAAGCTGGCAGCTCATGGCCTGGATGGGTGTGCTCTTTGATAGATAAAGAACTGTCTGGAGGGCCAGGCCCAAAGAGCTGTGGCGAATGGAGCCAAATCCAGTTGGTGGCTGGTCATGAGTGACATTCCCCAGGGCTCAGTATTTGGGCTAGTTCTGTTTAATCTCTATCAATGATCTGGACGAGGGGATTGAGTGCACCCTTAGTAAATTTGCAGACAACACCAAATTGGGTGAGAGTGTTGATCTGCTGGAGGATAGGATGGCCATGCAGAGGGATGTGGACCAGCGGGATCATTGGGCTGAGGCCAATTGTATGAGGTTCAACAAGGCCAAGTGCCGGGTCCTGCACTTAGGACACAACAACCCCAGGCAGAGCTACAGGATTGGGGAATAGTGGCTGGAAAGCTGTCTGGCGGAAAAGGATCTGGGGTTGTTGATTGACAGCCAGCTGAATATGAGCCAGCAGTGTGCTCAGGAGGCCAAAAAGGACAACAGCATCCTGGCTTGGATCAGGAATAGTGTGGCCAGCAGGACTAGAGAAGTGATTGTACCACCGTACTTGGTGCTAGTGAGGCTCCACCTTGAATACTGTGTTCAGTTTTGGGCCCCTCAGCATAAGAAGGACATTGAAATACTGGAGAGAGTGCAAAGGAGGGTGATGAAGCTGGTGAGGGGCCTGGAGCACATGTCTTATGAGGAGCAGTTGAGGGAACTGGGGCTGTTTAACTTTGAGAAAAGGAGGCTGAGGGGAGACCTTATCACTGTCTACAACTACCTGAAAGGAGGTTGTAGCATGGAGGGTGTTGGCCTCTTCTACCAAGTAGCAAGTGACAGGACAAGAGGAAATGGCCTCAAGTTGTGCCAGGGGAGGTTCAGATTGGACATTAGGAAAATATTGTTCATGATTGTCAGGCATTGGAACAATCTGCCCAGGGAAGTAGTGGAGTCACCATCCCTGGAGGTGTTTAAAAAGCATTTAGACGAGGTTCTTATGGACATGGCTTAGTGTTAGAATTAGGTTAGGTTATGATTGCACTCGATGATCCTGAGTGCGGCGATTAGGGATGACGCATACCAGGACGCAGACAGAGATTCACGTAGAGGCAGAGATCTTGTTCAGGAAGGAGTGCAGACCCTGGCCAAGCAGAGAGCTGACCTAGGCTGCCTTCTTTATTCACCATTGACAATTTATAGGATTTACAGGTACAGGCCTGGACTAAGATGTTTACAAAAGGTGTTTTTCCACTAATAGTTATTAAAAACACACTAAAATCGTGATGTTTGTCTCACTTGTTTTTCCACTCATTCATAGACTAGGCCCAAGGATATTCACGCATCCCATGCACTTGGGGGCGGTTATCTGGCCCGAGATACCATTCTCACGAGTCTGGGCTGTAACTTTTTACAATTATGAGAAAGATACTTCAAAGTAATCTGTTCAAGGCCTTCTGTATATTATTATGTTAGTGTTATGTCTTCAACCGTCCAGATGGTCATGTTAGTATTGATCTTCCTTTATCATCCAGGTGGCTGGAACCACACATCTTCCTTTCCCACATTTTACTTTCCAACACCTGAGGGTCTCTTCCAACTGAAATGATTCTATGATTCTATGATCTGGATGCTTTACCACTCAAAATCCAGGATATTTGCGCATGCAGCTTTCTGTACAAAGTGTGTGGACACTGTCTCAGTAAAACTGGCTCAATAAGAATGCCTAAGTAGGAAGTATTTGCTGTTCTAAAGCAGCATTGCCTTGGTTCACACTTCTGTATCCACCCAGATTCTTTCAGTTGCTATTGCTGTCCTGCAGAACAGTACTGTTACTTTCTTTCCAGTCTAAAACTGTCATAAACAGTTTTGCAGTGGTTGAAAACACCAAAAAAGCTAGCATAACTCTGGTAATTTTAAGAGTAGGAACCTGTTACTGTTTAGCCCTGGGCAGCAGACAAAACAGTAAACAGCCACTCTCTCTCACTTTTCCTTCCCTGGAGGAAGGGAAAAGGAGGAAAGACCCATGGGTTGACAGGGAAACAGATTTAATAGAACCATAATAAAAGAAGAGTGATACAAAGCAATACTTAGCCGCTGGAATGTGCACTCCCAGCAATGAATGCCAGAGGGTGGATACTGAGAGTACAGTGAGTCCAGTAAAAACACAGAGATCAAAGCAGGCATCAGGAGTGGGAATAGGAGCAGGAGTGTGAACAAGAACAGGAACCCTCCCACACGGTGGCCACTGAGGAAAGAGGGCAGTCCCTGGCGAATTCCCACTTATATATGGGACATGATGTTCATTGTCCACTTCTGCAGGAGAGAGCTTTAAGTTTGCAGTAATTAACCAAACCTTTCTGAAATTCTATCAAAGAAATTAGGTTATATCCACCTTGACATGTTTTGGTCCTTCTGGACCTTCTGGGTGACCTTTTGGTCCTTTTGGTCCTTCTGGGTGACCGGCCCGGGCGGCACTTAATACATCGGCAAGAAGAAGCCCAAAAGAGAAGACAAATGCTACAACTGCGGTGAGCGGGGTCACCATGCCAAAGAATGCAAACTCCTGTTGCAGCCCAAAAGATACCGTTTCTGCCAGAGCACCAAACATATGGTCGTCAGCTGCCCCAAAAGAGCTTAGCAGCGCAGCGGACAAACACTGGGAGCCTGACTTTTGCATTAACGTTAAAAATCTGTTTAAGGATAGAGATGGGTGTTCTCAGGTAGAAGTAGCCTTCTTACCTGTGGCCAGAGAAAACATAGATAAAGAATCATCATATTAGTAAAAGAATTTACTAACATCTTAGAAAAGGGGGGATTGATACAGGGAATTAACTAATTAAGAACTAACTAATTAACACTTAAAAAACTAACACTTAAAGAACTGAAGAGCTAACACTTAGAAAGTTAACCCTTAACCCACAACACAATAGCCTTGCTCAACTTTGTGCAACTTATTGTATGAGAAACAGGAGTTCACTGACACCTTGCAAAGATAAAAAACCTTGGATGCATCCTTGATGCATCCTTGGGTGAACTAGATTACAGAAACTTGGGCACAGGACAGGAGATATGCCAGTTTTAACCAACTCAGCAGTCTGAGTCCTAACCAACTCATCACACTAGACCAAAGGTAACTGTGTACAGACAAAGAGACCTGGGTTCACAATCACTGCGCAGCTGCAACTAGGAGGGGCTGGAGGTGGAGACTATGGAAATGATCTCCCGGAACTCATTGTAATAAGAACCGCCTTCTCGGGGACAGGTTATGAATATGTGAAGGTGTTCCTAAAATTTCATGAATATGTAACACTTCACTGCATTTAACCAAGTTCACAGCTACTGGAAATTTACACACGTCTTAGGTGGAAAGGATTCCCCCGTGTGTCCAGCAGTGTAAATAAACATACCTCTTTACAATCTCACGGGTTGAAAAGTCATTTCCATGGCCTCACCAATGCCTCCTCTTCCACAAGCTAGACTTCCTCAGTCTTGCCTTGATGCACTGCTCAACACAACACTGGCTTTCCCACAGAGATTCTTTTATTTGGCATGACAGAAAGGAAACACTGCACTGTCAGCCATCAAACCACTGCACCTAACCATCCAAAGAAAACAAGATGCAATTTTCTTTAAATAATATAACCAACCTTTTATACATTATATCATGCTTTCTGTCAAGGTTTAAGGCAAGGCAGCAATAAACCATGGCACATGCTCCCTGTTACCCTCCTACCTCCCGCCACCCGTTCCCTTTAGATCAGAAAGATGATAGGGAAGATAAGAGGGAAGGAAGAGAGACTTAGACTTCAAGTTGGAAGGGTTTCAAGGGTTTACTAATGCTACTAATAAATAGAGAATATATACAAAATGTACAAAACCAATCTTGAGTGCTCGATGTGGAGTTGGCATCACTCCAGCAGCGGTGGAGCTGGGTGGGCAGAGCTGGCGTGGCTCCAGTAGGTACAGGTCAGGTCCCCGGAAGTCATGGGCAGGACTTCACAACAAACCGGAAACTGGTTGCAAGGATGCAGGGCCTGAGGCCTGCAGAATCTCAGGCAGACAGACAAGGTCCTCTCTGGATGCCGGCCATGGTCGAAGAGCAGACAGACCCTTGTGATCACCCTCTTATATAGGGGGTATGACGATTATGGGATGGAGTACTCAGTTGAACCTCGGTCAGTTCTAGTCACCTGTTCCGTCCACCCCTCTTCAAACACACCCCTCTCACAATGGAACGTGAGAAAACTTGTCAGTCTTTCTTGGCTACCATAGTAATAAATATTCTTCAGCATTCCATTGGTCTTCTTATCAGCACCGAGTACACCATCCGAGGAAAAATACACAGGCAAAAACTCAGAAAAGTACAGCCACCTAGAAGAACTTAGCTGAAAAGAAAAATCACTAAAAGAGAACTGGTCTTGTTTTTAACAAAACCAGGACACTTTCACATTATATCATCTTCTATCATGAATTTCTGATTATTTTCTAATTAATTACCTTATTCATTCACTAAATATACATTCAAGTTTCAACCAGTAGTAGCAGTATTCATGGCCGATAACTGAAATAACTGAGAATCTCAGCTTACTGAAGAAATAGTATGCAACACTAACTTACCTAAAATTTCAAGGCCTTCTACACTCCAATTGGTTCTTTTTTTAAATCTCATGCATTCTAAGCCAGACTCTGAATTTTGAGGGAAGATGAAAGGGACAACTCATTAATTCTCAGTGGCGGGAGTTTGGATTTCTGCTTCTAGCACATCCACATAATACCCAGCATTTTTCATTATTCCATGAAATGCATTAGGTTTGTCATCCAGTATATCTCAGCCTTATAAAGAAAGGCTTCTAATTGGCACTGAGGTATTTTGAGTTCTACAGCATCTGAGAAAGTTTACCTGCTCCTGCTCTTCTAGAGCTTGATTCTGCTTTCCATGAACTTTCTACTGGACAAGACTTACCAGGAACAAGTGCTGAATATAGCTATCAAAAGCCAACAGATGGAACAAAATTAACTTCTTTTTTTTTTCATTTATATCACCAAAGGGCTTACAAAGCCCATCTCCAGTTCATTTTATTGACTATTGTGAACTGACATATAAGCAGGTATATAAAGGTAGTGTTACTATTTGAAGATGCTACTTTCAGTTGTTTATTCATTTGAAAAACTCAATTGGGCTGGAATTTTCTATGCTAGTTGTCTGTTGTAGGCTTCTGTATGTTCTTTTAAACTTCAATCCAAATGACTTATCAGTTGATAAGTTGAAGATGATATTTAAAGGAAATCTGGAGACTGTTTAGAGCTGTTCCACTACCCCCAATGCTTGATGCAGTGGAAATCCCCATACTCATTCTCATTTTAAATAACTAGCACAGAGGCCTGAAAGCCATATGGTTGCAGCAAACCCATTTAGCCTGTGTCCTGGTTTTGTTAAAAACAAGACCAGTTCTCTTTTAGTGATTTTTCTTTCAGCTAAGTTCTTCTAGGTGGCTGTTGTAGGAATGCTTAAGGTCGAAGAGCAACAGGTGCCGATTGCTACCACGACGGTGCACAGACGACAATGTCGCACCAACCAAGATTCCCTGATCCCCATTCATAAACTGATTCAACAACTAGAGAGTCAAGGGGTGATCAGTAAGACTCGCTCACCTTTCAATAGTCCTATATGGCCTGTTCCAAAGCCCAATGGAGAATGGAGACTGACTGTAGATTATCGTGGCCTAAATGAAGTTACGCCACCATTAAGTGCTGCCGTGCCAGACATGTTAGAACTGCAATATGAACTGGAGTCAAAGGCAGCCAAGTGCTATGCCACAATTGACATTGCTCATGCATTTTTCTCTATTCCTTTAGCAGCAGAATGCAGACCACAGTTTGCCTTTACCTGGAGGGGTATCCAGTACACCTGGAATCGACTGCCCTAGGGGTGGAAACACAGTCCTACTATCTGACATGGACTGATCCAGACTGCACTGGAACAAGGAAAAGCTCCAGAACACCTGCAACTGGCAGGACATTGCTGCTCGACTAGAGAACCTGACTGTAAATGTATGGCATATGGATGCCCATGTGCCTAGAAGTTGAGCCACTGAGGAACATCAAAGCAACCAGCAAGTAGATCAAGCTGCTAAGATTAAAGTAGCTGAGGTGAATTTGGACTGGCAACATAAAGGTGAACTTTTTCTAGCTCGGTGGGCGCATGATGCTTCAGGGCATCAAGGACGGGATGCAACATATAAATGGGCTTGGGATTGAGAGGTGGACTTAAACATGGACATTATTTGGCAGGTTATCCATGACTGTGAAACATGTGCTGCAATCAAGCAGGACAAAAGGTTAAAGCCTGTGTAGTATGGGGGGCGGTGGTTGAAATATAAATATGGGGAGACTTGGCAGATTGACTATATTGTACTCCCTAGAACACACCAAGGCAAGCACTATGTGCTTACAATGGTGGAAGCAACCACGGGATGGCTGGAAACATATCCTGTGTCTCATGCCACTGCCCGGAACACTATTCTGGGCCTTGGAAAGCAAATCCTGTGGCGACATGGTACTCCAGAAAGAAGTGAGTCAGACAGTGGGATTCATTTTAAAAATAGTCTCATAACCAACTGGGCCAAAGAACATGGTATTGAATGAATATATCATATCCCCTATCATGCACCAGCCTCTGGGTAGATTGAGTGATATAATGGTTTGTAAAAACTACTCTGAAGGCAATGGGAGGTGGAACATTTAAAAATTGGGAGAAGAATTTGGCACAAGCCACCTGGTTAGTTAACACCAGGGGATCAATCAATCAAGCTGGCCCTGCTCAATCAGAGCTTTTACATACAGTGGAAGGGGATAAAGCCCCTGTGGTACATGGAAGGAACATGTTAGGAAAAGCTGTCTGGGTTATTCCTGCTTTGGGCAAAGGCAAACCCACTCATGGAACTGTTTTTGCTCAAGGGCCTGGATGTACTTGGTGGGTGATGCTGAAGGATGGTGAAGTCCGATGTGTACCTCAAGGAGATTTGATTCTGGGTGAGAATACTCAATTTCAAACTGTATGAGGGAAATTGCTGCATGACACTAACAGTCTTTCAGGTTGATGCAGTGGTGGTGATGATCCCTGAGCTAACCTCATCGAGTGCTGTCCAGTAACTTACCTGAGACTGACATCTCTGACTTACAGTTCCTGGACACAAACTGCATCAGACTGCACATCATCTCTCCTGCCTAGAGAGAGAAGACTGCTGTGATAGAGAGACTTGCACTCATGAACTAGTGATATACATATTTTTGTGTGTGTGTATATACATTTGAAGACAGGCAGAAAGCAGTAGTGATTTGGGTATGACTCAAATGGTATGGAATAAGGGGTGGAATGTCCTGGTTTTGTTAAAAACAAGACCAGTTCTCTCTTTTAGTGATTTTTCTTTCATCTAAGTTCTTCTAGGTGGCTGTACTTTTCTGAGTTTTAGCCTGCATATTTTTCCTAGGATGCTGTACTCGGTGCTGATAAGAGACCAACGGAATGCTGAAGAAGCTCGTGTTTAGATTTATTACTATGGTAGCTAAGAACGACTGATAAGTTTTCCCACGTTCTGTTGTGAGAGGGGTGTGTTTGAGGAGGGATGGATGGAACAGGTGACTAGAACTGACCAACGGAAGTATTCCATCCCATAATCGTCATACCCCCTATATAAGAGGGTGATCACGAGGGTCAAGCTGTCTTCAACCATGGCCAGCATCTAGAGAGGACCCTGTCTGTCTGCCTGTGATCTACAGGCCTCAGGCCCTGCATCCCTGCAAACAGGTTCCGGTTTGCTGTGAAGTCCCGCCCATGACTTCCAGGGGCCTGGCCTGCACCTGCTGGAGCCGCCAGCTCTGCACACCCAGCTCCTGCTGTTGGAGTGATGCCAACTCCACATCAAGCATTCGAGAGTGGTTTTGTACATTTTGTATATATTCTCTATTTATTAGTAGCATTAGTAAAAGCCCTTTAAAACTTTCCAACTTGAAGTCTAAGTCTCTCTTCCTTTCCTCTTATCTTTCCAATCATCTTTCCGATCTAAAGGAAAGGAGTGGTGGGAAGCGAGGGGATAACAGGGAGCATCTGCCACGGTTTATTGCTGCCTTGCCGTTATCAAAGAATCCAAAGCCCTGCCTGTAGCACCAGTCTTGTAACCAATCATTTATGGACTGAATTTTTCTATTCCCTCCCACGTTGTCATCCAAAAATGGAAGGAGGAAAGAGAAAATCACTTGAGCCCCAGACTCTTTCACCATCTGTCCCAAGGCCTTGAAATCTTTCTTCATTCCCCTCAGACTGCGGGATGCAGCTTCCTCCCCATCTGTGCTCTTTACTCTCCTGTCCTGGACACTCCATCACACTCTCAATATTTTATTAGTCCAATGCTCCAAATACACAATGAATTTTAACGCATGACTCCCACATAAGTAAAAATGTTTACTCTTGATGTCTCTTTTTCTGTTTTACTTCAAGATGGTAGCAGAGAGTTTCGCCTAAGAAAAACTCATCTGAAAATAATACCTTAAGTGTCACAAATTTGTGATCCGAAGAGTGAATGTTTTTGAGCTTAATCTCTTTGAGGCAGTCCAGAAAACCATATAGTCACCTAAAGAGGTACTTTGGCAGAGGCTAATTTCCCCTCTGAAATCCCATCTAGTTATCCATTGACCTGGAAGTCTGAATTCACTTGGCATCTCTTCATTCAAATTCCCCAAGCACCTAGACTTCATACCCACAATATTGTTTCAGTGTGAGGAGCATACAGAATGCACAAATGCTTCTGGGGTCAAAAACTAGGTGGAGGAATTCCCAGGAAGTCCATATCTCAGGGTAGGACTATTGCATGTTGCACATATTTATCTCTCACAGGAAGATGTTGAGGACACCCTCTTTTAAAATGTGAAGGCATACAGTCCTTTTGTAATAGCCTACTGGCCAAAGCGCTCAACCTGAAAGCGAAGAGTTCAATTCTCATTCAATTGAAAGAAGATCAAATACATGCTTGGAACAACCCCAAAGAATGACTAAAGGCACGGATTTGGGAATGGTCTAAATGGAGACAGCCACTTCCCTCCAGTTAAGGCTATATCATTGCTCAGAAAGACAAAGGAGCTCATGGGAGTTGGGGGTGTAGCCTACTTGTGTCTTGTGCAATCTGATGGGAAAGAATAGTTCTGGGACATGAGCAGATCAGAATTTATCTACTCAGAGAAGAAACTGAGACATTTAAAGATACTTGGAAGATGCTGGTCTCTAGACCCCAAAAAACTTGAGGGATAAAGAAGTGCCTAGATGGCATAAGTAGTCATTAGTTAGTGATGAATTTATTACTGTGCTCAATTGAACCCAACTGCATTTCTAATACCACTAGAACAGTTTAGTATTTTTGGCATCTCTAGTTTCCAAGTAAGTTAGATGGAGAAAAGATGGGAGATTGTGATTAAATTGATGCATGCAAATTTGGATTATATGACATCACAGATAAGGACCATAAGCAAAAAGAATATAGAGAATAATTTTTTTAGCTTCTGAGGTGGGTTTGAATACTTCAGAATAACTAAGCTGCAGCCTTTCCACTTGACAACTGGGAGAAGATCAAATATAGAAGATCTGTAAAATAAGTGAACTTCATGTATTCAGTGCTCACTGGGGAAATGGACTTTGTGAATAAAACCAGTACTGAAATAATTAAGCACCGTAAAACCATATATATACATAAAAAAGTGACATTAAGTTACATATTAATTCTAATGTTCATATTTCCTTACATTTCACTACTTTTTCACTTTAATAACAATTGCTTAACATAAACATTTTTGTGCAATTATTAATTAATGACAAATAACTGGGTGCTCCACAGGGTGCTCCATTTTGTATACCCTTTATATTCTCTCTCTTGAGCCAAGGAACACTCATTCCTAATAGCTGAGATACTGGTCTGTGGGAAGGACAGGACGTGTGGGTCCAGCCACTTGGATGATAAAGGAAGATCAATACTAACATGACCATCCAGATGGTCAAAGAAGAAATAATACTAACGTGATTAAATCACATCAATCAGTCAAAACAAGGTGGCCTTGACAGGTTACACAGGATTGTGTGTTTGCGAAGGAGTGATGGACCAGGCTGGTGAGAATAATATTTTGGGCCGGAACACCACCCCCATATGTATGACATGTGAATGTTGAGCCTGGGCCTGTGTGTTTGAAATAACATTTTTTGAAAAAAAAAACCATCCTGTTTAACCTCTTGGTCCAGGCCCGTATCTGTAAAGCCAAAAATTGAGAAAGACTAATTAAAGAAGGTTCAGCTCAGCTCGTCTCATCTCTGCCTGGCTCTGCTCTTGCTGCTAGCAAGAACTCTGTGTCTCTATCTGCTTTTCCATATACATGTCTGTATGCGTTGTTCCCATCGCTGCACTGGTCATATAGGTGGGGAGCAGAACTTATCCTTAAATTGCTAGAGGTCTCAGGACATTTTCTCAGCTAATGTGTCTGGCAGTTCCTCTACAGCTGAGACACAGGCCCACAGGGAGGAAGAGAGACTTTCTTTGTATTGTGGGACCTGGCCAGCCAATTCATCCACTGTTTGTCCTTCGTCTTCTTTCCAGGTCATTACTGCCAATGAGCTGACATAGGATGAGGGGCAGGCCCGGAGCCAAGCAAATCCGCAGACAGGCAGAAAGACCGCCTAGAAACTGGATGATCTTGTGCAAGAGGCATTGCCAGGAGATTTAAATGGCCCCTAGGGAGCACAGGCGACCAGGAGTGCAGTGAACAGGACCAGCAAAGAGGGGTGAGGAAGTTAGCATGGCAGTTCATGCGGAAGGGCGAGCGAGAAGGGAGAACAGGGAGGACCCTGACACTTAAAACAGAGGCTACAAGGTTACAACCCACTAGCAAGGAGCTAAGTACAGCAGGAGGCATGGTATCCACCTGGTGAAGAGCTGTGCCCAAGTGAAGGAGTTGCTCAGCCTAGTGACAGAGCTTCAAGATGAGGTGTCCAGGCTGAGGAGCATCAGGGAGTCAGAAAAGGAGTTTGACTAGTGGACTCATAGTCTAAAATCCCTGAGGCAGGAGCAGAAACCAACCATGGCAACAGATACAAAGGACCCCCTACAATCTCACCACCAGGCTAAAAGGGGAGACCCAGCAGATGGGGGAGAATGGAAAGGGGTTACTGCTTGCGGTGGCAGGCAAACACACCCTCAGCCTGCCCCACCTATCCAGGTTCCTGTACACAACAGGTATGAGGCCCTGGAACTGGATGGACAAGCAGCTGATGCTACTGATGACGACCCTTCTGGGAAGGAGGGGTCCTCTAGGCAAACTACGCCCAGCAAACCCTTTAAACCCACAGATGTAAGGAGAAAAAGAAGGGTACAGAAGGCCCAATATGCTGACCTGACCCAACTCACAGGTAAGTCTGCCGCGTCCCTGGGACCAGGGTAAGAGATGTAACTCAACAACTCCCCAAGCTGGTAAGGTCCTCTGATTATTACCCACTATTGATCCTTAATGTTGGCAGGGAAGAGGTAGGAAAAAGAAGTATTAAGACAATCAAAAGGGATTTCAGAGCTCTGAGACAGTTGATCAATGTCTCAGGTGCTCAGGTAGTTTTCTCCTCCATCCTTTCAGTAGCAGGCAGGAATATAGAATGGAACAGGCAGGCCCAACTAACCAACACGTGGCTCTGTGACTGATGTCTCTGATGGAACTTGGCATTTTTTGACCATGGGATGGTCAGTTCTTCACCAGGTCATCTGATGGGATGCACCTCTCGCAGTAGGGGAAAAGGGTGTTTGCTCAGGGGCTATCAAGGCTGATTGATAGGGCTTTAAACTAGATTGGAAGGGGAAAGGGGGCAGTACCAGGCCAGTCAGTGATGAGCAGCAGGATGGCACATCAAAGCTTGAGAAGATGCTTGGCAGCGAGATTCCTCAGACTGTGCCACTAGGTGAAGGGCACAATCAACCACACTTGAAGTGTTTCTATACTAATGTGCACAGCATGAGGAACAAGCAAAATGAACTAGAAGCCTTGGCCTAGTCCCAGGGATAGGATATAATTTGCATTAGTGAAACCTGGTAGGATGAGTCCTGTGACTGGTGTGCCATGATGGATGGCTACAGGCTATTCAGAAGGGATAGGAAGGGTAGGAGAGGGGGGGAGGTGGCATTGTATGGTAGCAGAGGGGCTGGAATGAATGGAGCTGGCAGTTGGTGATGGCAAAGTTGAGAGTCTCTGGGTAAGGTTTATGGGTCAGACAAAGTGGATGTCGTCGTGTGTGGGAACGACAGGATGTGTAGTTCCAGCTAAAGGGCCTTGGACAGATTATACAGAAGTGTGTTTTTATGAGTGTAAGAAGTGATAGGCCAGGCCAGTGAGAATGATATCTCGGGTCGGAAAACCACCCCCATATGTATGATGTGTGAATGTTGGGCCTGGGTGTGTGAATGAGTGGGTTGGAACGCCGCCCACAAGATATGCATGGGAAGGTGACTGAAAACACTCACAACATGAGTGTGGTGTGTTTAGAATAACATTTTTTAAAAAAACTATCTAACCTCTTGGTCCAGCCCTGTATCTGTAAATATATAAACTGAAAACTGTTAATAAAAGAGAGCTCATCTCTGTCTGGCTCTGCTCTCACTGCTAACAAGAATTCTGTGCCTGTGTGTCTCTGTCTGCGTCTGTATGCATTGTTCTTCATCGCCACAGTCGTGGGTGTCTACTATAGGCCACCCAGCCAGGATGACAACACTGATGAGTTATTCTTTAAGGAACTAAGTGAAGTCTCCAAGTCATCTGCCCTTGTCCTTATGGGGGACTTCAATTTACCAGATGTCAGCTGGGAATATCACACAGCTGGCACCAACATGTCCAGAAGATTCCTAAAGCACCTGGACAATAACTTCTTGGTACAGGTACTAAGGGAACCGACTAGGAAAGGTGCTTTCCTAGATTTGATTCTCACTAACAGAGAGGGTCTTCTGGGAAAATTGGTGACTGGTTGTCCTAGTTTTGTTAAAAACAAGACCAGTTCTCTTTTAGTGAATTTTCCTTTCAGCTAAGTTCTTCTAAGTACCTTCTAAGTAACTGCATGTTTTTTGAGACACTGTGCTCTGAAGCTGAAAAGATGACCAATGGAATGCAGAAGAGGCTCATGTTTAGATTTATTACTATAGCAACCAAGGTTAACTGATAACGGGACATATTTGCAAGGAGAGGGGGACAGAACAGGTGACTAAAACTGACCAACTGACTATTGCATCCCATATGCGTCGTACACCCTATAAAAGTGGGAGATCACAAGGGTCTTGCTCTCTTCAACTATGACTGGCATCTGAAGAGGACCCTGTCTGTCATCCCTGCGATCCGAGGCCTGGTTCCAGACCCTGCATCCCTGAATCCAGTTCCGGTTTGCTGTGAAATCCCACCCAGGACTTCTGGGTACCTGCCCTGCAGCCGCTGGAATGACACCAACTCCACCGAGGCGGGGGGCCAAAGCTGCGCTACCCTGCGATATTCAAGATTGGTTTTGTATATTTTGTATTATCTTCTCTTTATTAGTAGCATTAGTAAAGCCTTTAAAACTGTTCCAACTTAAAAGTCTCTCTCCCTTTTCCTTATTACCTTTCCTTAGTGGGCAGGGTGGGGGGTTAACAGAGCATCTGTTGCCACCTTGCAATAAACTTTGACAGATTTATTGGTGTCCTGTGTGAGGAAAGATAAGAGAAATGGTGACAGATTTTATTGGTGCCTTGACTCAGATCAAACAGGAAAGGCTGACAGTTTTATTGGTGCCAGAACAGGGACGCGGCTTGAGTGAGACGGACTAAGAGTAGTATTTGATAATTAGCCCAAACAGCTTCCCGGGTAGTACAAGCAGGACTTTTGATTTGAGCGGTCTGGGTTCTAATCCTCTGGTGGGAGGAGACCTTGGAAAACGATAGACCTGTGTGCTTTATGGGTCATTTAGTGATGTTAAAGCAGACTGCAGTTCATTTTTGATTTAAAGGATGTTGTTGCAAATATGGTATTATTTGTATTATTTGCTCACTTGGTTGGATTTAATCATGCTTTTTTGGGGTTGATGCTTCTTGTTAGTGTTTATGTGCAGAATGTAATCTCTAGAAGTTGGGATACAGCTGGTATAATAGCTTTGTTGCTGGATTGTGCAGCATTGCTTTATGTGGTGATAGTTAAGACGATGGTATATTTCTATTCATTGTTGTCACACTTCGGGAGTATGCATTTTTGGAATTCTCCAGTAGAAAAGAAAGAATTTAAAGAGAACTGTACCTTTTGTATTTTCAGTTGCAGGAGTGAGATTTTAGGAGAGCTATTCAACTACTCCTTGCCTTTTTCATTACAGCAAATTACAAATGCTTTTGGGAGTTTTGAATATCCCTGGACATTTAAGCGAAGCTTGTTGGTATTACTGGGTCTCTGGAATGTGTGTCAGTCTTTGCTGGTGATAAAATTACTTTGGAGGATTGTAGCAATTCTAACGCCTGTGACAGATTCTGCAGCCACGTCAATTCTGACAACAGATAAAACAGCTACTGCAGCCCCCTCGACAAGCACTGCAGTCACTTCACTTCCTAACTTGGATACTGCAGTCGTGTCAGTGCCAATGACAGTAAATGTTGCTGTTGCAACTCCAACAGCTGGCATCGCAGCCACACCGACACTGACTACAGATACTGCAGCCACTAAAACTTCAACAACTGTCACTGCAGCTGTGGAACTCCAATGCCAGTTACTGCATCCACTCAAACCTCCACAATACATGATGTGGCCATTCAGACTTCAGCAGTATTAGTTGCCACTTCAAGGAGGAGGCAAAAGAAAACACAATTGGAATCCATTGTGAAGGAAGATGAAGAGCAGGAAGAGGTTATTTCTGGAATAGAACAAGGTGAAGATGAAGAAGAGTCAAAGGAGGAAGAAAAGGATCCTTCTAAAGCAAAGTAACTAGAGGGTCCTCCTAAAGCAAAGCAACCAGTAAAGGAAGAGCTAATAGAACGCTCCTTATCTCTGAAGGAGCTGAGGACCGTGAAACAAGATTTTAGCTGACGTGAAGGTGAGCCAATTGTCACTTGGCTGATTTGATGCTGGGATAGTGGGGCCAATAGTTTGAAATTAGATTGCACTAAAGCCAGTCAATTGGGATCCCTGGCCAGAGATGGTGGCATTGATAAGGCAATTGCAAAGAAGAAACAAAATCAAAGCCTCTGGTGGAAAATTTTGTCAGCAGTAAAAATCAGGTACCCTTTAAAAGATTATATTGTATGCCACCGAACCAAATGGACCACCATGGAGATAGGTTTTAGGTATCTGAGAGAAATGGCTGTGTGAGAGATAATTTACAGTACTCCACAGACAATTATAGATCCTGATGAAGTGCCATGTACCCAAGGTATACTGTGGAAGTTTGTGCAGTATACACCACCATCTTATACCCACACTTTAGGATTACTCATCGTTTCAGGAGGAGATGAGCGATCATCTGTGGGTGAAATAGCAAACATGTTGGGGAAGTATGAAGACAGTCTTTCTTCTCCCCTACAAGCCTGTGTTGCAGCTGTGGAGAAATTTTGTGACAAACTGTCCAAGAGGGAGGATAGATCCTACTCGTCACCTGAATGGGCCTGAGTCACAGCTATTAAGAGACGATGCCCTTCTGCAGGACCAGCTCAAGAGAAACGGAATACGTCATGAGGTGAATTATGTTTTTTCCTGCGTGACCAGGGGGAAGATATGAGTAATTGGCATGGAAAACTGACTGCTGACCTACAGGAACGAGTATGTGAGTTAAAAGGAAAAACTCTCAAGAGAAAAGCTGCTCCAATTTCCAGTGGGAGGCTTTCCAGACAGGATAGTTGGGATTCTTGTGTCTCCCTACCAGAGTCAAGTAAAGACAATTAGGGAGGCTCTGCCTCCAGCCAGGTGGAGGAGAGGGACGACAACCATGTTGATTGGACTGTGTGGATTTGATGGCCTAGTACATCAGAACCACGTAAGTATAAAGCCCTGGTAGACACTGGTGCACAGTGTACAATGATGCCATCAAATCATAAAGGGTCAGTATCCATCAGTATTGAAGGAGCGACTGGGGGATCTAAGGAATTGACTGTATTAGAGGCTGAAGTGAGCCTAACCTACTATCTGCCATGGACTGATCCAGACTGCGCTGGAACAAGGTAGAGCTCCAGAACACCTGCAACACATTGATGACATAATTGTATGGGGTGATACAGCAGCAGAAGTCTTCAAGAAAGATGAGAGAATAATTCAAATTATTTTGAAAGCTGCTTTTGCCATAAAGAGAGGTAAGGTCAAGGGACCTGCCCGAGAGATTCAGTTTTGGGGAATTAAATGGCAAGATGGGCATCACCAGATCCCGATAGAGGTGATTAACAAAATAACAGCTATGTCTCCAACAACTAGCAAAAAATAAACACAAGCCTTCTTAGGTGTTATGGGTTTCTGGAAAATGCATATTCCAGATTACAGCCAGATTTTGCGCTGTCTCTATCAAGTGACTCAAAAGAAATATGATTTTCAATGGGGCCCTGACCAACGACAAGCCTTTTAACAAATTAAACAAGATATTTTTCCAGTCCACACAAGACAAGGTATTAAGAATGTGCTCTATACTGCAGCTGGGGACAATGGTCCTACCTGGAGTGTCTGGCAAAAGGCACCAGGTGAGACTTGAGGTTGACCTCTAGGGTTTTGGTGTAGACGATATAAGGATACATGGAGTAAGTGGATTGCATTAATCACACAGCAGGCTCAAATAGGGAAACCTAATCGCCCAGGGATCTTGGAAATGATCACAGACTCGCTGGAAGGCAGAGATTTTGGAGTATCACCTGAAGAAGAGGAGGTGATGCGTGCTGAAGAAGCCCCACCATAATGAATTACCAGAGATGGAAAGGAACGGTTTATCTCGCAGGGGCAAAAGGATGCTGGGACAGGAATTAGCAGGGCTCATTTGGAGAGCTTTAAACAAGACTCGAAGAGGAAATGGGGTTGTAGCTGGGCTTGCATCAGTGGGGCATCACTCTAGACTTGATGAAGGCTGGGAGGCCTCCCATATCCCTAGGGTGGAATCAGTGTGCTCAGCTCGCTCTCTGAAATGCCTGTAGACCAATGCATGCAGCATGGGGAATAAGCAGGAGGAGTTAGAAACCTGTGTTTGGGCAGAAGACTATGACCTGGTGGCAATTACAGAGACATGGTGGGACAGCTCACATGACTGGAATGTGGTCATGGATGGCTATGTCCTCTTCAGGAAAGACAGGTCAGCCAGGCATGCTGGTGGAGTTGCTCTTTAGGTGAGAGAGCAACTACAATGTATTGAGTATTGTCCAGGCACGGATGAGGAGCGAGTTGAGAGTCTATGGGTGAGAATTAAGAGGCAGGCTGGCAGGAGTGACACTGTTGTGGGCATCTATTACAGGCCACCACATCAGGGTGAGGAAGCTGATGAAACCTTCGACAGACAGCTGAGAACAGCCTCACAATCACAGGCCCTGGTTATTTTAACTTCCCTGATATTTGTTGGAAGGACTACTCAGTCAGCCAGCCACAGTCTAGGAGGTTCCTCCAGTGCCTTGATGATAACTTTCTGATGCAAATGGTGGAGGAGCCAACTAGGAGAGGTACACTGCTGGATCTCATCCTCACTAACAAGGAGGGTCTGGCTGAAGAAGTAAAGGTTGAGGGCTGCCTTGGTTGCAGCGACCATGAGATGGTGGAGTTCAGCATCTTATGTGGCAGGAAAAGAATACCAAGCAGAATGACAACCCTGGACTTCAGCAGGGCCAACTTTGGCCTTTTCAAAGAATTGCTAGGGGAAATCCCATGGGAAAGGGTACTTGAAGGTAAGGGGCCCAAGATAGTTGGTTAGCATTCAGAGATTGCATCTACCAGGCTCAAGATCAGAGCATCCCAACACATAGGAAGTCAAGGAAGGGAGCCAGGAGACCTACTTGGTTAAAAAGGGAACTGCTGGGCAAGCTCAAGTGGAAGATGAGAGTTTACAGATCATAGAAAGAGGGGCTGGCCACTTGGGAAGAATGTAAGGCTGTTGCCAGAGGATGGAGGGAGGCAATAGGAAAGCTAAGGCCTCCTTAGAATTAAACCTGGTGAGAGGGTTCAAGGACACCAGAAAGAGTTTTTTCAAATACATGGCAGATAAAACTAACACCAGAGGCAATGTAGGCCCACTGATGAATGAGGTGGGTGCCCTGGTGACAGAAGATACAGAGAAGGCAGAGTTACTGAATGTCTTCTTTGTCTCTGTCTACACTGCAGGAGGCTGTCCTGAGGAGCCCCGTACCCCTGAGGCCCCAGAGGAAGGCAGGACAATGGAGGAGTTTGCCTTGATTAATGAGGACTGTGTTAGGGAGCAATTAGGCAATCTTGACATCCATAAATCCATGGGTCTGGATGGGATGCACCCATGGGTGCTGAGGGAGCTGGCTGAGGTCATTGCTGGACCACTCTCCATCATCTTCGCCAAGTCTTTGGAAACGGGAGAGGTGCCTGAGGACTGGAGGAAAGCAAATACTATAGACTAGTCAGCCTCACCTCCATCCCCGGGAAAGTGATGGAACTGCTTATCCTTGGGGCCATCTCAAGGCATATCAAGGATAAGAGGGTCATTAGGGGCAGTCAACATGGCTTCACCAAGGGGAAGTCCTGCTTGACCAACCTCATAGCCTTTTACGAGGACATAACAAGGTGGATAGATGATGGAAAAGCAGTGGATGTGGTCTACCTTGACTTCAGTAAACCATTTGACGTAGTCTCCCACAGCATCCTTACAGCTAAACTGAGGGAGTGCAGCCTGGACGATAGAGTAGTGAGGTGGACTGCGAACTGGCTGAAGGAAAGAAGCCAGAGAGTCATGGTCAATGGAGTGGAGTCTAGCTGGAGGCCTGCATCTACTAGAATGCCTCAGGGGTCAGTACTGGGGCCGGTATTATTCAATATATTCATCGGTGATTTGGATGAGGGAATAGAGTGTACTATCAGCAGGTTTGCTGATGACACCAAGCTGGGAGGAATGGCTGACACTCCAGAAGGCTGTGCTGCCATCCAACGAGACCTGGACAGGCTGGAGAGTTGGGCGGGGAAAAATGTAATGAAATATAACAAGGGAAAGTGTAGAGTCTTGCATCTGGGCAAGAACAACCCCAGGTTCCAGTATAAGTTGGGGAATGACCTATTAGAGAGAAGCATAGGGGAAAGGGACCTGGGGGTCCTGGTGGACAGCAGGATGACCGTGAGCCAGCACTGTGCCCTTGTGGCCAAGAAGGCAAATGGCATCCTGGGGTGTATTAGAAGGGAGGTGGTTAGTATGTGGAGAGAGGTTCTCCTTCCCCTCTACTCTGCCCTGGTGAGACCACACCTGGAATATTGTGTCCATTTCTGGGCCCCTCAGTTCAAGAAGGACAGGGAACTGCTGGAGAGAGTCCAGCGCAGGGCAACAAAGATGATTAAGGGAGTGGAACATCTCCTTTAAGGGAGTGAAGCATCTCCCTTATGAGGAAAGGCTGAGGGAGTTGGATCTCTTTAACTTGGAGAAGAGGAGACTGAGGGGTGACCTCATTAATTTTTATAAATATGTAAAGGGTTAGTCTCAGGTGGATGGACCCTTGTCTCTTCTCAGTGACAACCAATGATAAGACAAGGGGCAATGGGTGCAAATTGGAACACAGGAGGTTCCACTTTAATATGAGAAGAAATTTCTTCACAGTGAGAATGACAGAACACTGGAACCAGCTGCCCAGGGAAGTTGACAAGTCTCCTTCTCTGAAGACATTCAAAACTCGCCTGGACACATTCCTGTGTAACCTCATCTAGGTGTTCCTGCTCTGGCAGGGTGATTGGACTAGATGATCTTTCGAGATCCCTTCCAATCCCTATCATTCTGTGAGTCTGTGATTATCAACAGTGTTTTGTGCACAAATCCCGAAACATATGCCCATAGTTGTTAATATGAAGAAAATTAACTCTGTTCCAGACAAAATCAGCACATTCTCCACCGCTTATTCTATACCATTTATATCATGCTCAGGTGCCACACTATCCAATACATCCTCATTATCACCCCCTTTCCCATCTTTTGATGTAATATACAGATATGATTCCCTTAGTCTACGGACCACCCCTGTAAAATGCCTTTTAAATATCCACTGAGTTAATTTAGTCCATGACTTTGGGCTCCATCTGTTATGGTGGTTACTCAGGATAGGAGAGGTGATGTGTTTTGTGGAGTTATTGGGCACCAAAGCCAGCTCAGGTCAGGACACTGTTGCATTTGCACTGCCTCTTGTAAGGCTGTCCTCCACTGGTTCTGGTGGTTCCTGCTTCAGTAATTTCTATAACACACAACGCAAATAATGGGTTACAACAATTTAAAGGTATTTCCATTACAATTTCCAGTCCTGGTCCCTTTTGTTATAGTTGTAACTAGTCTCGGGAGCTGTATTTTGTTTTTGTAAACTGTATCCAAGATCCTCACCTTATCTTGAAATTTCACAGGTTGTATACAAGTTTTATCTTAGTTTGAGAAAAGAGAACTGAAAGTTAGTTCTCAGTTAGTCCTTATCTTGAAAGGATAGGATGTGCTGAAAATGCACATCTAAGAAATCCAAGAATTTTACATGATTTCACAATGAATACAGGAATAGTGCGCATGTGCAGTGACAAAAGGTGAAAAGTACACAGGTGAAGAAGACTCCTTACTTCATCCTGAAGACCCCCTGAACGACCACCAGAGGACACTGCGCATGCTTAGAGTAGTTCCAAGGTGTTGCAACTGATATTGTGAAATAGTGGTGTAATCTGATGAATATGCAATACATACGTTGTAACCCTAATGAATATGCATGTAACCAAATTGTATAAATGTAGTGGAGTTTGAATCAGTGGTCGAAGCCAGCTTTGGGTGCGAACCCCTGTTTTCCCAGTGCTGAAATAAAAGCACCGCATATAACTACACCCGTGGTTATGTGTCTCCTTTGCTAACATTTTGGCTATCCAGATGGGACCTCATGGGCACTGCTGAGGCAGATCGTGTCTTGATCCTGCTCCAGCTAGCACCGAGGTATTCTTGGGGAGCGCATCGCACGCGACCGACCCTCCGCTGCCCTCGACGGACCTCTGATTGGTAAGAAGGTGCTTTTATTATTATTTGGGTACTCAATATCTGGTCTGGTCCTGGTAGCTTGCCGGTCAGACGCGGCGAAAGCCACGCTTGGTTGGGCAGGGAGCTCCTGATCGGTAAAGCCTATAGGCGCCGTCCGTCAGACAGAGGGAAACCTCTGCAGGTTCGGCATTTGGTCTGGTTCCTGAATCCTGGTTCCTGAATCCTGGTTTCTGAATTTATTCTAGTCTGGTTCCTGAATCCTGGTTCCTGAATCCTGGTTTCTGAATTTATTCTAGTCTGGTTCCTGAATCCTGGTTTCTGAATTTGTTCTGGTCTGGTTCTTGTATCTGGTCTGCTTCTTGTATTTGTTTTTATTTGGTTTGGTTTGGTTTGGTCCTTGTATTTGCGTTTGTTTTAATATGTCTAATTCAAAAGTATCACCGCTGAATTGTTTATTGAAACATTGGAAGGAGGCTGGTTTTGGACAATCTATGCATAAAAAGAAGTTAATCGAATATTGTACTCACTGGTGGCGCGAATATAAACTACCTAATGAAGTACAGTGGCCACCGGAGGGGACTTTGAATCATGAAATTATTGCTGAGTTAATGAGGTTCTGTCAGAGAGAGGGCAAATGGGACGAAGTTCAATATGTTGATCTCTTTTTCTATCTTGAATGACAGCATGATTGGAGGAAGGGTTTCGGACTGATGTTAGTGCAGAGTAATAATGAAAATAAGTGTACGGGATGTAAAACGGAAAAGAGATGTATGACATGTTTGGCTGTGGAAAATAGCAGTGGTAATGATTGAAAGACAGATTTACTTCTGAGGAAACGGTATCAGTTAGACCCTCTGCGCCTATCCCTCTTGCTGATAGTGATGATGACTCAAGTGATGATAAGGAGGTCATAACTGGTGTAAAAGGGATAACGGTAACCCCAGTGTCTCACCGAACTAGAAACAGGGAAAAAAAAAGGAAGCGCAAAAGAGGGGAGGATCATCAAATGTAATGGCACTCCTGCGGCAAGCAGTAGGTGTTGGGGGGGAACCAGTCTATGTAAAAGTCCCGTTCTCGCCAGGGGATTTAGTAATCTGGAAGCAATCAGCCGGTCCTTATGGGGAAAACCCAGATAAGGTTGCAAAAGTAATTAAGATGATAATTAAGACGCAGAATCCTGATTGGGATGATTTACAAGTTATTTTGGATACATTAATGGATTCTACAGAAAAAGGTATGGTTATATGGATTGCAAGGGATAAAGTGAGAGAAGATATCCGGAATGGGAAAGTAGAGGGCAATGTTGATGAGAACTTTCCAAAAGAAGATCCCCGATGGAATTATAATACAGGAGGCGGGTTATGCCATCTCCGGAGATATCAGGATTGGTTATTGATTGGTGTTCAAACTGCTATGCCGAAGCAAATGAATTGGTCAAAATTGTGTAACGTAAGGCAGGAAAAGAACAAGTCTCCCTCAGCTTTTTTAGAAAGACTGAAAGAAGCTGCCAAAAGATATACGGATTTAGATATAGAAATGGAACAAGCAAAAACTCAGTTGGTTCAGTTGGACAGGACAGTCTCAAGATGACATTCGAAAGAAATTGTAGAAATTAGAAGATGCACATTTAAGGGATTTGGACGTAATGTTAGAAACAGCTTGGAAAGTTTACAATAATAGAGAAAAAGAGCAGTCGAGATGTCACCATCAAAATTTGTTAGCTTTGATCCAGGGACAAGGCAGGGGAGTAGGGGTCCATGGTAGAGGAGCTGGAAATAGTCGAGGAGGAGGTCGGGGACGTGGTTTGTGGAATACCCAAGGAACTCCCCTGAGACCCCTTGTGAGGCTTGGCATAAATCAATGTGCTTATTGTAAGCAGGAAGGACACTGGAAGAATGAATGCCCTGCTAAGAACCCCGCGGGTCAGGTGTCCAATGCGGCGGGAAATGCAGTACAAACTATGGTGTTGGGGGAATACAGTAATGACAGCTGACTATATGAAAGCATGCAAGAGAAAACTCAGAATAAGGAGCCCTTAGTGAAAATACAAGTGGAAGACCAGGACGTAAGATTTTTAGTAGACACAGGGGCTACTTACTCTGTATTAAATTCCTTACGGGGGCGAGAGGTCACAGAGCTACAACAATTGTTGGTGTCACAGGGAAGGAGGAAGTATGGCCATTCCTGCAACCCTTGGATTTGTGTTTTAGAGAAAAGTAACTAACACACGAGTTCTTATATGTTCCAGATTGTCCAGTTTCTCTTTTAGGACAAGATTTGCTGACTAAATTAGATGCCATAATAACATTTGAGGATGGAGATTTGATAATGAAAATTACGGAGTCAAAGGTAGGACAAATTTTACTATTAAAGGAAAATCCAATTGTAAAGATACCACAGGCAGTAGAAGACGCAGTGATTCCCACAGTATGGGAAACCGACATACCCGGGAGGTCAAAAGCAGCTAAACCTGTGAAAGTGGAGCTGAAGGAAGGTGCTAAACCAGTACGATTGAGGCAGTACCCGTTGAAATTAGAAGCTAGATTAGGAATAGTATCTTTGATTGAGAAATTCTTGAAATATGGAGTTCTAGAAGAATGTGAATCAGAATATAATACTACAATCTTTCTGGTAAAGAAACCTGATGGTAGCTATCGACTAGTCCAGGACTTACGAGCAATAAACCAAATCACTAAGGATATACATCCCATAGTGGCAAATCCATATACCTTGTTAACATCTGTGAAAGAGGAATATAAATGGTTTACAGTTCTTGATTTAAAAGATGCCTTCTTCTGCATACCCCTTGACCAGGAAAGTAAAAAGCTATTTGCTTTCGAATGGGAAAATCCACACAACGGAAGAAAGACCCAATTAACCTGGATGCGCCTTCCACAAAGGTATAAACCATGTGCATGCTATCTGTGCTATCTCAGAACCACGAAACATACATGAATTAAGATATTTTCTAGGAATGACAGGATGGTGCAGGCTCTGGATCATGGACTGTGGGTTTATTGCCAAACCTTTATATGAGGTGCAGAAGAATAAGACCTTAGAGTGGGGAAAGCCGCAACAAGAAGCTTTCCAAAAATTGAAACAAGCTCTAATAAAAGCACCTGCTTTGAGCCTACCTGACTTAAGTAAAGACTTTCAGTTATTCGTACATGAATGACAGAGACTTGCCCTAGGGATATTAACCCAATGTCTGGGATCCTGGAAAAGGCCCCTAGGTTATTTCTCTAAAAAACTTGATCTGGTAAGTGCTGGATGGCCGGCATGCTTTGTGGGCAGTGGCTGCTACCGTGATATTAATCCAGGAAGTTTGGAAACTGACCATGGGGAAAAAGATTGAAGTATTTGTATCCCACATGGTGACTACTGTATTGGAACAAAAGGGGGACCATTGGCTTTCCCCAAGCAGAATGATGAAATATCAAGCGATCCGGACAGAACAAGATGATGTTATCCTAAAAACAACTAACCTAATGAATCCAGCTGTGTTTTTAAACGCTGAGACTGAAGAAGAAGATCTGGGACATGATTGTGTGGAGGTCATCAAATACACCCACGCAAGTCGTCCCAATCTGAAGGATACCCCATTGGAGGAGACGGATTGGGAACTTTTTACTGATGGCAGTAGTTTGTCAGGAATTGGCTCAAGGAGCATGGACATGAGTCCATGAGTCCACTGTACGAGCAGAGCCCATTTTAGCTGACATAAGTAGGCCTTAGTTAGCTTGACTATTAGGCCGGGGGGGAAGGGGGAAATGGAAAACTACTGACTAAGGCAGGGTCTGCATGTCTTGAAGAGATAAGAACCAGAAGATTGGGGAATGATTGGGGAATGTCTTTGAAGAGCCAGAAGACTGGGAAATGTCTTTGAGAAGAGATAAGAGTCAGAGGAAGGAAAGCAGAATGCGCATAGTTAGCTAAACCCAAGTAGGTGGAGTAAGTAAATGTAAGCTTTAAGTGCTAATCCTGTTAGATAGAGACAAGTATGCATAATTATGGTGTTTGGTATAAATACGCGCTATCCCGGGCAATAAAGTTGAATCATGCTTTATCACTCACATTGAGTCGGCCTGCATGTTTTCCTCAGCCGCGAACTCGCAGTAGTTTTGTGGAAAGCGGAGTGCGGTACACAGGATATGCGATTACTACTGCCAAAACAGTAATTGAAGCTAAATCCCTACCACCAAACACATCAGCACAGACAGCTGAGTTGATTGCCCTAACTAGGGCATTGGAGCTCAGTGAGGACAAAAGGGTCAATATTTGGACTGATTCAAAATATGTGTTCGGTGTTGTTCATGTGCATGGAGCCCTCTGGAAAGAGCGTGGACTACTTTCCTCTCAAGGAACAAACATCAAGTACCAGAAGGAAATATTAAAATTGATTAATGCCGTTCAAAAGCCATCGCGAGTTGCCATCATGCACTGTAAAGCTCATCAGAGTGGAACATCGAAAATTATTGAAGGAAATCGGCTCGCTGATCAGACAGCTCGATCAGTGGCATGACAAGTTTGGACAATGGTGGGTCTTGTCTCCCAGAAGGTAAGAGCAATTGATTTATTACCTTCAGAGGCACCTAAATATTCTACAGAAGATGAGGGATTGGCAAATTTAGTAAAAGCCAGGAAGGATAATTCTGGGTGGCGTGTAACAGTCCAATGAACAAGTTGTGGTGCCAGTTACGACTATGAGAGGAATACTTCAGGCAGAACACCAGAAGTGTCATTGGGGTGCAGAAGCATTGGTAACACATCTGAGAAAATGGATTATCTCAGTCCAGATGTTAACAATGGCAAAGTCTATCACAGCTAAGTGTGAAATTGGATTGAAAAATAATCCTTTAGTAAAAAGAAAGATAGATATGGGGAAAATTAAGACAGGAGTACAACCAGGAGATTATTGGCAAATAGATTAGGTGGAACTCCCCAGGACTTGAGTATTCAGATATGTATTAGTTGGGGTAGATACCTTTTCAGGATGGCCGGAAGCCTTCCCTTGTCGCACCAACCAGGCACAAGAAACTGTAAAATGGTTACTAAGGGAAATGATCTGACAGGGGACCACACTTTGTTGCTGAAGTCGTAACACAGTTTGGGAATTAAATGGGAATTACATACCCCATGCATGGAGACCCCAGTCTAGTGGACAGGTGGAGAGAAAGGAAGAAAAAAAAAAAAAAAAAACAAAACTAAAAAGGCAACTTAGCAAGATTTGTCAGGAACCAAAAATTCAATAACACTGAAGCCGCTGTGTATTAGGATTAAACCTAGGAGCGGAATGTTAGTTAAGCCCATACGAAATTTTTTATGGCAAACCATATGAAGCACCTGATCCAAATCCAAGTGTGTATGTAAAGGGTAATCAGAATTTATACAGTTACGTGTTTCGTTTGCTAACAGCGGGACAGTAGCGGGTGAACCCCAGCCCGGCCCGCTCCGCCGCCGGAGGGAACAGTGCTGTGCTGTGTGGGGACCAGCCCTGCCCGGCTGTGATGCTGCCCGCAGCCGGTCCCAGCCCTGGGCAGACCTACGGGGCCATGCTGGTCGCCACCATGTTCCTGCAGTCTGTCTGCGTGGCCGTCACCCTCCTCTACCTCACCAATGAACTCAAACAGCTCCAGGACACGTACTCCCAGAGCAGCATTGCTTGTCTCACTAGGGAGGAAATGGGAAATTTCATCCAAAACTTGGATCTAATTGAAAGCGAAGACAGAGCAGCTGACCCCTGCTGGCAAGTAAAGTGGCACCTGGGAAAGGTAATTTAAAGGATGTCGAAAAGCTACGAGGAAAACATATCTGCAGTCAACGCTGACAGAGTGCTGACGCTGTCACAGACCGATGGGCAGCAGCTGCGTGGTCCCATTGTGGCAGAATGCAACCCCCCCTCTCTCTCCCCCTCTCTGCCCCCACTCTCCCCCTCCCTCCTTCAGTATGGAGGAGTGGGCACATCTCCCTCTCTCCCGGCTACTTGGGGCTAACAGCTTCTTTTGTCTGGCCCCAGAGCACCCTGACCAGGGTCATTAGCAATGGTAGGGAGTGCCGAAGCCACTGGGCGCCCACGCCCAGGGTGGGGGATGTTTTTGGGAGGCTTCGGGGGCACCCACAGTCAGTGTGGGGGGTGCAGAGGAACTAAAACAATCCCTACAGTCAGCTCTGATCAGATAACAAAAACGGGATTCTCGTCGAAACTCCGCCCATTGTCGCAGAGTTTCTCGGAGCACGAGCTTTGCCACTGCCACCAGTAGCCACGGCCCCCCCGCTCCCCGGGATGGAGACTGCGCTTGCCTCGCCGCCACGGCTGTGAGTAAAACTTCTCGCAGAATTGCGAGTATATTTATATTTTCCGTGCACACATGCACATATAACTCTCCGTGCTCCATATGAGCACGTGTAAAATTAATCCTCTCAGAATTGCGGGTGTATTTTCCTTCCATGCACATATGCACGCGTAACTTTCCGTGCACATTTGCACACGTACTTTCCGTGCTTAATACAAGCACGTATACTTTCCGTGCACATTTGCACGTGTACTTTAAATTATTTCCTCGCACAATCGCGAGTGTATTTTCCTCCCGTGCTTCCACGTAAGCACGTGTAATATTCCGTGCACATTTGCACGTGTAAGTAAATTAACCCTCGCAGGATTGCGAGTGTATTATATATTTACCCTCGCGGAATCGCGAGTGTACACTTTCTGTACTCACTACGAGTACGTGTATCTCTTTAAAAATAATCCTGCACCGGGTTTGGGAAAGTGGGTTCTTCTCTGGGACTCAGGGGCGACTCTGGCATTGTTTTGAGTGAAGCCACGTGCATGCACTCTGTGGAACGCCTGTTGTATTGGTTGCTGCCCCTAAATAATTTTCCTCGACTGATATCCGAACTTTTATTTAAGTCACTTTTGGAGTGCTAAAACCCTGTTTCTCACCGGTTTAATAAAAGTTGTTTTGGACTCTGTTGTCCCTTAAATTAACCTCGGAGTGCATTCCGTGACACCCATCAACAGGATTGTGGCACATCTGACGGGCGACAGCAACAGGAAGAATTCCCTGTCCCCACGCATAGATTCCTCACCCAGGAGAGGGAATGAAGAAAAAAAAACAAAACCAAAAACAAAACAAAACAAAAAAAAACCAAACAAAACAAAAACAAAAACAAAAAACAACAACAACAAAAAACCACAACCCTGGGAATTGTCAAGAAAAGGCCACTCTTTCCTTTACAATGTGGAACAGAGAAATGGTGAGTTAGTGATACCCCAGACAGGCTTTTATTACATCTACTCACAAATTTATTTTCGTTTCCGTGAAAACAAGAACGAGGATTCAGATTTATTAGCACAAGTCAGGAACCCCAAACAGCTCGTCCAATATGTTTACAAACTGACTAGTTACCCAGAGCCCATTTTGCTCATGAAAAGTGCAAGAACAAGCTGCTGGTCTAAAAAGGCAGAATATGGACTTTACTCCATCTACCAAGGTGGCGTGTTTCAGCTGAAAAAAGAGGACAGGATTTTCGTCTCCATCAGTAATGGTGACATAGCTGACATGGACAAAGAAGTAAGTTTTTTTGGGAGCCTTTATGATTGCTTAAAAGATTAAAACTGTGCTCCAAAGAAGCCATGATGAGGGTCAGTTGTTGAAAGAGCTGATTAAAATGGAGTGAAAATGCATTGTCTAGGAATAGAAAAGCATTTTCAAAGGGGGGAAATGTTACAGTTGTAACTAAGTTTTGTAAACTATATCCAAGATTCTTACCTTATCTTGAGTGTTTGCAGATTGTATAAAAAAAGAGAATTGAAAGTTAGTCCTCAGTTAGTCCTTATCTTATCTTGAAAGGATAGGATGTGCTGAGAATGCACATCTAAGAAATCCAAGAATTTTACATGATTTCACAATGAACATAGGAATAGCGCGCATGTGCAGTGACAAAAGGTGAAAAGTACACGAGTGAAGAAGACTCCTTACTTCATCCTGAAGACCCCCTGAACGACCATCAGAGGACACTGCGCATGCTTAGAGTAGTTCCAAGGTGTTGCAACTGATATTGTGAAATAGTTGTGTAATCTGATGAATATGCAATACATACGTTGGTATGTAACCAAATTGTATAAATGTAGTGGAGTTCGAATCAGTGGTTGAAGCCAGCTTTGGGTGTGAACCCCTGTTTTCCCAGTGCTGAAATAAAAGCACCGCATATAACTACGTCCGTGGTTATGTGTCTCGTTTGCTAACACTCCGATGTCTGGTTCAGTCTGAGGGTCCTCAGGGTGCTGGTATTCTCTTGGTGAGGCTGAGCTGGTATTCCCTTTGGTGAGACTGGTAGGCCCTGGTGAAGCTGGTGTTCCCTCGATGAGACTGGTATTCCCCCCCGATGAGACTGGACAGGCCCTTAGATGAGACTGGTATTCCCTCCCTAGCCATGCTGGTTTCGGTGGGCTTTTATAGCTCCCAGAGTAGAGGAAAGTCTTGGGGCGGGGGGGGGCAGAAGTGGTGATTGTGAAAGAGGGACAAGTCTGGACAAGTCCTGGGCGACATTGAGGGTCTCCCTTTGTGTTGTGCCGAAATCCAGGGGGAAATGGTGATTGCAAAAGATTCGACAAGCCCTGGGCCATGATAAAGGGGTCTCCACTTTTCCCCTTTGTTTGCCAAGCTGGGCATCTCAGGAGATGGGGCTATGTGCCCTCCAGCACATCCTCCATCTCCTGTCTCCTGTTGGTCAGCCAGCCTGATCTGTGGCTCGTTAGCTCGTCGTTGGTGTGTAGATCGCCGTTCCCCCTGCTCTGGATGTGTCTTCTCCTGGCTGAACTAGTCACAATGTTTTCAGCCATGATCCTTATCAATGATCAACAGTCCCTTGACCTTACTTTGTTTTATAGCAAAACCTGCTTGCAGAAGAATTTTATCTCAAAAACTTCCTCTGCTGTGTCGCCCCACATGATGTTGTCAATGTACTGCAGGTGTTCCGGAGCTTTGCCCTGCTCCAGTGCAGTCTGGATCTGGCAATTGGTGAAGCTGTGTTTCCACCCCTGGGGCAGTTGATTCCAGGCATACTGTACATCCCTCCAGGTGAAAGCAAACTGTGGCTTGTACTCTGCCACCAAAGGAATTGAGAAAAAATGCATTAGCAATGTCATACCACTTGGCTGCCTTTGACTCCAGTTCATATTGCAACTCTAGCATGTCCAGCACGACGGCACCTAACGGTAGCATGACTTAATTCAGATAGTCTACTGTTAGTCTCCACTCTCCCCTAGGCTACCGCACTGGCCAAATGGGACTGTTAAAGGGGGAGTGAGTCTTACTGATCACTCCTTGGCTCTCCAGTTGATGAATCAACTTATGGATATCAGAGAGTCTCGACTAGTGTGATATTGCAGCCAGCGCACTGCCATCATAGCAATTGGTACCTGCTGTTCTTTGACCCCCAGCAATCCTAAAACAGAAGGGTCCTCCGAGAGACCAGGCAAAGTAGGCAGCTGTTTAATGCCCTGTCTCCACGGATGCTATGTCAAATGCCCACCAATACTTTTTTGGGTCCTTAAAATACTTCAGAGGTAGACTATACCAAGGATGCATGGAGAATCTGGGCCAGTCACAATGGAGTGCTTTTGCCAGTCTTTCCAATCACACTCACCTCACCATCTAATACAGTCAATGGTTGGGATTCCCCTGTCACTCCAGAAATACTAATGGGTTCTGCCCCTTTATAATTTGATGGAATTAGAGTACATTGGGCCCCGGTGTCCACTGGAGCTTTGTACTCTTATGGGTCTGACGTTCCAGGCCATCGAATCCACACAGTCCAATAAACCCAGTTGTACCTCTCCTCCACCTGGTTGGAGGCAGAGCCCCTCTAGTCCTGGTCATAGTATTCATTGTTTCCTTTTTCAAGAACTTATCAAAAGCCCCTTCAAGAGGGGCTCAAGATCAGCTCTTCTACTCTGTCTGGGGAACTGCCCACTGGAAACTAGAGCAGCATTTTTCCTGGCAGAATCACCTCTTGTGGTTGTCTTTCCTTGCAACTCATGTACCCATGCCTCTAGGACTGAAGTAGGTTTCCCATCCCACCTCCTCATATCTTCTCCATGGTCACGCAGGAAAAACCACAGGGTGTCCTGTTTTGTATAACCTTAATATTCTCTCTCTTGATTGAAAAGACACTCTTTCCAAGTAGCTGAGACCCTGGGCTGTACAGGTGGGGAGCAGAACTTGTCTTTGAAACACTGGAACTCTCAGGATAATTTTTCAGCTGGCATGTCTGGCAGTTTCTCCAAAACCAAGATGCAGTCCCACACGGAGGAAGATAGACTTCCCTCCTATCGCTGGAGCTGGCCGGCCAATTAATCCACTGTTTGTTCCTTACCTTCTTTCCAGGATATTACTGCCAATAAGCTGGCATAGGATGATGGTGCACTCTGCAGGAACTTAATGTCACATGGGTTGTGTGCATTGGATTTCATCAGGATCTGTGGGTAAATCGTGGTTATTGGGTTCATTACAAATCACCTCCAGCACAGCTAATTCTCTCAGGTAATGGATACCTTTCTCCATGATGGTGCACTTACCTGGGTGACAGGTAACATCTTCTTTGAAGGGGTACCTTTCCTTCACACTGTCAAGGTTTAATTGCAAGGCAATAATAAACCGTGGCAGATGTTCTCTGTTAATCCTCCCCACCCTCTCCCCTCTCCACATAGGAAAAAGTCCTCGCTAAGGGAAGGTGACAGGAAGGAAAAAGGGAGAGAGACTTCAAGTTGGAAAGGTTTTAAAAGGCTTTACTAATGCTACTAACAAATAGAGAAAATATACAAAAATATACAAAATCAATCTTGCATGTCCCAGGGTAGAGCAGCGTTGCCCAATATGGAGTTGGCGTGACTCTAGCAGCTGCAGGGCAGGCACCCGGAAGTCCTGGGCAGGACTTCACAGCAAATTGGAAGCTAGATTCAGGGATGCTGGGCCTGGAAGTAGGCCTGGGATTTGCAGGGACAACATCCTCTTCAGATGCTGGCCATGATCAAAGAAAGCGAGAACCTTGTGATCTCCCTCTTTTATAAGGTGTATGATGTGGATGGGATGGAATACTCAGTTGGTCAATTTTAGTCACCTGTCCTGTCCACCCCTCCTTGCAAATACGCTCCTCTCCCTTATGGAACATGTGAAATTTTATCAGTCCTTGGTTGTTATAGCAACAAATCTAAACATGAGCTTCTTCTGCATTCCATTGATCATCTTATCAGTCCTGGAGGAAACAGTGTCTCAAAAAATATGCATCTAAATTCAGAAAAGTGCAGTTACTTAGAAGGTACTTCAAAGAACTTAGCTGAAAGGAAAATTCACTAAAAGAGAACTGGTGTTGTTTTTAACAAATCCAGGACACACACCCAACAGAAATCGCCTCCAGAGGCTGAGGGTTTCTGTCTTTTTTCCAAGCAACTTGTCAATTCTCCCTTCCCTCAACAGGAATCCCAGTTGCTTGGCTTCGCTACCCTGTAATTCCAAGCTACCAGCCTTGTTATGCCAGCATCAGAGCAGCCAAGCAACAATGTGCTCACCATCCCGGCGGCTGAAATCCTTTGGCATATCCTGCAGCTCACCTGGGGATAGAGATAAGGATTATCTGTGGTTCTGCCCCCTTCTCCTGTTCTCATGATGGGCTGGGTCATCATCATCCCTTAATAAGTGAACCGATTTCTTTGCGTATTTCTTTTTCTGTATAGGGGCAACTGAAACAGACACAGGTTGGTTCTCTGATTCAGCTACAGCACCTGCTGCCTGGGCCTGGGTAACCACAGTGCACATCACTGGGGTTTAAGCAGTTGCAGTGTTTGGTGCAAGGGTTGGAGGAGCCGCAGCGCCTGTTGGCTTGTTATTCCTTTTTTTGCCCTGGGGATACTGCATGGTGTTGAGCAGTGTTTGACAGATACTGGCCAGGGCCTAGCACAGTGCAGTAAGTTGTGCTTCTTTGGAATAGCCAGAGCATTTTCCTTTTAAATATTCTATCACCTCATCAGGGTCCTGCAGTTGTTCAGGAGTGAAATTTCAAACCATCATAGGCAAGAAAATCTCTAGATACCTGCCCATGTTTTCCCACATGCCATTCCACCCATGACCATGCAACATCAGGGCAAATCTTTGGGTAATATTCTTAACGCATAATTTTGTAACCCTGTATATGACCTGAGACACATTCAGGCAACACAGTGACAAAAGTGTGCTAGCTTGAATATCCCCAGGGTGTTCAAAATCCTCAAAAACTGTTGTACCTAAGCCAGAGGAGAACAGGAATGTGAAAAAGTCTTCTCCATAGACTGGGTGCAACTACTAATCAATTCCGAGAGATGGCACCCGACATATGGAAATATCCACAATATCATCTAAAATTACCAACAGAGACATGTAAGATATGAAATCACAATCTCATAAGTGATAGAATCATAAAAATCACAGAATCATTTTGCTTGAAAGAGTCCCTTAAGATCGAGTCCAACGATAACCTAAATCTAAAAGTAAACCATGTCCCTGAGGGCCTCAATCATGTGTCTTTTAAATAACTCCAGGAATGGTGACTCTACCACTTCCCTGGGCAGCCTGTTCCAGTGCTTCACAACCCTTTCCATGAAGAAATGTTTCCTAATATCCAATCTGAACCTCCCCTGGTGCAATTTGAAACCATTTCCTCTCATCCTATCATTTGCTACTTGGGAGAAGAGACCAACACCCTCCATGCTACAGCCTTCTTTCAGATAGTTGTGGAGGGTGATAAGGTCTCCCCTCAGCCTCCTTTTTTTCAGGCTAAACAGCCTCAGTTCCCTCAGCCACTCCTCATATGTCTTGTGCTCCAGACCCCTCACCAGCCTTGACGCCCTCCTCTGAAGTCTCTCCAGCATCTCAATGTCTTTCCTGTGGTGAGGGGCCCAAAACTGAACACAGCATTTGAGGTGGGGCCTCACCAGCATGAGTACAAGGGGACAATCACTTCTCTAGTGCTGCTGGCCACACAATTTCTGATGCAAGCCAGGATGCTGTTGGCCTTCTTGGCCACCTGGGCAAATTGCTGGCTCATATTCAGCCAGCTGTTGATCAACACCTCCAGATCCTTTTCCTCCAGGCAGCTTTCCAGACACTCTTTCCCAAGCCTGTAGCATTGCATGGGGTTGTTGTGACCCTGTGGAGGGGTCTTGATAGATAAAGATCTGTTGCTGAATTAGTCAGGCTCAAAGGTATCTCAAGGCCACTTCGAGAACAGAGTCTGCTGTGAGAAAGAGGGGCGTTCCTCAATCACCAGGCTCCTGGCGTGGCGTGAATCATCGGACGTATCATCTGTGAGACTCCAGAGCACGGACAGCCCACGATACTCATTTAACAAATCCATGCTTGGAGCGTGGACGCGTGATTAGAATATAGTTACGTATATAAGGAGACTTGTTTCTGTAATAAATGGCTTAGTGTGATTCACATTGAATCGACTTGTTTTGCTTAGTCCTTATCTCGCTCTACATGACCCAACTGCAAGACTCAGCACTTGGCCTTGTTGTAACTCATACAACTGGTCTCAGACCAACAATCCAGCCAGTCCAGATCCCACTGAAGAGCCTTCCTACCTTCTAGCTGATCAACACTCCTACCCATCTTCAAACACTGAGGATATCCTCAATCCCCCCATCCAGGTCATTGATTAAGATATTAAAGAGAACTAACTGTTTCCCCTTGGATTATTTGGGCTTCATTCTGCTCCTTGTCCCTGTTTTCCAGCTCAAGGGGGTGTGTACCCGAAGCACAACTGGTCTTACTATTAAAGACTGAGGTAAAGAAGGCATTTAGCACCTCAGCTTTTCCCTCATGGTCTGTCTCCACCAGAGGGTGGAGATTCTCCTTAGCCCTCCTTTTGTTGCCAGTGTGTTTATAGAAGCATGTTTTGTTCTCTTTTACAGCAGCAGCCAGGCCCAGCTCTAGCTGAGCTTTAGCCCTTCTGATATTCTCCCTGCATAACTTCATGGCATCCTTGTATTCCTCCTGAGTAGCCTGCCCCTTCTTCCAAAGGTTATAAATTCTCCTTTTATTCCCAAGTTCCAGTCGAAGCTCCCTATTCAGCCAGGCTGGTCTTCTTCCCCACCAGCTCATCTTTTGGTACACAGGTACAGCCTGCTCCTTTAAGATTTCCTTATTGAAGAGTGACCAGCCTTCCTGGAATCCTTTGCCCTTCGGGACTGTCTCCCAAGGGACTCTGCCAACAAGCCTCAAAAGCCTCCAAAGTCTATCCTTCAGAAGCCCAAAGTAGCAGTTCTGCTGACCACATTACTTACTTCTCCAAAAATAAAAAACTCTATCATTTCATGATCGCTATGCCCAAGGCAACTTCCAATCGACACATTACCCTTCTCTAGTCATAAACAACAGTTGCAGTGGGGCACCTTCCCTAGTAGGCTCACTGACCAGCTGTGTCAGGAAGTTGTTTTCCATACACTCCAGGAGCCTCCTAGACTGTTTCCTCTCTGCTGTGTTGTATTTACAGAAAACATCTGGTTAGTTGACATCCCCCATGAGAACAAGGGCTAGCGATCATGAGACTTCTCCCAGCTGCCTGCAGAACATTTCATCTGTCTCTTCATCCTGGTTGGGTGGTCTGTAACGGACTCCCACCTGGCTGTCCACCTCATTGGCCTTCCCCTTGATTCTTACCCATAAACACTCAACCCTATCATCACCTTCATCAAGCTCAAGACAATCAAAACACTCCCTGACATATAGGACTACCCACCTCCTGTCCTTCCTTGCTTATCCCTTCTGAAGAGTTGATAGCCATCCAATGTAGCACTCCAGTTGTGGGAGTCATTCCACCATGTTTCTGTGATGGCAACTACATTGTAGTTTTTCTGCTGCACAATGTCTTCCAGCTCCTCCTGTTTGTTGCCCATGCTGTGTGCATTCGTATAGATGCACTTCAGCTGGGCTTTTGATCCATCACCTTTTTCTGGTGAGAAGCCCTAATTTATTTTCGTGGCCATTCTCAGGTGCTTCCACAGCTTCTAACACATCTATAAGCCTTGTGTCTCTTTTACCGCATGGCGCTCCATCCCCTACCTCCACTGAGACAGCAGACTGAAGGGCCTCACTAGCACCCCATTCCTCAAATGCTTGCGTACTGCCCGTGGGTTTGCCTCTGCTGCGCCTGATTTTCTCCCCTTCCCCCTTCTAATCTAGTTTAAAGCTCTTTCAATTAGCCCTGCTAACTCCTGTCCGAGGATCCTTTTCCCCTTTGAGACAGGTTGTCCTGGTTTTATTAAAAACAAGACCAGTTTCTCTTTTAGTGAATTTTCCTTTCAGTTAAGTTCTTCTAAGTAACTGCACTTTTCTGAATTTGGTTACATGTTTTTGCAGACAGGAGCTGATAACATAGCAATGGAATGAAAAATACTGATAAAAAGGTACATCCTGTAAGTGAGAAGGGCATATTTGCAAGGAGGGGCAAACAGAACATGTGAAAAAAACTGACCAACTCAGTATTCCATCCCATCCATGTCATACACTCTATAAAAGTGGGAGATCACGAGGATCTCGCTCTTCTTCGACT